>NC_135722.1:45514190-45814190 GCF_964656455.1 Halichoerus grypus
TAGCTAGAAAACAACTGGGAACTGGCACAGATGAATTACTTTCACTGGCAGACTTTGCTACCTAGGGCTAGTTGCTTCATTTTCAGTGGGCTCTATTTAGCTGTACGTCATTTAGTTCCAAGGTGATACCTCCCTTGGTGCTCAGAGAGAAATTTGACTAATGATAAAAAGGAGCCACAATTGGGGCACCTGGGTGGCTCAGTCGTTAAGCGTCTGCCTCCGGCTCAGGTCATGATCCCAGGGTCCTGGGATCGAGCCCCACATCGGGCTCCCTGCTCGCGGGAAGCCTGCTTCTCCCTCTCCCACTCCCCCTGCTTGTGTTCCTTCTCTCGCTGTGTCTCTCTCTGTCAAATAAATAAATAACATCTTTTTAAAAAAAAGGGAGCCACAATATTTAAGTATATCTTTGATCTAATTTAAATTGGCATTAATGGGAAGATACTGAATTATCTTCTAAAAGTTTTATGTTTATGCTAGAATCCTATGGCTCTCTAAATTAAAATTACTCTGCTGGAGGAAGACAGCAAAGCTGTATTTAAGGTGTCTCAAAATCATTTGCTTTGATCCAGTCCCAAATTATAAAAAAAATTTTTTTTCAAAGAGGTGTGTGTTGTTGCTTAAATTAGAACTCAACCAAGAGCAAGATTTTTTCACATTTTATACATCCGAGGCAATAGTCAAAATGTGGATAAGTGAAACCAGCTAAACTTTTTCTTTAAGTACCTGATTCCTTGGACATGTTTTTTCTAGATGTCTTTGTTAAGCATTTAAAAACCATTGAGATAGGACATAAAAAGATTTATAAATATCATTCTTTGAGCTATGCCGTTGATGTTAAAAACTTAGTTGTATGTTTATAATCAAAACATTCTCTATCCCTGTGTTTTAAGAATCTATTATGATCATTATTTTTTTTTGTCTCTGTATTTTCTTCAAATTTTCTTCTCTGTTTTAAAGTGTTTCTTGAATCTGGTTTCATACATAGGTCCATTATTTTATAAGACTTTTCATAAAATTAACAAATGTGTTTTTTCTTTTCAGAACTGCTAAAGTGGCTTCTGGCCAGGAAAAACATCTTCTCTTTGAGGTACAGCCTGGGTCTGATTCCTCTGCCTTTTGGAAAGTAGTTGTACGTGTGGTCTGTACCAAGGTGAGAATGATAGAGACTTCCAACTCCGAACTTAAATTCTTTTGGTGATTAGAGCCCCGTTTAATAGTGTGGTATAGTAGAAATTAATGTTAATAATTAGCAAATTATTTGCTAAAACATTTGTAAAGCTGAGGAAGACACAGTTTTGTTAGTGTTATTGCCCTCCAGGTTAACTGTTTGAATCTCATTGGTTATATAGTTGCCATATAGCAGAGATTTTTATAATAAAAGGAGGTGGTAGTGACCTCTTATCCTTCTACCTCTCTTTTCGTATTTTAGCTGGCTATGGAATCCTAAGGTGACACCCTACTTAGCTCTAAGCTGACTGCTTAAAAATTAAAGTTATCTTAGGAGATCATTTCTTTTAAGAAGAATAGTTTCATTCACTTAATAATTTAAAAATCCATTAGAAAGATTTGGGTATTTTTAGGTTTTGTGTTTTGTGTGGCTTTGGTTTGTTTTTGTTTTTAGAAATTTTTAGTTAGGGGCACCTGGATGGCTCAGTCGTTAAGCATCTGCCTTCAGCTCAGGTCATGGTCCAGGGTCATGGGATCGAGCCCCACATCGGGCTCCCTGCTCGGCGGGAAACCTGCTTCTCCCTCTCCCACTCCCCCTGCTTGTGTTCCCTCTCTTGTTGTGTCTCTCTCT
This sequence comes from Halichoerus grypus, assembly GCF_964656455.1. Lineage (NCBI taxonomy): Eukaryota > Metazoa > Chordata > Mammalia > Carnivora > Phocidae > Halichoerus > Halichoerus grypus. Next base: position 45,515,989 of record NC_135722.1, read on the forward strand.
GTCAAATAAATAAATAAAATCTTAAAAAAAAAAAAGAAAGAAATTTTTAGTTATAGAATGGATTTTTCATCATCAGTGCACTGCCTTTTATTTGGTTTTTAAATTTTAGATAATCGAATATATCAATTATGCCAAAAAATATAATGGCAGCTGTCATAGAGTATGAGTAAGACTCATCCACCAATGGGTAGATTAGATAGGTGGTTATTAACCTTTTTGAGGCCACAGACCTTTTGTTGAAAATGAAGGAATGAATTTTACTAGGCCTTCTCCTACCCCAACTCCTGCCCTACAACAAACAATAAAACCACCCATATGCATGTAACCAATAAATTAAGCATTCATGAATGCCCTGAATTCCATTCCTGATCAACCCATAAAGAACTACTGGGTAAGGATATTTTTTCTTTTGTGTCATGGACCCCGGGGGTTACACAAATAATATGCCATGTTTTCCCAGTGGGTTGATTGCCAGTACTATGCTTTAAGTGTAGAAGGATTGATTATGGATATTTGATCAAATTAGACGTTCTAATCAATTTAAGTAGTAAAAGAACTTTAAAGAGTTGAGAGAAGCAAAGACAGATAGTAATTCCAGACTTTGCTAAGTGCCTGAAGGTGAATGGCACTTATTGAAGTTTACAGTTGATTTAGAGAGAATACACAGCATAGTTTAATACAATTCAGCTGAGTCTATACACACTAAACATTTACTTAGTTGATTATTTTTAAAAGTCCAAATGTTAAAGAGCAATATAATAGCTGTCAAAGAAACATCATTAAAAATTTTTGCATTATGTGTCACAGAGGTAGCTAATGTGGTACTAGTGTGGGCAGCAATGTAACTTTATGCTGTATAATGTGTTACAAATCATAGTAACAGAACACACATTGAAATACTGACAACTTGATCCAACATCCTGTTTATTATTTATACTTTGATTTCTAGACTCAAAACTTGTATACCAACCACATATTTTTTCTATTTTCTGGTTTTTTGCTTGTTTTGTTATTGGGTTTATATTGTATTTATGTTAAATTCATTAGGGTTTTTTCTTTTTACAGTGTTATAAATACACATATTCTCAAAAGAACTCTGGGAATCTGCAACTTTTGACTTTGCAAAGGAATAAAGTAAAGAAGAAATGAAGAACTGAGCTAAAAACTTGTAAAATCCATTCAAATAGGCTCAGTATCTCCCATAACCCCATCAGCTGCGAATTTACACTGCACATAATGTTCAGGACTATTTGAAAGTCAACTTCAAAGGACACAAGGGTGAATTTATAAGAACTCTAGTCACAAAGGTTTCTGAAAAACATACATTCTGATTCCTTTTCTTGCCTTCTCCACAGTAATTAGCTCTCTGATCTTGTCACTTTTACCTCTACCGGGTTTCACTTCCAGTTTATCCATAAGACAAATTCCATGCCCTCTAGGAGACTGTAACTATAGTTCAGGCTCTTCTTCTCATCCATATTACCTTAGATTCTGTGATTATTCATCATACCTCCAGACTCTTCTCTTAATTCTAAGATAACCTTTCTAAAGCACAACTCTCCTCAGATCACTTTCCTGCTAAAAACTCAACAGTTCTTCATTGGCTACAAAATAGTCCCAGTTCATTAACCTGGCATTCAAGGTCCTCTACAATCTACCAATCTTAGACTATCTTTTCTGTTTTATTTACCACTATCACCTTTTGCACTCCAGTCTTGCCAGGCTTAACTAATTGAAGACTGTAGAGCTGTTACTTTCCCACCTTGGTGCCTCTGCTCATTGAGTTTCTTCAGGTAGAATGTCCATTCCTCTGTCATTTAAATTGCCATCAGTTACAAGTCAGAAAACTCCTGTTACACTACTTTAAAGAAAAACCCTATGTATTTTCTCACTTATTAAGAAACCCTGATACAAAGCAGCTCCTAGATTGGTTCATTCAAAGACCTAGCAGACCCCTCTTCTCAATTCATTGGATCACTATTAGCTCATGTCCTCTTCTTATACACTGACCATGGGCCTGCGTGCAATTACCATGATTGGTTTAGGTTAGACTAACCAGGACTGACTCGAGTCATTTCAGGGAGTGGTAGACACCGAAACAAAATTAGGGCTCTGCTGGTAATGAAAGGTGGGAATGGCGTGTGGGTAATCAGCTAATAGTTTCTGCCACATCTTTTTTTTTTTTAATTAACATATAATGTATTATTTGTTTCAGGGGTACAGGTCTGTGATTCATCAGTCTTACACAATTCACAGCGCTCACCATAGTGCATACCCTCCCCAGTGTCCCATCACCCAGCCACCCCATCCCTCCCACCACCCCTCCACTCCAGCAACCCTCGGTTTGTTGCCTGAGATTAAGAGTCTCTTATGGTTTGTCTCCCTCTCTGGTTTCATCTTGTTTCATTTTTCCCCCCCTTCCCCTATAAGCCTCTGTCTTGTTTCTCAAATTTCTCGTATCAGTGAGATCCTATGATAATTATCTTTCTCTGATTGACTTATTTCACTTAGCATAATACCCTCTAGTTCCATCCACATCGTTGCAAATTCTGCCACATCTTTTTATTTCTGCATTAAACTATTTCTCCATTAAACTTGATGTCTCTTTAAAGATCCAACTCAGGGCGCCTGGGTGGCTCAGTTGGTTAAGCGACTGCCTTCGGCTCAGGTCATGATCCTGGAGTCTCCGGATCGAGTCCCGCATCGGGCTCCCTGCTCAGCAGGGAGTCTGCTTCTCCCTCTGACCCTCCCCCCTCTCATGTGCTCTCTCTCGCTCTCTCATTCTCTCTCTCAAATAAATAAATAAAATCTTTAACAAAAATAAATAAATAAATAAAGATCCAACTCAAATACCATCTCATCCATAAAATCTTCCTTAATGGAAATTATCTTGCCTCTTCTAAACTCCAGTAGCATTTTATTTATACTTCATAACTAAATTCTACATTAAGAATAAAATTATTTAGGTTCTAAGCTCCCTTAGTAGATAGTAAGCTCCTGAGGGCAGAAACTCTATCTAGATTCATCCTTGTATCTCTTACGGCCTATACTGCTTTGCACCTGGTAGGAACTCGATATATGTTGAGTGAACAAAAATCTGTAGAAGAAATACTCTCATTTTTTTTTTTTAAGATTTTATTTATTTATTTGACAGAGACACAGCGAGAGAGGGAACACAAGCAGGGGGAGTGGGAGAGGGAAAAGCAGGCTCCCCGCTGAGCAGGGAGCCCGATGTGGGGCTCAATCCCAGGACCTTGGGATCATGACCTGAGCCGGAGGCAGACGCTTAACGACTGAGCCACCCAGGAGCCCTGAAATACTCTCATTTTAAATGACTGGGATAGGTTGAAGTTTTCCTTGTTGATTGATACAGTATAATAGCTAAATTATATTCTCTCTCCCTCTTTACCTCATAAAGTACTCAGCTCATATCGAAGAGGCTATTATAAATTGTAGAGAGCTGTGGGAATATGAATATCAGGTTTCTGATCCCTTGGCATTCTGTTGCTCCTCTTTGGCAAACATAGAATTAATGTTTAAGATGTTAATTTACTATTAGTCAAATTCTTTTCACCTCAGTATCTCTAACCATTACATCTGTATGTGACTAAATATCTTCCCTAAGATTCTAAATAGAAAGGCACAAGTATTAAAGACATAGGGATGCCTGGTGGCTCTGTCAGTTAAGCAGCTGACTTTTGATTTCGGTTCAAGTTATGATCTCAGGGGTCATGGGATCAAGACCTGCATTGGGCTCTGCGTTGACAGAGTCTGCTTGAGATTCTCTCTCTCCCTCAGTAGGCAATCAAGAGTTCTCATTTGTGTAATTTTTCTTTATTTTAGATCTAAAGAAATGTTTTATTTGCATTCCATAGGTTCTTATTGAAAGAATCTATGAGAAGTCAGTGTTAACATTAGAAAAAAAAAATTGAAATCCTATGTGAAAAACTGATTGAGAGGAAATTTCATATTTCTTAATCCTAAGCACCTAAACAATTGTACTATAACCTTCTGTATTTACAAAAAGAACTTAGCTTGACTGTCATCTGCTATCATGATTATCCTCAAACAATGTTTAATTCATTATAAAAAATAACCTAAATGATGTTTAAATTAAATATTTTGTGGGAATAATATTAGAAAAATTAATGGGTTAATTAAAATTATGGACTAAGATGGCTATTAAGAAACTTCATAAATTGTATTATTTTCATCCATCTTGTTACTTAGACCAAAACCTTGGCGCCAGCCATCCTTGTCTTCTCTTTTTCTCTCCTATCCCACAGTCAATCCATAAGTGAATCGTGACAGGTTTCTCCTCAAAATATATTCAGAACCTGGCCAATTTTCACCATCTCACTACTACCACCCAATTCTTAGTGACCATCATCTCTCACAAGGCTTATGCTAATAATCCCCTAACTGATCTCCCTGCTTACGCTCTTGCCCCCATTATTCTGTCTAGTCTCAGCACAACAACCAGTCTGTTCCACTTATAATCTGAGATGAAATCAAATCATATTAGTCCTTGGCTCAAAACTTTCCAGTGACTTCCCATGCACTTGTAATAAAAGCCAAAGTTATTACTATGATTAGCGAAGTCCTATACATTCTGTCTGCACCTCATCCCCCTAACCTTATCTTCTACTACTCTCATTCCCTCTCTCATTTAGTCCAACCCCCCTGCGCTCCTTGCTGGACTCCTTGTGCTCCTCACCAGGTGCGCTTCTGCCTAACAAGCCTTCACACTTCCTATTCTTCCAACCCGGAATGATCTCTCCCCCAGATATCTAAATGACCCATTCCTGCTCCTTTTCCAGAAAGTTCTTAAATATCACCTTCTCTGTGACGCCTTCCCTACAACCCTTCAATATATCCTCTTCTCTGGTTAATCTTCTCCATAACACTTATTTCCATTTCACCTAATCTATGTTTTGTCTCTCCTACCCATAGTGTAACCTCCGTGAGGGCAGAGATTTTCATTTTATACACAGTCGGTCACCAGTGCCTAGAGCGGTGCACGCAATACATAGTTACATGCATAATATCCATATACTGGGTACTCAGTAAATATTTGTTGCATGAATCCTATGATTATAGTAGCTTAGTTTGATAAACCTTGCTATTAAATACCAAGTTTATAGGAATTATTCCCATATTTCTTCCAAACTGTGCAGTTCCAAAGGAAGATTGGTCTAGTTTCCTCAGCTCTGAAAGTCTGTTGTATAAGCCTCTATAAATCCGTATCACCTTTAATTCTATATATTTGTCTTCTTTCTCACATATAGTCTTTTATTACAAAGAATCTTACATATATGCATCTCCATATAGATTTTACCTTCCCAAAATGTAATCAGTTTTAGGGATTGTTCCGCCATCTTCACAGTATGGAATCTGATTCATACTTGATTCTTAGTTTTTTCTCACTGCCTTCTCAAATAATAAACAGTTAATAAACATTAGTTACAACTATTATTATTTTCATTCCAAATCGAAATGTTGATATAATTTTTTTAATGCATAACCTATCTACTTCACCTTCCCATGTGCCCAGTTCCATCAACACATTTCAAAACCTACTTTGTGCACAATTTTAAGGCCTTCTCTCCCTCTTCCTCATTCATTTCTTTGTAAATGTTTTCTGATTTTGTTTGTTCTGTTAACTTTGATATGTATTTAGTAGATTTCATTGCTTCTTTTCCCACAGTCTTCCATACCATCCCCTGTGCTAAAAAAAAGTCTTTCACATCACTAGTCTGTCACTGATTACTTCAGGTTCTTCCAAGAACAGTACCCTCTCAACCCTACTCACTTTGGTCACTTCAAAAGAAAATATATGCCCCAATCTAGGACTTCCTAAGTTTTATGAAAGCAATATTATCTCTCCTTACCTCTTACTTCACGCTTGCCCCAAATATCTCCTCACATTAAGAATGTAAGCTCCAGGGATGCCTGGGTGGCTCAGTTGGTTAAGCGTCTGCCTTTAGTTCAGGTCATGATCCTAGGGGCCTGGGATCAAGTCCTGCATTGGGCTCCTTGCTCAGCGGGGTGCCTGCTTCTCCCTCTCCCTCTGCCATTCCCCCAGCTTGTGGCTGTCTGGCTCTCTCTATCTCTCTGTCAAATAAATAGAATCTTAAAAAAAAAAAAAGAGTGTAAGCTCAAGTGAGGAGAGGTACAATCTGTAGGCCACTGGTTCCACTTCATAGTAAATGAATTTTTTGCCTAAAAAGGGGGGGAGGGCTTGCCAAAATGCAAAATAGCCTCCTGGGAAGAATTCAACCACTTTTTGTTAGGATTTACTTTAATGTAATTTTCTTGCTTTAGTTTGGAAATTTTGGTATAAAATAGAACTTAAGATATTCAAGAAAACAATCAGTTGTTTCAGTTATAGTAGAATGGCATGTGGGTATTGGATTCAAATAAATCTTTTAGTTAAATTCTTTAAGAAATTAAAAAGAATTGTCAATACTGATCTCTAAAATTCATTTTTTAGGTCTGGGAAAGTTGTCTGACCTCATCAACTCTAAACAGGGTGATGCCTAATCAACCCTACAGGGTTATTTTGAGTATCAAATGAGATAAATGTGTGCAAGTACTTTGAACTCCACTTCATTTGTTCAGACTCTTTCTCTCTTGTTAGGTAATTTGCAAACCTTGAAAACTTTTATTTGTTCCCCCTTTTTGGGAAAAATTGATCAGAGAATGGGGATGGGTGAAATAGGTGATGGAGATTAAGGAGGACACTTGTGATGGGTGTTGTATGTACTAAATCCTACGCCTGAAACATATTTCACTGTATCTTAACTGATTGGAATTTAAATAAAAACTTTAAAAAAAATGGCCAGAGAAATTATGAACTTTTTTTTTTTTGTATTTTTAGATTAACAAAAGTACTGGCATTGTAGAAGCATCACGGATCATGAATTTGTACCAGTTTATTCAGCTTTATAAAGACATCACAAGTCAAGCATCAGGAGTATTGGCCCAAAGCTCCACCTCTGAAGACCCTGATGAAAACTCATCATCTGTAACATCTTGTCAGGCTAGTCTTTGGATGGGAAGGTATATAATGCATAAGTACCATGTTTCTCTTGTTTTCTAATATACAAGCTACTGAAATCTCAGTAATACTTTTGCTGGTGCCCTTGTGATGTCTTAAATCACGTTACCTTTTATCTCAGTTGATATTGTATCCCAGATCAGCTTTTGGATTATTCTTCAGGACGTTGTTAGAGTGCTAAATTAAAGAAAAATTAAAGTGGCTCACACCAGCTAATGTTTCTCTCAACCCAGTTTCCATGAATGCACTGTCCACTCTACATGCTTGCATTTAATGACAAAGGATATTAATATCTCTCTTATAACAGGTATTTATTAGACAATCAGAGCCCTTCAGGGAATTAGGTCTAAAAATCTGGCAAAATCATTCCAGTTTTCCTTTAAAATATCTGACTAATTGGAGCATTAAAAATTGTAAATATTGGCTCTAGGACTTGGCAGTCTATTCAGGAATGAACAAGTAGTTGGTGCACATACTGCACATACCGAATTACCGGAAGGAAATGAAGTCAGCCACAGTTTTCTTTGATGGCACTTGTTTACTCAAGCCTAATATATTATTGTTCTATCTAAACTTTTCCTTCTCTCTAATGCTCTTGGCATGTGGAAGCTTCCACCTGTTGCCATTTGACAACCATGACCATAATTTACATTTGTAAATGCCTCATTGGAAAAAGTCTTACGTGGGTCCAGACATGTTGACATCCTGTCTTATTGTCATACTGAACGGACAGCAAAAATCTGTATTGATAGCATTTTTTACCTTAAAATTAAGAATATGCTTAGCAAGAATTTCTCTTTTATTGCTTGATTTATAGTTGCATTTTCTGGTCCATTCTTAACCAACTGGTTTCCAGTACTATACTGTAATAAATTTGTATCTCCATTTATCATTTTCTGTTTATCTTTATAGGATTGTTTGGTTTTCTAGGTTTGGGCTGTACAAGTGGTACTGAAATGCCAAGTGAGTTTTAGAGCATGATAGGCAGTGTTTAGGCTTTTCTTTTCTGTATTTTATAAAGTAAATCTTTCATAAACAATTGTCTGATTTTCTGCTTTTCTTCCTGTCCCTCTTCGGAATGGTAGTTTTTTCGTTGTTGTTGTTTTGTCTTGTTTAAGTATCTTGAAAGCTGAGAATAGGATTTACCAGGATGTTTAAACTCTGTGGTAGCAGATGAAATGAAAGTAATACTTTCTTCTTGTTTCAGTCATCTCAATGAAAGAGGTAAGGGTGTTATCCTTGGAAACTCAATGCCTGATTGGTAGGTTAGGGCTGCTTCTTGCCTTTGTATGTTTTTTGGTTTTTTGGTTTGGATACTCTAGTTCATAGAAAAACAGACTTTTCAAGTTGAAGGGGATTTTAAGAGATATTTATTTGGATTAGTCTTATATCTGATGTATATTTTTATTAGTGGTTTACATTTATTGAGTACTTATAGTGTATTAGGCATTTTGATAAGTGCTTTACATGTATAAACTCATTAAATCCTCACAACAACCCCATGGGGATACAATTACTGGTCCATTTCAGATAAACTGAGGTTTAGACAAATAAATGACATTGCTAGAAATTAGCCTAGCTGAGATTCACATTCAGAGCAGGCTGGCAATACAACCATGCCCCTAACCTCTGCATTATTACTCTCTTATGTGTAAAGATCTGTGGACTAGAATGCTTCTTAAACTTTGTATTCAGTGGTTTTGAGGAGGAGCTTGAGAGTCCATCAAGCTCCCACATGGTGTCACTGCTGCTAATCCACCAATAACACTTTGAGTAGTAAGACTCTTGCCACATTTCCAGCTTGTACTTGAACACCTGAACTTATGTGGGACTCACTGCCTCAGAGACACAAGCCTTTTCATACACAGATGGCTCTAATCACTGTGAAATTTTCCCTTTTGCATTATATTCCTCAGAATAGCCAAAATCTGATTCTCTTAAGTCAACATAGCACAGACTCTAGAACCAAATTGCCTGTGTTCAAATCCTGTCTCGACTGCTAACTGTGTGACTTTGGACAAGTTATTAAACTCTTTTTCCTCTGTTTCTTCATTTTTTTAAGAGAGGATGATAACAATAGTATCTGCTTCATAGGATTCTTAAGAGAGTTAAGTGAGTCGATGTATGTAAAATGCTTACAACAGTGCCTGCATGTAATAATATGTAAGAGTTCACCATCATTATTTTTAAGTTACTACTGTATTCTACTTATTTCAGTGGCAGTGCCCTCTGGATCCCACCAAACAAATCTGTTCTCTCTTCAGCCCTTCAAATATTTGAAAACATTAATCAAATTCTCACTGGTCCTCTGTTCTGCAGGATGAGCATCCCCAGTTCCTTTGGCCTTTGTTAACATGGGTCTCTTTTATATCCCCGAGGCTTTCCTGGAAAATCCTTTATCTGTCAATATATCTTTCAGGGTAGGGGGCATAGAACTGAATACTCCATTCTACAAGTGGTCTAACAAGGACAACTAGAGCAGAACCCTTTCTCCTTCCTTCTTCTAGTTACTGTACTGCTAGGAAGGTAGCAAAAAATCAAGTGAACCTTGTATAGTTTCCACTGGCTGCTTCTGTGTTTCCTGTTCTTTTACTTCTTTCCAGAGCAGTGCTCTTCTTCATAGCCCTCTAACCTTCAGAACATGTCCCTCTTTATGGATTCAGTTATAGTCTCTGCTACTGACACATAAGTCCAAATCCTTAGACATAAACCATAAGCTGCTCAAAAGCAGAGACCCCAGTTCATCTGGGTCTGGTGCAGAATGTAGCACCTAAGAGACCCTTAAACATTGAACTGAATATATCTAGAAAATGAGATGCATGTCCATCTAGGTTTTCATTCAGTTTCCCCACTTTGATTCAGTGGCTCCCTTCTTTTGCCCATTGGTTTAACCTATTACCACATCCTGACAATTTGTCTTTTGTAATGTCCCTTTACCAGGCCCTGATTATCTCCCAGGTGAATTGCTGAAGTAAGGATCTGATTGGTTTTGCTCCCTCTAGAATGTCCCATACTGCACTCCCAATTAGTCTTCCTAAAATATTATTTCAGTGGGGGTTCACTTTTCTTTTGATCAAACTCTGATTCTAGTTTGCCTATCAGAATAAGTTAACATCATATTTTGACATTCAAGGATCAGATTATCTCTGCTATATTTAAGCAGTCTTTTCTCTCAGTTTTCTCCCTGGAGCATCATGCGACCTTCTTGTTACACACACACTCCAGAGGTATTTTTTTTCCTACCTCCACAACTTCGTTTATTCACCTAGAATGTCCTCTGTCTGTCAAAGTTATGTCACTTTTCAACCTCATCTTTCCAACAAATTTGAAATACTCATTTGTTCCTTCTTAGCACTTACTACTTGCATATTTGACATTTGTTTATATTCTTTTTTATATTCAAATTGACAAATTTTAAAGTGGTATTTCAATGTCTTGTATATAGTAGTATAAGCACAGCAGGGAATAAAACCATGCCAGAGATATACCTCCTGCCTTCAAGAAGTTTATGGTCTGGTGGCTATACTTTGAAACATTTTGTGTTTGCATAATTATGAAAGTAATACATGCTTAATGAAGAAAACCTAAAAATTGTAGAATAGCATGAAGGATAAAAGCAAATTAAAATCACTTTAAGAAACATTTATTGAGAACCTAAGACAAACTGCCTGTATTCAAAGAACTTAGAGTTTGTAGGTAGACCAACCAATTAGCAGCCAATTAAAATGCAATATTTAAGTCCTTTAATTGAGGCAAATGTTGGTTTTGAGAGCAGAGAGAAGATATTTTGAGCTGAGTTACTGAGGTTAGGGTTTACCAGACTCATAAGGATATTCCAGGAAAGGAAAACACCACATGCAAAGGCACTTGATTCACTCAGGGGCACTCTACACTGAGGCTGGAGTAGAAGGTTCAGCATCTCTTCCCAAGGTGAAAGAGCTCCTTAAGGACAGAGAAAGACAGGAAGCAAACTTCCTACCTTTTGTATTTCCTGTAGCACCTGATTATTAAGACTAAGTTATTCTTTCATTTGTATGCCCATTATCAGCATCAGCATGGTACAGTCCAAGGGCAAGGTCCATATTTTAGAGAGTTTTGTATCCTGCATGGCAAGTAAATCTTCTAACAGTTGAATTCATTTATATAAATGTGATATGATTAAAATCGGCTATTATTTTCAGAAAGATCTGAATATTTCCAGTTTTTGTTTGTATATTCTTTTTAATCTTCACAGTATTTATCTACTATCCAGTTTTTCTTTATGGAATTTGTCCCTCTGTGTACTTCTTCCTTGAATATATTTGTTATCCCTAAGATATAGTCTGATTTTGCATGCAAGTCATGTTTTGCTTTATACTGAGGGTATATAGATGTTTGATAATGCTTTCTAAGGCAATGGAGACAAAGTTTAAAGCATAATGACAACAGAGAATATTTATGTTCCAGCTCAGTTTTCACATTGCAGGGTGAAGCAGCTGACTGATGAGGAGGAGTGTTGTATCTGTATGGATGGTCGAGCTGACCTCATCCTGCCTTGTGCTCACAGCTTTTGTCAGAAATGCATTGATAAATGGTAAGTTATCTGCTACCCTCATGGGACAGGCAAAGGTCAAATGGGAAAGTGTATATGAATAAACTCCAAAAAATACAAAAATATTGTAGTTAAGTATAAGAAATTTTGTTCTTTAGTACTCTGAATTGTACGACATGCTTCCTCCTCTGGTTAAAAATATTTTTATATTTAAAGTTTATAAAATGTGGCAATGTGTCTTAGTTTTGGCAGTTTACTTTTTTGTGCCTGACTTGAGTCTAGAATCACAAGCTTCCCTTTTTCTTCATTTTTCTCCTTATTTCTATATTTTTCTTCTATATGACTAAAAGGAATAATATGAATCCTTGAATATTGATTATTGGACCTGGAGGGAACTTTAGAGATCAGCTAGTCAAGTTCATTATTTTACAAAATAAGAATGAAGCATTTAGGTGAATTTATAATTAACATACAATAAACTACATATATTTAAAGCACAATTTGATATGTTTTGACACATGTACATACCCATAAAAAAATTACAATCCAGATAATGAACAAATTCATCACCCCAAAAGTTACTTTGTGCCCCACTGTAAAGTCTCCTTTCCAACCCTTCCAGTCCCCAGATAACGACTAATCTGCTTTCAGTCACTATAAAATAATTTGGATTTTCTAGAATTTTTATAAATGAAATCATACAGCATGTGCTCTTTTTTTCATTCAGTATAATTATTTTGAGATGTATCCATATTGTAGCATGTTATCAGTAGTTCCCCTTTTTTTAAATATTTTATTTATTTATTTTTAGAGAGAGATAGAGAGCATGAGCGGGAGGAGGGGCAGAGGCAGAGGAAGAGGGAGAAGGAGAGAATCCTGATCCCACGACCCTGAGATCATGACCCAAGCCAAAATCAAAAGTTGGATGCTCAGCCAACTAAGCCACCCAGGTGCCCCACAGTAGTTCCCTTTTTTGTTGTTGAGTAGTATTCATTGTATGATATACCACAGTTTATTTATCTAGTCACCTGTTATGGACATTGGGTTGTTTCCAATTTTTGGCTATTACAAATGAAACTGCTATATAGATTTGTGGACTGGTCTTTTTATGGACATATATTTTGTTTTTTTCTTAAATACCTAGAAATAGAATATCTAAATCATATGGTGGGTATATGTTTAACTTTTTAAGAAACTGCCAACTGTTTTCCAAAGTGGTTTACCATTTTGCACTCCCACCAGCAGTGTATGAGAGTTCTAATTGCTCCACAATCTAGCCAATACTTAGTAGTGTCAGTCTTTTTTTTTTTTTTTTAATTTTAATTACAATTCCGGTGTAGTTAGCAGGCGTGTTAGTTTCGGATGCAAAATATAGCAATTCAACAGTTTCATATACTACTCGGTGCTTATCAAGATAAGTTACTCTTAATCCCCTTCACCGGTTTCACCCATCCCCCCACCCACCTCTTCTCTGGTAAGTATGGTCAGTCCTTTTAATTTTAGCCATTCTAATAGATGTGTAGTGGTATCTCATTGTATTTATAGTTTGTATTTCCCTACTGACTGATGATGTTGAGCATCTTCTTATATGCTAAATCTGTATGTCTTCTTTGGTGAAGTGTCCATTCACATCTTTTGCCCATTTCTTTATTGGGTTGTTTTCATATTAAGTTTTCGAATTCTTTCTGTGTTATGAATACATGTCCTTTATCAGATATTTGACTGGCAGATATATTCTCCCACTTTGTGATGTGTCTTTCCATTCTCTTAAGAATGTCTTTGAAAGAGTAGAAGTTTTTAATTTTGATGAGGTCCAGTTTATCAGTTTGTGATTTATGCATAGTGATTTATCTAAGAAATCTGTCTAACCCAAGGTCACAAGGATTTTCTTCTATTCTTTGGGAAGTTTGATAGTTTTAGGTTTTACATTTAGGTCTATGATCCATTTTGAGTTAATTTTTTGTATATAGCATGAGGTACCAATTAAAATTCTTTTTTTGCCTATGGCTACCCGGTTGCTCCAGCACATTTTGTTGGAAAGACTATCTTTTCTTCACTAAATTGCCCCTTCACCTTTATTGGAAATCAGTTGTTGAAATACACGTAGGTCTGTTTCTGGACTCTGTTCTGTTCCATTGATCTGTTTATTTCATACCAATACCACACTACCTTGATTAATGTAGCTTTCTGAGTCTGAGTCTTAAAATCAGGGAGTGTTAGTTCTCAAACTTTGTTTTTGGCAAAGTTGTTTTTGGCTATTCTAATTCTTTTGCATTTCAAAGTGAGTTTTAGAATCAGTTTGTCAATTTCCACAAAAAAAGCTGTAAGGATTTTGGTTGGAATTGCATTAAGTAAATAGATCAATTTGGAGAGTGTTGACTTCTTAACAATAATTGGGTCTTCCAGTTCACAAACACAGTATACATCTCCATTTATTTAGGCCTTCTTGCATTTCTCTCGTCACTGTTCGTAGTTTTCAGTATTGCATATCTTTGACAGATTTATCCCTAATTATTTTGAATTTTATACTATTTTAAATATATTTATTTCAATTTCTGATCATTTGTTGCTAGTATATAGAAAGACATTAGACTTTTGTGTATCAATCTTGTATTCTACAAACTTTTACTAAACCCATTTACTAGTTCTGACAGCTTTTTTGTAGATTCCATAGGACCTTCTTGAATGTCTGAACATCCTTTTTCAAAGATATTTTTTCTGGATATAGAATTCTAGACTGATACTAGTTTTTCTTTCAGTGCTTTAATGATGTTGCTCCACCCTCATTTTTCTTGCCTTGTTTCCCATGAGAAATACGCTATCACGTTTATCTTTTTTCCTCTGTAGGTAATGTTGTCCTTTTTTTTTCTTTTTAAGATTTTATTTGTTAGAGAGAGAGAGAGAAATCATGGGGCTGAGGGGGGAGGGAGAGGGACAAGCAGACTCCTTGCTGAGCACAGAGCCCAACTTAGGGCTCAGTCCCAGGACCCTGAGATCATGACCTGAGCTGAAACCGAGTCGGAGGCTTAACCGATTGAGCCACCCAGGCACCTCCGGTAATGTTGCCTTTTTTCCTCTGGCTGCTTTTAAGGGGTTTTTCTTTATCATTGATTTTGAGCAGTTTAATTATATGCCTTCCAGTAGTTTTCTTCATGTTCCTTGTGTGTAGGCTTCATTGAGCTCCTTGGATTTGTAGGTTTATTGTACCATCAATTTTGAAAAATTTTCAGCCATTATTTTCTTAAATATTTTTTTCTGTCCTCTCCCTTCTTCTGGGATTCAACTTACACATATATTAGACCACTTCAAGTTGTCCCACAGCTTATTGTTGCTATTTTACTTTTTGAAATCATCTTCTCTGTATTTCATTTTGGATAGTTAAAATTGCTATGTCTTTTCAAATTCACCAGTCTTTTTTTCTGCAATGTCTAACTTGTTATTCATCCCATCCAATTTATTTTTTACTTCAGACATTATAGTTTTCATGTCAAGAAGTTTGATTTGAGTTTTTTTTTTTTGTTTTGTTTTTTTTTAAGATTTTATTTATTCATTTGACAGAGAGAGACACAATGAGAGAGGGAACACAAGCAGGGGGAGTGGGAGAGGGAGAAGCAGGCCTCCCGCAGAGCAGGGAGCCCGATGCGGGGCTCAATCCCAGGACCCTGGGATGATGACCTGAGCCGAAGGCAGATGCCCAACAGACCGAGCCACCCAGGCGCCCCTGATTTGAGTTTTTAAAACATCTTCCATGTCTCTACTTCATCTGTTTGGTCTTTCCTCTAGTTTTTAATACATAGAATACAGTTATAATAACCATTAACTTTCTTGCCTGCTAGTTCTAACATCTGTGTCCGCTCTGGATTGGTTTTGATTTTTTTTCCTCTTTATTTGGGGTTGTATTTTTCTGTTTCTTTTTATGCCTGGTAGTTCTTGACTGGGTGCCAGACATTGTGAATTTTACCTTTTTGGGTACTAGATATTTTTGTATTCCTATAAATATCCTTGAGCTTTGTTCTGGAATATAGTTACTTGGAAACAGTTTGATCCTTTTGGGTCTTGCTTTTATGATTTGTTAGGCAGGACCAGAGCAGTGTTTAGTTGAGAGCTAATTATGCCCCACTAATGAGGCAGGACGCTTCAGAGTACTCTGCTCAACGCTCCAGGAGTTATGAGGCTTTCCAGTCTGTCTGGTGAGAGCAGGCAATATCCCAAACCCTGTGTGAGTTTTGGGTACTGTACCTTCAAATCCTCTTGGGTGATTCCTGAGCCTCAAGTAGTTTCCTCACATGCGAATATACTCTAGGGGGACCTTCAGTAGACTCCAGAATTCTCCCTTTGTGCAGCTTTCTGCACTTAAGTACTTCAGTACTCTGCCCTGTGAACTCTAGCTGTCTTAGCCTCCTGAGAGTCTCAGCTGTGTCTCTTCAACTCAGAGAGTCTGTCAGGCCCCATCTGAGCTTCTCCTGCTTGCTCCACAGCCTAAAATCTCTCAAGGCAATAAGCTGGCGATTTATAGGGCTCAGCTTCTTTGCTTCTCATCCTCAGGGATGATTGTCCTGTGTTGTCGATGATGTCCAGTGTTGAAAGCCTTGTTTCATGTATATTTCCAGTGTTTTAATTAAGTGGGAAGATAAATCTGGTCCCTACTGGCCAGAAGTTGACTCTTAAAATTGTGACTTTTGTGCACAGAAGAGAACATATAATTATCTTAATAAAATATCTCTGAGGAACCAGAAATGAATCTGAATAATATATGCCAGCTCTAGCTTTCACATTTAGTTTTTGGAACAGATTTCTAAATTTTTGTACAAAAGCCAAAGAGTAATTGATACAATTTAATTACTTTAGTCTCAGATTTCACTGAGAAATGAAGAGAAAAACATTTTCCCTGCATGACATGTTTCTGGATCAAATATGGTGTTTTTGAAATTTCCAAAATAATATTTGTCGAGACAAAAAAAAAAATCCCTTCGGAAAACATAATCTCATTCAAGTGATCATATATAAGTTCTTTCCCTATCAGAAAAATTATTCTGCATGTAAGGTTCATCTTCTATTTTAAACCTTGAAAGCTTCCATTCCCTTGTTTGTAGCTGCAAAAGATAGGGGAAAACTTAAATGTCCTCTGCAGGAGACTAATTAAATGAATTATGGCCTATCCATACAGTGTTATGTTTAAAAAGAACCGATAGCTCTAACATGTACTGCTACAAATGGCCTATAAGATATATTGGCAAGTAAAAAAAAGCAGTAATATATATATACACACACAAGTCTAATCATGCTTAGTCTATTTCTAGAAGAATATGTAAGAAACTACTAACAGTAGTTGCCCAAGGGGTAAGAATTAAAGATTGGGGTGGAAAGAAGAGATTTATTTTTCACTGTATACTTTTATTGCTGTTTACTTTTTTTAAACCATGTACATGTATTACTTTTCAAACACACCTATTTTTTTAAAAGAAGAAAAAGAAAACAAATTGTTCTTTATTTGACTTCTCTGATAGGAGTGATCGACACAGGAATTGCCCTATTTGTCGCCTACAGATGACTGGAGCAAATGAATCTTGGGTGGTGTCAGATGCACCCACTGAAGATGATATGGCTAACTATATTCTTAACATGGCCGATGAGGCAGGCCAGCCCCATAGGCCATGACCTTGGAGTGAAGGTCTTCTGTTGCTATTATGAGCTACAAACATTTTGGTCACGGGAGAAGAATGCAGGGATATTGTTGCACAGACACAGACATCAATTTTCCCTACCCTCTTATTTTCGCTATTCTGACAGTTTGTTCCATTTCTTTTGATAGACTTTCCATGTCTTCCATTTATAGTAAACTAAAATTTGCTACTGTTTTAGACCATATTTTTCTATTATTTATCTGTTCTAATATATATTAGAACTAATTGCTCTTGAATTCTTTGCTGAGGTAACAGCAATACTTCCAGAGGCTTCTGAAACACTGTTTTTTCAGGGCAGGAGTATTCTGGAATCTATTTAGTTAGGTTTAAAATAAACCTTGAATGTCAAAAAATTGTAGCCATCTGAGAGAAAATTTGAAGTGACTGAAAATGTAGAATACATCAAAGTGCATGTTACTA
The DNA here is from genome assembly GCF_964656455.1 of Halichoerus grypus. Taxonomy (NCBI): domain Eukaryota; kingdom Metazoa; phylum Chordata; class Mammalia; order Carnivora; family Phocidae; genus Halichoerus; species Halichoerus grypus. Next base: position 45,533,684 of record NC_135722.1, read on the forward strand.
CTTAAATTAGTCTTTCTGCTGGAATCTAAGGAGTGTGTATGCCCCCTTGTGGTTAATTATTGCTCCTTTAATAATTTTTACTTGAAATGATCCACAGTTATTTCATAACTTTAGCAGTGTGTTTTGGAACTACATGTTTTTTACTCAAGTCTTTTTTTTTTTTTTATGCTGTATAATTTGGGTGAGGACTATAAAGCTGGGCATGATTTTGCCTTGTAAATGGATTTCTGCTGGGGAATCTTGGCTGTTCTGGAAATGCTTTCCCACAGCTAGGAAACTGTTCTAAGTAGCTTTTGATAATGCTCATGCATCTTGGAGTTTCAGAAGGAAATTTTTCTTCATCACAGATCCTGAATTTTACATTTTCAAATTATGATAAATCATTGAATATTGGTTCATGGTGCTTTTATTTTCTTAACTTGAAGGCATCTTTCTGAGGTCTCCAAGTCTTCAAATTTCTAATATTATTAAGAGAGAAAATAGGGTATAGTCTTTTAAACATATGTACAATAAACACCTCTGAAAATTAGGAGATAATTTGGCTTTCTGCTGTTTCACTGTACTTCCTTTGAAATACTGAGAGAGTATAGTCATAATGGAATTATGATTTTCAGTGATACTTCATTTTTTAAAAATTTTGCTTATAAGGTAAAATTTTTGTTTTATGTTAAGCATTAACATTTTAGCATATAATAAAACTAGAACCTGATGTCTCCTTTAAAAGGTATGTTAATATTCCATGTAACTTTTCTGACTTTTTATTGGTAGGTTGCAGATATTACTATTTTCCAAAATACCAAAGTATACAGTTTAAGTTGCTGCTTATTGATGGCAGAATTTTTGGATACTAGGATTTTAATAGGCATGCAAATTAAATAATTCATTTCTATAAAAAATGTCTGACCAAAGGTAGCTTGATTTTACCCAAAAAATATTGATAACTAATTGGTTGACATTTCTGATGGGGACAGCTCAGTACCAAATAGCTAAACACTCACTATGGATGTTTATACAGGCAGGGTACCAGGGGCTCTATCATATCAACCTGGCAATGCACTTGATGGTTTGTGTGACCTTAAAAAAGTCCCTTCTGCTGCTTTGTAGGTTCTTTTAGAAACTGAGATTTCATCTGTGGTGTTTTCATATTTTATTTCAGCAGTAGAACCTTTTTTTTTTTTTTTTCAGGTAAAATCTTATTCAGAAGCCCTGCACACACATGCTATACCCCTCCCCACACACACACACACACTACCCCTCTATATGAGTCATGTTTTATTAATATAAATTTCCTTATGTAAACTTTATATACCATAATAAATATTATAAAGTCAGCCAATAAAAACATGTATAAATGCATTGGCGATATCCAGGATATTGAAATTTAGTGAGTAATATAGTTGTATGATGGGAGTTGTTTTTTAAATTAATTTTTTTTCAAAAAAATTTTTTTAATTCAAGTCAGATTTGCAGAACCTTGACTCTCCTCCATGAAGTCTTAGTATTCCATGGGACATATTTTGAAAACCTTGGGATAGATGATCTCTGAGATCTTTTTCCAGCTCTAAGATTCTAAATTGTCCTTTTGGATTAGACTTGCTGAGTCTAACTCATTGCCTAATTGAAGAATGTTTCTGAAAATGAACAAAGTTGCTGTACATGTTTTTGGATCTTTCCAGGCATAGCCTATGATCTTATCCCCCGGAATCCTTCATCTTTCAAGGAATTATTTAACAGTAAGCCCAGAGAGACTCGATGTTGCCCAAACCTTTTTACTTTCCAATATGAGCTCCAGGATACTAACTGGTCTACTGTGAAATAGAAAGTGTTTTTATTAGTCTTATTAAATAAATGAGCACAGTTTTTTGCCCACTCCATTAAACTGGGTGATAATTCTTTAGATGTGAATGTTACATAGGTTCTACTATTATAACTAATCATAAAAGTTGTAAATTTGTTTAATGGATGAAATGTACACTTTCTGTATTCTGTACAGCTTTGTCTTTTCCAAATATGAAGTACTTAAATGTACTTACTAAGATAGGAAATATGTGTGCCTTGTAGGATCTGTGAAATGTTTTCATGAAGTCTAAAGAATTTGTTTTATAAGTTCTGAAGTTTTCCCTATCCTAACTCAGTAACAAGAAGTTTACTCATACTGTAATGCTATAGAACTTTAGTTTGAGAAAATGTACTTGACTGGGTACTGAATTTAGAAGTTGAAAATAATAGTATCTGCTTTATTCTTAGGACAAACTGATATATTGTGCAATAAATAATCTTTAGCAAGTAAATTTTAGCTCACTGGAGAGACTTTTTTCTTACATAGTTTCACATTGTTATATACTAAATGTTTATATTCCTTAGAGAACTATTTTGTATTGTGCTCTGGGGAGTTGTGATGTTTGTGTGCTATGTTTTAAAATTCATTTCAAATTGGATTCAATTTCCTTATACCTGATATATATCTGGGTTATAAGGCTGCTTGAAAATATCTTTTGGTTCCGTGATTTTTAACATTGGAAAGTTGGATTCATTAAAAGGCAGTCTGAAGAATTTGCATTTTTAACTGTTTTTTTTCTTCATTAGAAAAAGTAAGACAAGCTTACTTTGTCTATCCAGGAATAAGAAAACTATTTGGAGATTAGGGAAATCAGCTGATCACCCACATTATGATGGGCAACATAATGACAATATGATATATATAATATATATACAATATAATATAAATCTATATATATATACAATATAATATAAATAGTTGACAACAGACTTTCATTTGTTCTCATGTCTTTTTACCCTGTTGGACAGTAAAAAATAACAGATAAAATACTCCACCCTATATTAGTTTTAAAGAGTAAAATCATTTCCAAAATTAAAGAATATAATTAGAGAAGCAAGGTAGAATCTTAGTGCTGAGAAGAGGAAAGCCACTTATAAAAAGGAATGGTAGTTTATAATTGAATTTGCTGATGTACATCATCTTGAAGAAGTACACATTTTGGTATCAAGAAACATAAAAGCCTCCTCAGAGATATATTTTGATAATCTTGCAGCTGTTTATAGCCTTACTCTCTGGCATCCTCGATCTTTCTGATAAAATACTTATTTAGTATTTTATCAGAAAGTATTTAGTATCTGATAAAATACTTAAAATTTCCAAGAAACTATGTTTTTCTGATTAGTGTTCCTTTCATTGCGGTTAGTTACACTTGTTCTTTATAACAGTCATAGTCAGGTATCGAGTGCTTAGGTATATTACCAACATATCACCTTCAGTCGTGTCTACAAACCCCAAAAAAGATGAATATTGTTTCACTCAGAAACAAGTAAAGAGGAAGCCAGAAGGATGTGCTTGCAACTGTGCTTTAATCCAAGATAAGAGGAAGTAAAGGCCCGGGACAGGCCTTGGTACATACCAACCCAGGAGCTGTGATTTGTTTTCATGTGGCAAAGAGCAATGTCATTAATCATTTCAACAATGCAGGTTGAAGTAACACATACATGAACTTGAGCCTTTTAGAGTAAGGGATACATGCCTCAAAATTTGTTCTTTTAGAAACGTGAGCTAGTATACACTTGCCTTTGATTCCAAGTGTGAACACAAAAGAAAGTAGGGATTTACCGCCCCCCTCCCCCAAAAGGCCAATTAGGTACAAAGATGTGATGAAAGTGCAAAGCGCTATTGAAAAAGGTGTCTGAAAAGTTTGCAGGACCGGTAAAATCGAACAAGTGTTAGCTGAATAGACTAAAGTAATATCCAGGGAAAAGGAACACAGGTGGCTTTGCTCAGGAACTGTCCAGAGCAGAAGTTAGAGGAGAAAGATAGCAAAGGTTTACCTTCTGGGTCTAATGAGCTTCACTTTAAAAATTTTGAGTATTTATTGTGAATGTCATCCATGTCTGAGTCTTAGTAAAAGATAAATTAGTAGTTATTATTGGTAACTTTTCATGATACCCCATCTTTTTTTTAATGTTTTTATTTCAATATAGTTGACACACAATGTTACATTAGTTCAGGTGTACAGCATAGTGATTCAGTTTCTCTGTACAGTATGCTTTGTCACCACAAGTACAGCCAGCCACCACCTGTCACCATACGGTGCTGTAACAGTATCATTGACCATATTCCTTATGCTGTGCCTTTTATTCCTGTGACTCCAGAACTGGAAGCCTGTGTCTCCCACTCCCCTTCCTATGTTACCCATCCTCCCACCCCTTCCCTCTGGCAACCATCAGTTTGTTCTCTGTATTTATTGGTCTGATTCTGCTTTTTGTTTGTCTATTCATTTGTTTTGTTTTTCTTTAAATGGTATTAACTTGAAATCATTTTAAATTATTGAGCCACAGTCCTAACAGACTTTATTTAATAATTAAAAATAAATACTTGGTACAGATAAAATGACAATGAAAAACTGTACAATAATTGCTGTGTTAGGACAAATGTGTACAAATGGGGGTTTTTCAAAAATAATGCATAAGATATGCTGGGTTTTCAGTCAATTTCATTATTAGCTGGAAGAGCACACATGTCTGCCTAATAAAAAGACTACATTTACTGTTCTGTATGCTAAGTTAACCAGTGGAGGGGATGAGCATTATAAAGTCACAGGACAAGACAATCTAAAATCAAATAAGCGTCTTCACAAGCAAAAATAGAGTTCTTCTAAGTCTATAATAATTCAGAAGGGCTTCTCATAATCTGCATTTGCCCACAGAAATAGACAGAAAGGTCTTTGAGCAACTTGTTGACTACTTGGAGCACATGTCCTTAAAAAGTTGCCAAAAGAGAAATTCATTCAGTTATTCGATGTACATTTATTGAGCACCTACTATGTACCAGGCACTAGTAACACAGATGAAGAGTATATTGGTAAAGCTTAAATTCAGATTGGTCTTAAAAAATGCTTTCTGATGAATCACTAAATTCTACCTCTGAAACTAATAATATACTATATGTTAATTAATTGATTTTAAATTAAAAAAAAAAATGCTTTCTACCTGGCCCCTGGGACCACTTATATCTTCTGAAGAAGTCTGCATGTTAGATAAGGGAGAAATTTCACCTTCAAAAAAAAAAAAAAAGCAGAGGTTATAGTGATAAAAAAAAATCTAACCGTTGTGAGGCCTAATGGAATAGTGGGGAAAGGACTGGATTAGGAGTGGGGAAACTAGTTCTGGTCCTATTACTTATTATCTTTGTAACCTCAAGCAAATTTCACCTCTCTGGCCCTAACTCTTCATAAGTAAAATGGTAATTGGGCTACAATCAGAATATTGGAACCAAAAGGAACAGAGATCATCTAATCCTATGTTTTCCACAGTCCTTATAGTTCAAATGAAAATACAAAGAAGGCCCAGTGTAACAGTGATGACAGCAGAGTTGCTTTGAAGAAGGCAGAACCCAGAACCTCCCCCAGCCCTGGAGGGGGATTCACAGAACATTTGAAAACCACTCATCTAGTCCAAACCCTCACTTTTCAGATGAGAAAACCAAGACACAGAATAGGAACAATTGGTTCAGTGTGCACATTTGGCTTCCTAAATAGAAAGGAGGGTGGAGGGCTAAATAAAACAGTGTAAGAAATTCATAAAAAATGCAAATTGTCAAGAAGGAAGTTTTCTATTTTAATTCTCTCAAAGTAGTTCCTTTATGAAAGGGAGCTTTGAAATTGGTTTTGTTTAAGGCAGCCAGCCAGCCAGAGGCTGAAATGAACAACTACCAACTAGCCTGCAGGGTCTATAGAGGATTTTGGCAGAAAACCACACAGACCTCATGTCAGTAGGCACTGGACCTTGGAAGATCCTGGCCCCAACAGTGCAAGCACTAGCGGTTTCAAGAGAAATATTTGGAAAATTTGGAATGAGTACAGACAAGTGTCCAGCTCCCAAATCCCCAAGGAGGAGTCACCATCTATTACTCAGAAATACTAACAGAAGTGGGCATGTTAGATCTTAAAGTGAATGGTGCAACCAAAATCACTAGTTTGAAAGTTCTTTAGAGGCATCCTCTCCAAGGAGGACCGTCCTAGTTTGGTATCTTGACCGCTGTTAATCACAGCAGACTTGAAATTAAACCAAAAAGTTAAAATGCATGTCCACTGCTGGACCTATTGGGTCAGAGCTGTGATCTCTTCTGATTTCATGGCATCAGACAGGAAGCTGAGCTCATTGCATAGGGTCTCATATCGGAACGCCATCCGGATCTGAGCAACATTTGTCTTTCGAATATCATTTCCTTCAGGTCCTTCTTTATAATAATTTTGTCCCAGAAACTTTTGCTTCTCCTGTAGAACCAGAGAAGTACAAATGAAACCATAAACCTTAGGTTCACTTTCTATATTCACACGACAGCTTTGACATTGGCCACACCAAATCAAACCAGTGCCCCTGAAGCTGATCCTCTACCAGGACATGGTTCCCCATGGGGTTCTTAAAAATTCCTCCTGGCTTCTGTGTCCTCAAGGATGTCACCCTGACACCCACATTCATTCCTTTCATTTCTGACTATGCTTTCCTTGATCAGGAGACAAAAATAAGACCCCCAGTGCTGCTGGCAATAAAGAAGGCATGATGAAGGCGTGAAGACTCAGTCCCTCCTGAGAGCCGACAGGGGCAAACAGGTGTTTCTGGGGAGGCCCAGTCTTAGGAAGCAGGTCTGCACAACTGAATCTTGAACCTTAGCTCTTGTCTGCCTGAGCATCCAATAAGAGCAGCACCAGTGCAGCCTCTTCCTGTACCAGTGACATCACCCAGGGGAGGGCCCCAGCAGCCTAAGACACCACGTTCTCAACCCTGGCTCCACATCAGATCACCTGGGAAGTTGTACTTACTGATGCACCGGTTCCATCCCTACGACTTTTCATTCAATCTAGGTACTATTCACTATCCAAGAAATACCGAGTGCCTTTATGTGCCAGGGACTATTCTAGGCTCTAGGGATATAATGCTGAAAAAAACAGTCTAATGGAACTACTGTAATGGAACTCACATTCTAGAAGGAAAGACAGGAAAACATAACTACATATTACAATGTCAGTAGTAATAAATGTTATGAAGGAAAACAGATAAAAAGGATAGAGACTGATGGCAAGTGGGGGGCTACTGTAGAACGGTGATCAGGGAGGCCCTCTCAGAGGAGGTCACATTTGAAGAGAGGTCTGAAAGGGTCAAAGAGCAGCCTTGAAAATTCATGGGTCTCCCCAGGTTTCTCTAGGACCTGAGTTTCAGTGTGACAGACACCCTGCTTGTTGTCTTCACTGATCTCAGCGCCTAGAAAGTGCCTGGCCTGCAGCGGGCGCCCACTGTACGTGTGTTGCAGGGACGGGGGGGACGGAGGGCAGCACCATCACAGCCCGTACCTGATGCGAGAGTCCACTCTGCAGCACGCTGTTCCTGGCAATTTCACACAGGTCACACGTGCTCAGCTTCCACACTTGAGCTGCAATTGCATATTCTTCCATAAGGGCTTCCTAGATCCCCCCGAAAGTAAATGTATTAGATGGTAGGATATCCCTTTAAATCCTTCACATATCTCCAAAGCTAGAAACATCAGACAGACATTGCAGATTTAATTTTTAATGTCTGGCACCCGGATAACCGAACAACATTCCCACCCCACCCCCCTTAAATGATGAACTCCTAAGAGCATTTTTGGCAAATTCTTGGGTTTCCCGAGAGAGCTATATCAAAGAACACCTCCACACATGTTGACCAGCACATGTTTGAAGCCCTGTGTCAGTCATGCGGATGCCTGCCTCTTGGTCTCCTGCGACAGTCTCCCTGGTCATGCACATGCTAAGTACATGCCCTATAGCTTTGCTTTTTATTTAACATCATTTTCTTAAGATTGTCCAAAAATCAAAGTTAATCCAAGTAAAGTATGAAGAGCAGAGATGGAACATAAAATAAGAATGAGAAATGATCAGGTAGTGAGACAGTAATCGCAAAAGGATTTAGGTTTGAGTTGTGCTTTCACTTTATCTCCTCGGATATGAGATGTCTGCGGTTGATCACAAGCCCTTCTGTGACCTCTTGGACGCCCCACTGCCTCTGTAACCAAGAGCAGCAGTTCTCAAAGTGTGATCCAGGGTCCCTGAGGCCTTTTGAAAGGTCATCCCTCTTCCAACTATGTATCTTTGTGAGGCAAGATTTTCTTCATATACTTTGATAAAAACAAGGCATCACAACAGATTGAATGCAGATGTAGATATGAGAATCCTGCTGTCTTCTATTAAGCCAGACATTAAGGAGGTTTGCAAAAATGTAAAACAATGCCATTCCCAATGCCATTTTTTTGTTTTGGGGAAGTATGACTGTTTTTCATAAAAATTGCTATTTATGTTACCATGTAACAGGTTTGTTAATGTAATTTTTAAATGAGTTAATATTTTTCAGTTTTGCATTAGTTTCTAAAATACACTTAAATATCACTAGAGATAACTTATGTAGTCAACAGCTTTCTGAGGGTCTTTATTTCTTAAGAGTATAAAGGGGTCCTGAGACCAGAAGCTTGGAGAGCCTGTCCTAGAAGACTCAGGCACTTCTGTTTTTACTAGTCAATGGCTGGTCCCCTCTTCACCTCTTCCCTTCCTCTTCCCTTGCCCCACAGATCCAAAGTATTATAATAATAATAGTATTAACAAAATGTTAGCTAACATTTTGAGTACATGCTGTATTCAGACACTCTATTAGACTTGGGTTCATTATCTTAATGAATCCTCACAATAAAGTAGATGTAGACATAGAGACAATTGCATCCCTGTTCTACAGATGAAGAGGCAAAAGATAGAGATCCAGTAACTTAACCAACATCACAGAGATAGTAAATGCTAAAGAAAGGGAAAATAGGGCAAAAAAATTAAGCTGTGCCTTTGAGGGTTCAAGAACTCCAAAGACAGGGCTCCTGGAAGGAATGCTTTTCACTCACCAGGAGCTCACCTCTTGCCTTCACTGGGCGCCAGCCCCCACCCCAAAGGCAGAACTGAGCGTGCGCTCTGGTGCCTGCAGTGTGGGGGGCAGGCCAGCACTGGGGCCTGCTGGGGCGCCTAACAGCCTCACCTTTGTGTAGTGGAACTGCATGGGGTCATCGGTGGAGAGAGAAACATGCAGTCCCTTGTGCAGGAATTCCCTCAGAGGGTTTTTGGAATATTCAAGGAACAGACTGTTGTTGCTAAGAGGAGACATGGCAATGGGGATCTGAGCAAGGTAGTAGAGATACTGCAACACCGGACTCTGCAAAAGAACCACCAAACTCAGGTGACGAGTGCCAGAGAGGGGAGGGAGGAAGGGAAGGCAGGACCCCGGGAGACTGGGTAGTGTCTGTGCAATTCCCTCACCAAGCCCGAGTTCCCCAAAGCCAGGGCACCCAGACCTCCCCCTCCCCTCCCCCACCTCTACCTTCATCTCATCCACCACATGCCCCTCTCCTCCTGGGCTGCCCTCTGCCCCATCTTGGCTCCAGACAAGACCCAGCTCAGGGCAGGAAGGCAGCTGCAAGGCCCCAGGCTGCCCCCAGCCCACATACTCTGCTCCCCTCCCCCAGGCACTGCCCCCAGTGGGTCAGCCCGGGAGATGCCCACTTTTGTTGTTGTGTTGCTTTGACCACAAACATTCAGGTTGAGTCCATAAACACTCTGGCTCCTCAGAGATGGGAAGGGGCGGGCCTGACAAGGCTAGAGTGGTTTTCTGATGTAATACCCACCCCCCACGGAATTGTGACACACCGTTAGACCTCCCCAGGATCAGGGCTCAAGAGGAGTCTAAGCAAACATCCTTCTTATGGAAGTGATCCAAAATCTGGAGAAAACCAAATGGGCAGAGTTCGTGGTTGCATTATTTACACAAGCGAAAAGTTGGATGGACTCTGTCTAACAATCGGAGACTAGTTGAATCAGTTATAGACCTTCCAAGTGGTGGGCCATCCTTCCAACAGCCTTTAGAATGAGGACCATAAATACTATGTTGCAGCACAGAAAAATGCTTATTCAAAGAGAGCAGAAACAAAAAATCTGTGCTTATAATAATAAGCACGTTAGAAATAATGCTTTGGTAAAAAAAGAAGAGAATTCTAAATACCAAAATGCTAATAATGGCTATTTCTTTTAAAGTAATAGCAATAAGGGTTTTTTTTTTTTTCCATTTCTCCATCTTTTGGAAAATCCAAATTGTGATGTGTTTGATTATATGCCTTTCATAATTAAATATGAAACCAAGATGATGACAGACAGCCTGACCCAGAAAAAGGCCCCGGCCTTTTAACGTCACAGGCGAGAGCCTCTCGGGGGGCAGACAGGAGCCCAGGTGATCCCGCTCCTCCCCCAGGGAGCCCAGAGCGGGACCATGCTTGCAGGGTAGGCTTCCGTGAGTGGCCTGGTTACCTTCTTAAGGAGCAGCCCGTGGGAAATGTTGTCAGCGGTCAGGAAAGCAGACACCAGGTGGGTGACGGAGCCAGCCTCCCCACAGTGAGGCCGGAACAGGAAAGTGCTCAGGCCCCGTTCCCTGAAGAAGTGAGGCTCTTGGTCAGCAAGGACCCCTGGTCCAACCTACTTGGGGCCCCACAGGCCTGGGGCCTGCACCCCTAGCTCAGGGCCTACTCCAGGGGAGACAGTTGCCCATGGCAGAGTCAACACAGCTGACACAGGGCACTCTGGAAACTACCTCTCCCAAAATACAGAGCGCCAGGTCCAGAGATCTTCAGAACCAAGAGATACCACCCCCCGGGGAACAGAAAGGGGACCGAGTGGTAGAAAGAGACGCTGCTTTGTCCCCATTCACGCTTCACCAGGCCTTGGAGCCCAGGTTCACAGACCTTCAGAGCAGCAAAGACTATGAGAAACCATCAAGTTCAACCACTTGGTCATAAAAATGGGCAAACCCAGAGGATGGAGTCAGGCGTTAGAAACCCCTGGGCAGGTCAGCAGCAGAGCTAGAACTCAAGCCCCCCCCGCAGAAGCTCAGCCTGGACTGCCCCTCCCCAACACCAGGCAGTCTCCTTTCAATCACGGTCCATCCAAAACCTTCGTACCCACAGACTACACTGGCTTAGGCTGAGCGAGCGGGGCCCCGTGGCCCAGCAGGGGGCAGGAGGGAGGCTGGACTTACAAGGGGGGGAATGAACAGCTCAGTGTCGGCTGCCCCCGGGGCACCCGACTCCCGCCATAGGCGCCCCGTGTGTGTGCATTGGTGGGAATCCATGCAGGTAAGACCACTGGCCGGCAGCGCCACGTGGGCATGGATTTAGTCTGTGTTGTCCCTACTATATGTCCCGTGCCTGGGACAGTGCCTGTCACGTAGCTGGCGCGGTAACTTGTTCCATGCATCAGTGCATGTGTGAACACCGTTGGCATAGTGGAAAGAACATGCTCGTGTGTTGGCACATCCCATGTCCGTGTCATACCGGAGATGGACAGGGACACATGTCGGTGCTGGGGGGCACGGGTATGCACACGTGTGTACAGGCACAAGGTTCGGCCGCACTGTGTGTACCACCGCGTCTGGGGTCCGGTGGCCTGCCTGCACGGGCCCGGTGTTGCGCGCTGGGTGTGAGGCGTGAGGGCACGCAGGCGCATGCAGGAGCGGGCTCGCCCACCTGCGGAGGTTGTTGAGCACCATGATGTTGGCGTACATGTAGTAGAGGTAGTAGCTGTAGGGCGGGTTCTGCTCACTGGTCCAGATGTCTGGGTTGGGGCTCTTGTCTGAGAACATGTGGTCGCTGTGCTTGGACTCATCATCCACGCTGTCGAACCCTGTCACCTGGGCAGGAGGAGGGGTCCTACATCAAGCCAAGGCCGATGAGCTGCCAAAGGCCTTGGAGTCCAGGCTTCCTGGGTCCATACCCTAGCTGGGGCCCACAGAGCCTGCGGCCACTTTCCTCCCAGGGAGGGGGAGTGGGCACAAGGCCACAATCTGTCTCTCCGTGGCTTCTAAATGTATCCAAGAGGCCAGCCTGGAGAGTGCCAAGCCCTGGGGTGATTGTGGTGACGGTAAGGGAAAACTTGGGCTGGACCAGGTGACCAGTGAAACAGCCATACCCACTGCCCATCTCTCTGCTGCGCCAAGGAGGAGGCCAGCCCTGCAGGGTAGCTAGCAGAACCAACCATCAGCAGCAGTGACAACAGCTGGGAGGGGGAATGGGACAGGTGTTTCCCATCCTCCTACTATGTGTCAGGCCCTAAGCACTTACCACACATCAGCTAATACAACCCTCAGAGCCATCCTGTGAGGGAGGGCTTGGCTGTGAACAACCCAGGCCCAAGATGCTTAGGGAGCTTGCCCATGCAAGACAACCAGGCTCTGAGCCTACATGGACTCTGGGGCTGTACGTGGAGGATTCCCCTGGGATGTACCTTTGGGGCCATGGGAAACCAGCCTAGATGCCTCACAAACAAGTCAAGGTGGGCCCCATTCAAGAGGACCCCTTGGAAGGCTGAGCTGTGGTTCCCAGCCTCCTGACCTTCCACAGCAGCTACCCCTCAGCTGGGACCCAAACTTTGCCCCTAGTCACTGGCTTCCTGGTTACCTGGTCCCAGACCTTGACGAAAGTGTACCCACAGAAGATACAGCTTCTCAGCCAGTGCATGGGGCAGTTCTTCTAACATGTCTCCCCCCTTTTACTCAGCCACAGCAGTGCTTTGGAAGGGGCTTCTGAAAGACTGCCCACCTTGTTCCACATCTGGCCCAAAATGGGGAGCCCCGGCCAGGTCTGCGAGCCTCGCCCATTCTTACATGGGCAGTAGGTGCCCAGAGGAGCAAGGGACCATGACAGTCTGCGCAGAATCTTCCCTGTCACAGAAACATGTGTCAAAGGCAATAACAGGGCTGCCACCACAGCTCCCAGCACAGCCTGGATGGGGCCGGGGCCCAGAGAGGTACTGTACTCACTAGCCCCATGCCTTAACTGAACTCTCCAGGGCCTGCATGGAGGTAACATCAGCCCCTCTCCTGAGCTCTGTATCCCACAGATGCAGGGCCTCAAGCACAAAATATGTCCAACCCCCAACTCCTCCTGCTCCCCAAGCCTGCTCTTCCCCCACTTGTGGTAGTGACCTCTGAAGGCACCCGAGACTCTTCCCTCTGGCTCACCTTCAGGCTTTGCCCGGGCCCTGTCGATGCAACAGCGATGCCCACCTCCGTGCCCAGAGGCCCTGGCCTGCCGTCTGCATATGCCTCACTTGTCCTACTTGGGAGGCCCTACAGCGTGAGGATAATAACACCTGCTCGGGAATCGGGCACCTGTCTGCGAATTCCAGCTCAGCCACCTCCTAGCTTCGCGTAATTTCCTCCTGTGTGAACTGGAGCTAGTAGCTTCACAGAGCTGTTGTGAGAATTAAATGAGACAATCCATGGAGAGCGCTTAACAGTGCTTAAACAGCAAGCACATGATGATTCTGCTTAGCATTAACACCAACAAAATGACGTGAAGTAAGGTAGTCATGAGGCTGAAGTGAGATCATGTCATGGCATGGATCACGGGGGCAGGCAGCAAACACTCAAAAACCGTGAGCTGTGACCGCTGGTGCAAGCCCCCAGCATCTCTCTCCTGTGCTGGAGCCGGGCCCCTGACTCGCCATCTTGCCCCTTTCCGCCCACCTCCAGCTACCTTCTGTTCCAGGCCTTTCTCCACACAACAGGCAGAATGGTGTTTATCTAAAACATAAGTTCAGTGATGTCCCTCATGGGCTGCTGGGTTTAAACATTTCCTGGCAGACTCAACACACACGCAGACTCAATCACCCCTCCCCCATCCACCCAGCTCTCTGGAATCTTCCCTGCCTCCCTCCCTGTCAGACCCCCAGAACCTTCATGGCATACTGAGCTTGCTTCTCACTGTCTACAGCCATCTCTACTCTGGGACCCCAGAGGGAGGGATCAGCTCCTGCACCACTCATACGTTTTCTGGTTAGCCTGCCCTCCATCCCTCCTTTCCCTCTCCCATAACTCCCATAAATATATGTTGTTGGGCTCGGGTATTCAACCAAACAAGACGTGAGAACCATTATTTCAAGGTAAAAGCAGGAATGTTGACATGTTTGCATTTCTAAAGACCTGGGGCTGCTGCTGGGAGCTGCTGGGGACAGGAACTAGTCTTTCCAGCCCTATCCAGCCAGGAACTGACTGCTCCTCAAGTCTTTCCCCACTGCTGTCTTCCTGACACCCCACCCACACACCAGGGCTGCCCTTGAGGAGAAGGGGACTTCCCCTACCTGGAGCAAACTCATTATTTTAGAAATTCAGTTTCTTGCCCAAGCCTGAGCACACGAGTGAGAGGATCTGAGAAGGGAAGCCTGGCCCAACCCTCTTGGAATCCTCTCTTCCCTCCACCACTATGCACATCGCCTGGAGTACCACCCACACACTCACGTATTTGAGGAAAAGATGAAGCTCTTGGTGATCTTGGGGGTTGACTGTGGCCTCAAAAAGGGGCAGGAAGATGTTCTCCAGCATCTTCCCAAAGCTTGGCAGCAGCTTCTTTGCCCTAAATATGTCACTGGGGGAAAACAGAGACTTGCTGATTAAAGTGAACCCAACGTCCCCATTGGCCTGTGGGCGGGCAGTCCCATCCTTTTCTTAAGCAGCTTGTGTTCCATCTAAACACCCGGAGCAGAGCCAGAGATGTGGCTTAAACACAGGTCCTTCCTCTGCTCTCCAACTCCCAGCAAGGTCTGCAATACTAGGCATTGGTTTGCAAACTCAACACCCACCCCTGCCCATCAGAGAGCTTTCCCAAGCTACAGGCCATGCTGGGAATGGGGTGTTGGGACTCAGGCTGGCCCAAGTTCTAAGAGATGAGTTCTCAAATTTCTCAGTGATCCAAACTCTCTGCCACTCAGCTCAGTTCCCCTAAACTGCATATCCCAGCCCACTGAGGGACAATGAACCCCACACTGGCCAGATGGGAGAGGCCAGTGGTCGTCCGAATCATAGCCATGGAGAGGGCCAGCATGTAGCATGTAACCACTAGGTTACTCATACCCTTGGGCTCACACAAAAGGATCATCCACCCTCAAACCCCAATGGGTAGTAGTTCCTACTAGGCTTTGCACAGGCTTGTTTGTCAAAGAACAAGGGTTGAAGTGTCACAAGGATGTTTGCCGACCACCCCTCGCTATGGGACAATCTCTAGGGAGGAGAGGCCCAAGCTGGCACCAGCACCAGCCCCACCAGAATAGCGCAGACCCAGCAGCCCATGAGGGCATGGGCAGACAGCAAGCCACCTCACTTACTAGATCCGGGGCACCTGGATGATCCAGCGCATGTTGGGGGAGTAGACCTTGTGCTGGATGAACCAGCGGGCCAGGTTGGGCCACTCCTCGGGACTGCGGCCGTAGATGGAGAGCCGTGGCTCTGAGTACTGGTACTTGCTCTCCTCCATCTCCCTGGCCACCTCCTAACACCAAGAAGAGCTCGGGTCAGCCCAAGAGCACCCCAGCTGCTGGATCCTGCGGCTTCCTCAGCCACCTGCTCCCAGGCTGGGAAGACCTGATCTCTGTCCCCTAGCTGCCATGTAACTACTCCTCCACCCCAGTCGAGGCTCCTTTCATGCATAACCAGGCCAGGCAGCAGAAGCATCTCCAAATGGATTTAACCTGCCCCCAGCCAAATTCAGGCTGCAGACAGACAGGGCGGTGAGCCTGGATGCCGTGAGTGCCAGGATACCCTCCCCTCCTCTGGCCTGCAGTCAGCACCTGCAGCACCAGCCCGCCCGTGCTCAGGAGCTGGCGGCCAGGGCCACCGCATGGGCCCCCTGGGCACCTTAGCCTTGCCTGAGCTGGATGGTGGGCCCACAGGGATTTGGGGAGGGGGAAACAGGAGGCCATGCAGCGCCCCCACCCTCTGCAGACAGATGCTGTCAGGGATCTGGGGAGGGCTTGACTCCCAAGGGCTCACTCGCCTTGACCATCCGAGCAAAGTACTCTCCTCCCAGGTAGTTTTCAGTTTTCAAATAGAGGTCGCGCAGCTCACTGGCCCCCACAGGGTTGTATTTGGAGTTGAACTTGTCAAAGCGATGGAATGTCTGCCGACCCTGGAGAGAGGAGACCACCAGGCAGATGGCCATATTGTTCTGCAGCTACCATACACGCATGTTTCCCTCTCCAGGCCTTTACGAGGTGGCCCTATGTGTGGCCATGCTAACCGATGTCTTCTATGTCCGTTCTTGCATGAACTCTTGGAAAGTCCTGGAGCCAGGATGTGTATCCTCACTCAGCCAGCCTGGGGGTCCTTTAGTGAGGCCCTCTGTGAAGACCAAGGGGCCTTGTGCTCCAAGGCGCCATGGCTAGGAGCCCAGCTGACTGAGTGAGCAGAAAACACCAAACTATAACAGTCAGTAATACAGTGTGTCTGTTACTGCTTGGACTTCCTAAGGCACCTTCTCCACATTACTCATTTTGTGTTTGATTGGTTTTACGAAGATTTTTTTATTGTGGTAAAATATACATAACACAAAACTTACCATCTTAACCATTTTTAAGTGTACAGTTCAATGGTATGAAATGCATTCATTATGTTGTGCAACCATCACCACCATGCATCTCCAGACCTCTCTATCTTATAAAACTGAAACCTGGTACCCATTAAACGATGATTCCCCACGACTCCTTCCTCCTGTCCCTGGTAACCACCACTCTCCTTTCTGTCTCCATGAATTTGCCTACTCTATGTACCTCATGCAAGTGAATTGTACATTAACTGTCCTTTTGTGTCTGGCTTTTTTGACTTAGCATCATGTGTTCAAGGTTCATCCATCTCATAGCAAGTATCATACTTCATGCCTTTTTAGGGCTGAATCATATTCCAGTGTATGTTTTTACACATCTTGTTTATCCATTCACCTACTGTGGACACCTGGGTTGTTTCCACTTTTCAACCATTGTGAATAATGCTGCTACCAGCGTGGATGTGCAAGTATCTGTTTTCGTCACTGCTTTCAGTTCTTTGGGGTATAGTCCTAGGAATGGAATTGCTGGAACATATGGTAATTCTATATCTAACTTTTTCAGGAAACTCCATACTGTCTTCTAGAGCAACGGCACCATCATTTAGTTTTTAATAACTGTCCTGTCAATAAGGCACATGGCAGTCCCCATTTTATAAGCAAGGAAATAAAAGTGTAAGTGAATCGCTTAAGGGCCCACGACTCCCAACCAGCAGAAGGGGAATTAGAACTGGGACCTGTCTGACTCCAAGCCACACGCACTTTTCCCCTGTCCCATGGCCCTGTTATTCCCTGAGGCCAGATTCCCTTTCACATCTCTATGGCTGGAAGGGACAGGGCCGCAGCCTCTCCCTGGGCACAGCCGTGGTCTTCTTTCCCCGGGAGCGGAGTGCTTGCCCAGGATGGCGGGAGGCACTGGGGCAGAAGCTCACTCACCGCATGGACGTCCAGGGAATCCACAGTGAGGTCGTACGGGTCCATGTGCAGGCTGTCGAACACCTGCCGCAGGGTGATCTTGCGGCCCCGCTTCTCGGCCACGGTCCTGTCGGGCTCTGTCTGGTACGTGTGCTTGATGAAGCGCAGCAAGTGCTTCTGGTTCATGCACGCAGCTGCGTGGATGTGTGTGTCCACCTGCAGCGCAGTGCCCACCAGCCATGAACCAGGCGCCCTCTCCCCACTGGCAAGGAGACAGGGTGTCCAACCCTCAAAGTGGCGCGCGAAACCTCAGCACCTGCGGTCCCACCAATGCCTGGACCTACGCCCCTCCCCTCAGTGTCTCCTCTAGACTTCAAAACTGGTCCTCCTTCTAGCTTTGCTGCCCTATTGACCTCATTACAGCAGCCAGAGATCTTTTTAAAATGTAGATTGGGTCTGGCCACTCGCCTGCTAACAAATCATCAGTGGCCCCCAAGTCTTCAAGAGAAAGCCCAGACTCCGTCAACTGGGATTCAAGCCTTGCTTCCAGTTCCCACCTTACCACTGCCCACTCTGTGCTCCAGCCCTGACCTACAACTAACAGGTGCCCAAGGCACTGTGCTATTCTGCACTGCGTCACTTTGCCCATGCGTCTCCTCTGCTTGGCGTGCCTTCCTTGCTCCTCACCAATCTCATCCACCTACGCGCGATTTCTTAAAACCTCCTCCACTTGGAAGCCAATCCTGATCCCCCCGGCACACTGACCAGTTGTTCCCTTGACTGGCCGGGAAAGCTAGCGCACACACTCCCGTGACTGTGCACGTCCTCCCAATTCACTCTACAGATTTCCCCTCCACTCTGCCACTAGACTGAGCGCAGTCCTCAAGGGACAGGGACTTCAGCTGATGCATCTCAGTCTCCAACGCCTACCCCACAGCCTAGTATGACCTATCTGTTGAATCAGTGGATGGATGAATGAACAAATGGTGATATACACATCCTCATATAACCCCAAGGACCCGCCAGATGCCCCACCAAATACCATTCTTCCCACTGACCTCTCTTGGAGCATTCCCTTCAGCCAGCAGCCCTAACGCAATGAGCCCTAGCCAAGCTGAGGGATGGCCTGAGGTCACAGTGGGCATCCTGACTCCCCTTGCCTGAGCCCAGGGGGCCTCAGAGAGGGCCCCAGGGAAATGGCAGCAGCCTCACAGGCCAGGATGCTGCCAACCACCAGACTGCGCTCTGCAGTTCCTGCTGCAGCCGACTGGGTACTCTGCCAGGGCTGGGATGAGGAGGCGGCTGACCTGTGGCCAGGGAATGCTGTCCACAGCTGGCCAGGCATCTCTGAGTCATGCCAAACCAGACATTTGATCTACTGAATCTCTGTGAACGTTATACAAGCCAGCCCATGTCATTGGCCACATCACTGACTCATCGGGGCCCTTCCTGCCATTCATCCTGCCACCTCCAACCAGAAAGACCACTAGACATCAGAGAAATAAAGCCATTCAAAGCGCCAAAAGCTAAAACATCACCCAAAGCACTGTGCAAAGGTTCAGTCACCTCAGGGGCAGGCAGGGCTCATGTGGGACGCCCAAGTGGTCAGCCTGGCTTAGCTCAGCCAGACACAGCTGGACTCAACTACCTCAGCATGACATAGCACATTCTGGGTTTTCTGGTTCTGTCCTCTAGCACACCAGTGACACACTGCAGGGGGTGCAGGCTGTCCTTACCCCCACAAGTCACAAGATGAGGGAGAAAAATAACTGGACAATCCAGGAAGCATCCAATCCAAATTTCAGAAGGTCCAAGGTGATTATTTTAGGAACAACTAAAAGAGCCCGTCATTGGATGTCAGTGTTTTCAATTCACCAGAAGATACCAGCGCGTACCTTGCTTTCACCTCGGGCCCAGGTCTAAGCCAACAGTACAGTTTACAAACTGGCCATTTCCACATGCATGTCAGACATCAATAATCGATTGCAGCACTTTCACTAAGCATTGGGAGTAACCACTGCCAACTGGTCAAGTTTGGCACAGAAGATGAAGCCAATTTGCTCTGCTTGATATATGACACTTAAACCAAAATGGAGAAGGCCCAATCTTACCCAACTCCTAGGCAGTAAACACACTCAGCCCTGGTTCTTAGCTCTGAACAAAAAACAGACGTCTCAGTTACACGGTCCTGCTGGCTAGGCCGCAGGGTGTCCTAAGTCATGCCCTGCGGTGATGTTGCAGGCGCTCTCACAAACACCACCCACACAGACCCATGGCCACTCACAGCTTCTGCCTCAGCGCACGGCCCTGGCCTGCCCTCCCAACACGGACAGCCACCTTGGAAATACGGAGGCCACCCTCCCAGCCCACCCGGGGTTTCAGAAAGCCAGCTCTCTTCCCACAGAAGAAGCTTCCAGGGTAAGATTAAGTAGCCAGCACCCGGGAGACAGGGAGGGGCAGGCAGAGGCCTGACTTGGAGCACAGCCGGGCCCATGTTTATGGACTGCTGTGGTGCCAGAGAACAGGCCACTGAGTCACAGCACAGGGGTCAAGGTCATCCCTATCCAGAGAACACATTAACCCCCAGACCGACAGGGAACGCCTAGGGGTAGGTGACCACAGGCCCCCCCCCCCCCGACCAGGACTCTGTCCCATATGACAGCCAGGGAGCAGCTGGAACACCCACCGGGGCCCCACCTCAGGAGCAAACAGTGTCCGAGCCAGTGCAGTTAGCAGGAACACCTCAGCTGCAGGCAGCAGGAAGCAGTCAGGCCCGGAGTGTTCATGCAGAGGGCGGGGCTGCACGGGGCCAGGCAAGGAGCTTCCTCGGGCACCCATCTGGGCATGGGGGGTGCATTCAGGCAGGACTGAGAGGAGCTGGCATGGTGCCTGAAGCACCTACCTGTCTGAGCCCCTGAGCCTCACAGAGAAGGAGCAAACAGTGTTCAAGGGTGAGAATGCCAGGTGGGTGATTTCTAACACATCCTCTCACCCCTACCTGGAGCCCCCTGAGAAACTTCCATAAGCCTCACAGCCCATGAGCTGAAGCCACCTCTCACTCTTAAGGTCCCATCCAAGTGGGAGTCCATGCCAGACCCCATGATGCTTAACAGGGGTGACCCTGGGGCCTCCCTGGAGGAGGCCGTCTGTCCATCACTGCTCAGTGTTCCCAGTCAGGTCAGGGAGGCCTGGGCTCCACAGAGGAGCCGCATCCTCCCCTGACTAACGCTCCCTTATCAAAGCTGACCCCAGGGAGGGGGAGTCCTCAAGGGGTCACATCTGGGACAGAATCCCCTCTGGAGATGAGGACCCCACAGTGAGTCAGCTTGGGTTTGGCCATGAGGCAAAGCCTAATCCCCACCCTTCCCCCCTGAGCTTCTCTCCCAGAATACTACCATGCCCCCTCCCCGCTCCCTGCTTCCTCTGAGAAACCCAGCCCCCCCCCCACATGGTCCAGAACCTCACATACCTCCACCACCTCACTCTCCCCACAGCCCAGCACCATGCTGTCCCCCACACCTGAGCTCCTGTCACACCACACACTGGACATAGTTTCTCCTCTCTCATGGTACAGCACTCTCTCCCTCTTAGTCTTCGGTATATGCTGTGCCCTCTGCCTGGAATGCCATCCCTTCCATTCCCTTGCCCCCGCACCCCCCCCCCCCTCGCTCCTGCCCAGGCTGACTCCTATGCACTCTTTTAAGTCAGCTCAGTTCTGGGCTCTTCCTGGAAGCCACAACACTTCACACTGACAGGACCGGGCTAGGAACTTCTCGGGGACGGTCAGTGACTCCTGTTCAACATCAAACACCCCAGGCTTAGCACTGATATTAGTTAAATGGAAGAAAATGGAACAGCTGGAGGCCATGACCATTTAACACACACACCTGCCCCAGCTGCAGCCGCAGTCCCCGAACCCAGGTAAGGCTGCTCATGCACCCTAGGGGAGGGGCAAGACGGGAGTGCATTGGATGCTTTTCCTTACCTACTTCTGGTCCAGAAGGAAGCAAAACCACCAACTCCCAAGTCCAAAGAGGTCTTAACAGCCTTTTCTCTCCATGATGAATTCAATACATCCTCCACCTTACAAGTAGCCTGGCCTCAAGTCTTATGACCAATTAACAGACCATACCCTATTTTCCAAGTTAGAGGGCACATTGCAACAGACACATAACACGGACAAAGGTTTCCACCTAGAGTCATACCAAGTACCGTCTGAGACATGGCCCGGCAGAGGGAAGGCAACTCGCCAGTCTTTCTTCCACACATACACATCACACTCCTCTGGCCAAGGAAGGCCACACAGGGGACCAGCCCCAGACTGGCTCAGGGCATCCCAGTGGGTTGGGAGGGGGACTGGGAGGGGTTGCTCTCAATAGTGGCCCACTGACGCACCTTTCTCACGTTATAGAAGTCTCGGTGGGGGTTACTCTTCAACTCTTTGAACTCAGACATTTCATTTAACATCTCGTGAAGGCTGAACTTGGATTCCAGAAAGTTCAGTCGCCGGTGACAGTATGTTTTCCTGCAGGTGGGGAAGGGGGAGAAACCCCAGTTGAGGAGAAGTCACACGGAGCTCTCCAGTTTGGAGACCTCCAGCAGCTGTGGGGACCGGCCCTCAGGTGGAAGGTCAGGATGTAGCAGGGAGGGATGTGGCGGTTCCAGCTTTCTGCAGACCCAGCTGGACTGTGTAACCACCTCCATGTGTTCTGTGACATGAGTGGAGGGTCCATTCAGGGCGGTACAAAGCTGACTTTGCGACCTCGTGCAGGTTCTTGGACTTGTAGCTGTATGTGCTTAGGCAATTCATCCCAAACCTCTGTTTCCCACGAACAAATATGGAGATGACAGTGCCCAAGACTGAGCTGAGTGGATGCTCAGTAAAGGTCTCCCTCCTCATCCCTTCCTTCCTTCTGTGTTCCCATCGATCCTCAGCCACCTTTAACTCCTTAAAAGGAATTTCACTTCTGCCCAGAACCTCAGTAATACAGCCAAACTATAAGGCAAGACCTGCCCACATTGGCATGGGGAGAAAGCATCTGGTGACCTAATGACATTCTGCAACCCCCGAGACCTGAAGACCCTTCGACTCTGAGATTTCAGGACAAACAGAGGAGGTTTTGTATCACGAGCAGATGAGGAATGCAGAGATGTTTGTTACTAGGACAGAAATCTCTGCAGGGACTGATGCTCCCGCCAGTCAGCAAAGGCCACCAAGGGTGGGAATGCTCACTGCTCCCAGCCAACTTCCAGCCCACACCCAGCCCAGGGCTTGGCCATGTGCCTGTGCCCACAGCCACACGGAACTCCCAACCACAAGTCATGCCACCCTGCTTCCTGTGACCCCCAAACAAACAGCAGCTCCCTTGGCATGAAATCACTCGGACTTTCATCAGGAGCAGCTGCCGACCCTGGAACAGCACCATCATGTCGACCGAGACAATCCCCAGAGCAGAGCTCAGAGGAAGCATGAAGAGTCTGAGTCAGGAGGGATTTCAAAGGCCATCTCACCTAGTCCCTTTACCAGCAGGACTGGCCTGGACAGCCTCTGGGACAGGACAACCCCTGCTCACATACCTCCTGGAACAGCCGGGGTCCTCCCCCTCCTCTCCCTCCCAAGGCTTCCCCTCACAGCTCCTCCTCACATGGCAGAGGCAAGCCTCCTGGAAACTGCCTTTTCCCCCTACCGGATCTTAGCTCTGCCCTCAGATCAGGGAGGCCTGAGACCCACTCTCCCCACCCCCCTGGGACCCACCCTCCTCCCTTGGAAACTGGCATCACACCATTCCCTGCAAAACCCTGAAGGCAGGGCAAGAGAGGCTCCTGGGCAGTGACCGCACCCTTTTCCTGCCCCCACTGCCGAGTCCTGGCCAAGCACTCAGCACAGCCATTCCCCGGCTCAGGGGCCAGGCCTGCCCAACCTCCTTTGCTGATTAGCTGAAGTGCTCACCAAGAAGGGAGGGACCAAATGCAGGGAGACAACTGCCTTCCAGTTTAGCTCAAGCCAAGCCCACGAGGGAGCGAGCATCCTGGGGGTCATGGCACAAAGCTACCAGGCTCCCTGCACTCTCCCCTCCAGAAACACGGAAAACCCAACAACCAAAGCAACAGTCTTCTTCTCTCCTCCACCATCTGTGATGCCCTGGGCTGGACCTCTGCAAGGCTGCCACCCTGAGTGGGGAGAGGGAAAACTGCCACTTTAAGAAACAGAAGTTCCAGCTTTAGGATGCAGAAGAGACAGGTAGTACTGACTCTAAGGACATGCCAGCCTATGATGGAAAATTGTCGCAGGAACCCACAAAGCACGGTGGGGAAAGGGAAAGTACTCTCTTTCTGGGATGATTTAAGTGCAGGAAAGCCCAGAGTAAAAGGGGGACCTGGTTGGCCTTTCCCAGCCCCTTCCTACAGAACAGCCACCATGCAAAGAGAGGCAGACTTGGGGGAAGCCGGCTTACGTGGGGCCATCTGTGATGAGAGCCAGGATGTGGCTCATGTCCACGGTGTAGGTCTCCAGGTCGGGGTAGGGCAGGCTGTGGGGTTCCTGGCGCTCCAGCATCTTCTTGTTATCGTACACGAAGAGGATGCCCCCCTGCATGCGGACCAGGTAGCCCAGGTTGGGGGGAGCATTGTCCAGACAGTAAGGGTCTTCCTGGGGCAGAGGGGGAGGGTGGAAGTCTGCAAAACAGGATTGAGTGATTGCAAAGTGCCCTTGACCTCATGAGCTCACGTGAGCTCAGAAGTCACCTCAGTGAGGGCTATCCTCATCATCTCATCTAAAACCCAACCACCCCCACCACTCTCACCTGCCCTGACATCACATATCTCCTTCTCTCCTTTATATCGTCTCCTTGGCATCTGCCACTATGGAAAACAATTCCACTTACTTATCTTGGGTCTTTTATGTTTTGTTTGTTTACTGCTGTATCTGCATTTCCTAGAACAGCCCCTGGCACATGGCTGGCACTTCAGTAAATGTTTTTAATTTAACTGAAATGAGCTTCAGCCTCCTGGGCATGACAGGGACTCCAGGCACATTAGAAAGGGCTGTTGTGTCCTCTCCTAATAAAATAACAGGCAGCACCTGGGACTGCCCAGTGGGAATAATTGTCCCTGTCCTCCCACAACTTCCTGAGCCCCGGGCAGGCAAGGGGCTAGATGGAAGGAGGGCTCCTCTCCTCCCCAAATAAGCACAGAATAGGCAGCTCATCCCCCACAGAGCAGGGAATAGCAAAGACAGAGTTCTCTGTCCCCAGGGCTGTTAGCCCACAGGAGGCAGAAAATGCCGCTTGGCCATTTCCCAGCTATGAGACTGAACAAACCACTTCACCTCTCTGATCCTGCCTGCTCATCTGAGAATAACACACCCTGCCTTAATGGGATGTTGTAAAGGCTGCAAACGTGGGTATAAGCAATGCTTTGTAACAGTGATGCCTATAACCCATCAATTAGACGACATTATTCGCATCACTCTTCCCATGAGTTCTCCTGACTCTAGAGAAGCTCCGTCTCTGGCCAAGGAACAGAGGTTATGCTCAATAGCAGTAGATCTGGGGGCTCTGACTCTGCACACCAGCCAAGCCCACATAGGGCGCAGCTGCTCAGCTGCCAGCCTAGGCAGGCAGAAGCCCTGGAATCTTCATCGAAGAAAGCAGCCAAGGCCTGGTGACCTGCCTGGGCGTCCCCCAGTCAGTGCTGGGAACAGACCGCCCCAGAGAACACATGAGGCATCACAGGGGCTGAAGCACGTTCCCCCCTCAGGCACAGCCCCCGGCTAGCTCAGGAGTCCCTGAAGTGTGCCAGGGGGCCTGCAAGAACCCACAGCGTCTGCCTCACCAGGCTCATTCCCAGGCCCCCTGGGTACTCTGTTTTGTATAAAGTACATATTTGACAGCTGGTCCTGTCTGCTCTTGCCAAAACTGGGGCAGGTAGCTTCGACTAGCCTCAGACAGATAGGGAAATGGGCCCGGGGGGGCTGCGATTTAACCAGGGTCCCAGGTGGTCACAGATGCTCAACGTCCAGGTCTCAGAGCTTCAAGGAAAACCTGGACAGGAGACCCCTTGGCACCCATTACAGCCAGAGGGCAGCCAGGGTCCTGGGCACTGGCACAGACCAGCAGGCCCTTGCCTGATCCCCCAGTACCACCTTTACAGATGGTAGTTTCTTGTTGTCTTCATTCATCTTACCTAACTTACTTACGGCCTCTACTGCTCCTAGGTCCTTCTCAGACCAGACTCCCCCAGAAACCATCCTGCCATCTCTGATCTCTTCTTCCCCACATTCTGCAGGGTAAATACAGCTACCATTGACTGAACACTCACTCACCAGGTGCCAGAACTGCACTAAGTACTTCATGTGCATTCTCTCATTCAATCCTCAGAACGGACCCAGGGTATAGATATTAGTCCCATTTTACAGATTGAGAAACTGAGGTTTGCCCAAGACAGTGGTGGAGCTGAGACCAGAAGGTAGGTGTGTTTGACTCCAGAGCCTACTTTCCCTGCCCCCAGAACATGCACTCTGCATCTACCCCCATTCTACCCCACCCTACTAGCAAATTCAGCATTTACAGTCGTGGTGTTGTGGGGTTTTTTGTTTTTTTTTTTAAAGATTTTATTTATTTATTTGAGAGAGAAAGAATGAGACTGAGAGAGAGCATGAGAGGGGGGAGGGTCAGAGGGAGAAGCAGACTCCCTGCTGAGCAGGGAGCCTGATGCGGAACTTGATCCCGGGACTCCAGGATCATGACCTGAGCTAAAGGCAGTCACTTAACCAACTGAGCCACCCAGGCACCCAGTCGTGGTGTTGTTTTAAATATCCAGGATGAGATTGCCTATCTCTCTGAACTGCTATAGCTCAGTTCTACCCAGGGCAGAGCATAGAGCGCACACAGAAGGAATCCTTGGGTGTAGGAAGCCCATACCAGGGCCCTGTCCTTAAAACACCATCTGGGAAAAATATATCCAGTCAGGAAAAAGTCCTGACCAACTCTTGGGCCATGCCCCACTTAGGACCCCCCATGCACCCACAGTGCCCTACCTGGGAGGCCTTCTTCCGGAGGCATGGTGTCTACCCGCCGATGGCCCAGGTACTGGGCAGTGGTCCGTGGAAAGCGGTGGTAGGCAAGCCTGGCATACTTCTCCCGTATCATCAAGGCCTTGGCCAGGCTCTTGGCAGCCTGCTCATAGTCCTCCACAGTGATCTGCAGAAGGGGGTGGGCAGAGAAGAGTCCACATAGCAAGACTGAGACCACGGTCCATAGCAAGATCTCCTGCAAAGTTGGCTTTCAGCTGGCAGCTGAGAACTTGGGTTTCAGGTGCCTTCCCCCACTCGCTAATATGAGCAGCTCATCCAGCCTAAACGGTTTGCACAAACACTACGGTTTATGCCGAACACCTGGTTTTCTCTGGGAGTCTGGAAGACAAGGTTTTTATTAACCTTGGGTGCTGAGTCTCTGATGAGCTTCCATGGTAGACGACACTTCAAATATGTCACGAGTTGATGCTGAAGGAATGAAGTGTGTTCTGCTGACGCCACGGGGAGAGGAGTCTGGGTTCTGGCAGATTCTACTGCCTGTCCCTTTTCCCTGTGCTGACTTCACTCTGCATCCGTTCACTGTAATAAATCCTAGTCCTGAGTACAACTCTGTGCTGGGTCCTAAGTGTCCTCCTAGTCAATGACTGAGCCCGGGGACCCTTGGCCCAGGCGGAGAATGAGGGCTGCTGGAGACTCAGAGAAAGGCAGGTCCTCCAGCCTGCACCCCCAAGACCAGCCTCTGGTGCTGCTAGTGAAACCACAGCCTTTCTGCTGCACCCTGAACATGACGAGCCAGGGCCTGGACCATAGCCCTGACGAGGGTGAGGATCATCGCTTTCACTGGAGAAAACACAGGGGTCCCCCAGAGGTAAACATAAAAACTCGGCATGCTCAGTCTGCTGCTTTGCCACCCCTGGCTTCTGCTTCATCTGTGAATCACCCAATTCACCCAGTCAACAAGCACTTATTGGCAAGTGTTAGATTTCATTTTGGTCCTCACAGCAACCCATTCTACCAAGGGCGAAACCGTGACCCAGAGAGGATAAATCACTCGCCAGAAGTTACAAAGTCAGACTTCAGATTCTGGTCTGATTGGCTCTCTGCACCTAAGCATGTTCTGCCTTCCCAGAGCTGCCTGTTTCTCAAAGATGGAAGAGAGAAATTCCCACCTTCCAGTGGGCTTATTTATCTCTGCCTGTCTGGGAAGGAGGTGTGTTGCAGAAACCCAAACGTGTCTGGGGAGACAAGCAGCTAAACTGACAGTCATAACAGGACGTAAGTGACACAGAGCAGAGGGAGGTACAAGATGCCGGTGGAGCACGGGGGTGTGGGGCGTGTTCCTGGAAGTTTCCTCTCTGCTTTAATTAAAAACCACTTTTAGTTTTAAAACATTTTAAACACACAGACAAGCAGTGAAGATAATATGACAGACACCCATGTGTCTACCTTCCAGAGCTAAAACTTCTAATGTTTTTCATTACTGTTCCAGATCTCCCATATATTTGAATAAATAAATCATCACAGACACTGCTAAAACTCCACCCTCCCTGCTCCTCCACCCCACTCCAGGCTCAGAGGAAGCAAGTTGGTATATAGCTTTCCCATGCATGTTTTTATACTTTTACTCAATGTTGCTCCTCGCTTTTGTTAAGAAAGTAGCTTCTCCCTTCCTGATTCCACGTGTCCCCACATTAATTCCATTTTACACCTTCCAGTGGACGGCTTCTGAGAGCAGCAGGAATAGGTGAATAGACACAAACATCTTAGAACCTTAGACAAAAATATGTCCCTGCCAATGACAAAGCCAAACACTTGGCAGAGCCAAAGGACTCAGCAGGGCAAGGGGCTCAGGCCATGGCTAAAGTATCAGAAAGGGTGCTCAGGAGCCCAGGTGACCAGCAGTCACCAGCCAGCTTACAGACACTGTGGGCCCTATGCCCGGCAGCAGGCCCACTGAGAGCCAAGGTGATCTGTAAGGTCAGCCTGCCTTTCATGG
The DNA here is from genome assembly GCF_964656455.1 of Halichoerus grypus. NCBI lineage: Eukaryota > Metazoa > Chordata > Mammalia > Carnivora > Phocidae > Halichoerus > Halichoerus grypus. Next base: position 45,562,061 of record NC_135722.1, read on the forward strand.
ACTCATAGCTCTCTAGGGACCAACTGCCCAATTCAGGGGCTCCATGCCAGGAGACCGATGGAAAGAAGCTAGCTACTGCACCAAGCCAACATCCTCCCATTCAGCTGGCTGGTCCACCTCTACTCCCCCTTCTCCTGTTCTGCCCACATGTCAGAGGCCAGGTAGATATTAAGGACTCCTGGTCAGGATGCTGCATCTTCGGAGAAGGCCTGCATTGTGTCCAATCCAACAAAATTCCCATCCATAGGAACTTAAAGTGTGGTACACCCACACAGTGGAATATTATGCACTTGTTAAAAAAAAAAAAAGAACAAGGATGTTCTTTATATATTAATACGGCATTATCTCCTAGATGTGCCATTAAGTGAGAAAAGCTAGAGTCAGTATAATGTGTATAGTAAACTACCATTTATGTAAAAATAAACAAATTATATGTGCCTAATTAATTTTAGATACACATAAGAAACCAAAGCCAAGGATTGCCTCAAATAATAAAATATTTGGGGGGGCATCTGGGTGGCACAGTCAGTTAAGCGTCCGACTCTTGATTTCAGCTCAGGTCATGATCTCAGGGATGTGAGATGGAGTCCTTCATCACGTCGGGCTCCATGGCTCAGCAGAGAGTCTGCTTGGGACTCTCTCTCCCTCTCCCTCTGCCCCCCCTCCACCTTGCACATGTGTGTGCCCTCTCTCTCAAAAAAAAAAAAAAAAAACGAAGAAGAAGAAGAGAGAGTTAACAAGGACAAGGACAATTGAGGTGTGGGTAGCAGGTTGAGGGCCAGGGAGGGAGAACCAAACTTAACCCTGTACTAAGTGATACTTCTCTTCAAGAAGGAAGCAATAAAAATGCATCATCCAACCAAGAAAATTAGCACATTTTCAGTGACTGAGCTTGTTCATTTTCTCATCAAGACCCCCTCTTCCTGGTTGGGAGGGTCTAGCCTGTATTTAAGGATACTGAGCCGAATCCCATAGGAGGAGCTGAACCAGCAATGACTGATTCCACACAAACCAGTCAACACGTGGACTTCGAGTCCACTCAACATTTGGAAACACTCAAGGGTCTGAGCTGGCATCTTCCTCAGTGGGCTGCAGGGATTGAGAGCAGCATTCTGGACCCACAGAACACAAGGACTTTGCAGGCCACAGGCCCAGTGTGCCAGCCCGCAGCCCTCGCCCCACCCCCACAGGAAGGAGCAGTGCCCTAGCCACACCCGTACCCCACAACCTCCACTAAGACCCTCCTTCTCTTCAGACTCCTGTGCCTCCTGCCCATCACCTCCCAGACACCCGTGGACTGGACCAAGCTTCAGCGCTAGGCATGTCCCTGGTGGCCAAGGGACACAGGGGGGTGGGGTGTGTTCCTGGAAGCACAAAGCACATGGGCCCTCACGCAGGCCCCTGGGGCACAGGTAGAGAGTGGGGAGTGGGAGATGCCTTACCCCGGCACAGTAATCTCCACTGATGGTGACCCGCTGGAACTCGGGCATGGCATAGGGCACTGGCGTGGGCTGGGAAGTGGTGCCAGGGAGCACAGGGGTCGTGGGAGACATGACCGGACTGGCCGTCGGGGGGCCCTTCCAATCTTGCTGCGTCGGCATTTGCAGAGACAGGGACTGGGACCGAATCATCTTGAAACTTTTCTTTCTAAAAGCCAAGGACAAGGAAAAGTGGGAAACATCAGCCACGAATTGGGGCAAGTGATAAAGAGTCTTTGTTATGCACATGGCAGGAGAATTGCCCTCTGATTCATCACTGGTACTGGCCCTACCATTAAGAAATTGCTCATTATGCCTTCCTCTCACTCACATCTCTGCCTGAGGTACAGAACAGCCCTGCAGACAGCCCTCCCTGGGGTCACTAAGAATGGCCGTGGCCTGTGTTTGCACGGCACACAGAACCTTGGGGAAAGCAACTGTCTTGGGAGATGGAGGGCAGACCACACTGCCAGAGTCTCACACCAAAGGCAGGAGGAGTGAGGACCCGGTCAAGTCACCCAAACTCTAAGTCCCAGCACGTGGACAGCCTCAGGAAGGACAGTGAACAGGGTCACAGGTGACACCCACCTTGTATTTCACAGAGTTCGAAATCTGGGGCACCGGAACCAGGAGAGAGCATGACCACCCACTAGTCCCACCTCTTTTCTTCATGAAGGAGTCAGGGGCCCAGAAATAGAAGAGAGCATGCTCAAGGTCACATGGCAAGGTGGCAGCTAGCCCTTAGCCTCCTGGGGACCCTGCTCCACCTTGTCACCCCCGCTGCTCCTTCCTCAAGCCCGACAGGCGCCATCCTGGCCGCTGCTACTGCTGGGCCGGCACAGACCTGTATCTCTATTATGGGAAAGAGAGTGGTCGGCATCAAGTTCAGGGCCCTTTGGACCTGTCACTTTAGCACCAAAAGTGATTTCACAAACTCTTGGGGAAGTGGGCACAAGGTGGTTTAAAAGGCTGCAAGCTCATGCTTATTTGCAGTGATTCGTAAATACTCACCTTCCTCATTAACTAAAGAGTAACATTTCAATGACATCACCCCCAAGTCCTAGGATCCCCAGGAAGGGAGTTGAAGGTGAAGCAATGAGGTGAAGCCATGAGCACTCCCCTCTCCCACGTCTTTTTCTCTGCCTTTAAAGACCCCAGTCCCCCAGCATTGGAGTATCCAATGCCAGAAACTAGCTGAGGGCCCAGCAGGATAGCCGGGGCCTACAGCCACCAGCAAAAGACCCAATGACCCACCAGAGCCCATAGAACCCCTCTCTTCTCCGGGTACCATGATACCTAGAAGGGGTGGGGAAATTGCCTGATCTCCAAACAGGCGTTATGAGTCACCTGGAAGCAGTTATCTTCCTCCTGACCCTTGGCCAGGTCTCCTCATAGGCCCACTGCCAATTTTTCAGGAACCACATTGACGTCTCTGTCTATACACCTACCACTTGCCATGGCTCTCTGATCCTTATCTGCCCACCTGTGTTATCCCTTGTTTGGGGCCAGGCTGTTTGCACCTGGAAAGTAGAGGCAGTCCCTTTTCAGGAGTTTGCCTTTGCCCAGCCCATGACCCTGCATAACAGAGGCACTGAGTCGTTCCAGAAACGCAGCCTGAACTCCAGGAGCCTCCAGCCCAGGCTCTCTCCAGTCTGCCACCCATCCATTCCACAGAGCAGAGCTAAGCATCCTGCCCCAAGGAAGATGTCCACTCATGCTAGTCAATCATTCCTCAGAGGCAGATTCACCTTGAGCAATAAAGCTCTCACTTCGGCATCTTTTGGACGTTCACACCTACAGGAAGAGCTATTACTTTGGCCTCCCTCTAACATTCTGACCGGTTCAGCTGGATCCCATGAGACTCTGGTGTTTGTGTCACTCACATGCCTGCCAGCTCATGGTTTTTATCTTTGCCAACTTCACCCCCCTCCATGCCTCAGCCAATGCTGCCTGAGGGCTGGTCTCACCAAGGAGAAGCAAGATGACGTCTAAGGTAAGCAACAGGAAAGAAAGGTCATAAAGCCCACCACGTTCAGGAAGCTGGAAGGCTGCCTAAGCCAGGAGCCCACCAGGCTTGTCCTAGGAATATCCATATTCTTCTGCCACAATGAGGAAGCCAGTACCCCCCAGCTGTGCCCAAAGAACTCTTCTTGAAGACGTCCATTATGGCTCCATCTTGGTCTTCAAGTGAGCACCAGATTGTTACATGTGGACATCCCTGGGCTGAGAGCCCTGATTCTACAGGCACAAGGGACAGGTTTAACAACAGATGGGGCATCTCCTCAGGGCTCACTCACCCTGGGCAAGGGCTTAGAGTAACCAGAGCTAACCATTAAGCTTGTATCTCAGCAAATTGGAAAAGCTGAATGGAGCCCAAGGAGAGGGCCCTGTATTTATTTTCTATCGCTGCATAAGAAATTACCACAAGCTTGGTGGCTTAAAAGTACACCCATTTATTGGCTCACAGTTCTGTAGGTGAGAAGTCTGGGTGGGCTTGGCTGGGCTCTATGCTTGGGGTATCGAAAGGCCAAAGTCAAGATTCTGGCTTCACTGAGCTCTTATCTGGAGACTCTAGGAAAGAATCCCCTTCCATGCTTATGCAGGGTGTTGGCAGAATCCAGTTCCATGCGGCTGTAAGACTGCTGTGCCATACACTATAGTCTAATTGCAGGAGTGATGTCTCATCATATTCAGAGGGTCTGGAGTTAGAGAGGGCCATCTTTGGTGGGGGAGCATTTTAGAAATTCTGTCTACCGTAGGCCCATACATAGCATCCATTCCATCCATTCAAGGCTCAGCCAACGAAGGTGCAGAGCAGCAACTGAGTGACTGAATGTGTGTGTGTGTGAGTGTGTCTGTGTGTGTGTGTGTCTGTGTGTGTCCACACACCTGTCTTTCTTTCCCTCTCAAGACCATCTGAAGCCCCACATACGTAACAGTAATAAAAGAAGGAGCCATAAGCTTTATCTGAAGTAGAGAACCATGGGGTGTCTTGGCTGAAAAGGATTTTAAATATTACACACCCCAGTCCCCTCACTAAGACAGCCTCTGCTTAAACACCTCCACTGACAAACAGCTCACTACATTTCTGAACAAGACATCAGTCATCAATCATTTATTCAAGAAACATTTACCAAGCACTTACTCTGGGCCAGGCCAGTGCTAAGCACGCAAACAAGGTGAACAAAACATGATCTGTTGTCACTGTTAGAAAGCACTTCCTCATGATGGGCCAAGATCTGTCTGTCCACAGTCCCACCTGTTGTACCTCGCGCTAGCCCTTGGGGCACCAGAGTGAGCCAGCTCTCTCTGCCACAGCTGGAAGGCCCCCTCCTTCCCCCACCCATATATCCACCTGGCAGAAACTCAGTCCTGCCAAAGAGCTGGCAGAGTGTGGGGCTGTGAGCATACCAGCTCCAGGCCAGGCCTGAGGGCCCAAGGGGCCAGGAGCAGCTTCATCTTCTCTGAAATGGATGGGCCTCCTGGGCCACAGAGACTTTCTTACCCAAACAGGCCCTCAACACAAGGACATGAACTGGTCACATGGGCTGTTATTACAGTACCTCTCAGTACCTGTCTGGTACCTTTCCTGCCCCAGGTCTACGGCCCTTGGCTGCCCCTGCCATTCACTGTGTCCCCATCCTTACCCTGCCCCACTCTCCAGCCCTCCTCAGCTCCTGGGCACCCCAAAGCCTTCCCATAATAACATTTGATTCATATGCCAAACCCAAGTTAAGACCTCAAGGCCCTCCTCAATCTTCTAGAGAACAACCAGCATCTTCCCAGGGACCTTTTGAAGCCCGCTGCCCTGTGTAGTCTGTCCAGAGAACTTCCAGGCAGGGGAAATCACCAGAGCAAACCGTTCACCAAAGGCTCTCAGTTGTGTACAGTGAATCAGGGGGCCACACGCAGATCTCACTTTACTCAGTAAAGTAGCAAGTGTCAGGCCCCAGGGGTAGGCGGAGAGAAGCTATCCCCCGGACTCCAGGGGCTGACTGATGCTGGCATAGCTGGCCAGACGACTCAACAGACTGTCATCACATAGTGGGGTTGGTGTGTGAGATGCTCTGGATGTTTGGGGATCCCAGAGGAGACACCTAATCAGACTGGGGGCGAGAGCAGTGAAGCAGCAGGGTCAGAGAAGTCTACCTACGTCATTCCCAAAGGGAATGGGGAACACTCCAGAATGGGCAGGCTTGTTTGAACCCTCCGCACACACACACACTCAGATCATTCTGGCAGCCTCTACCCCTCCAGATGAGAATTACCATTTTAAAGGTTTGGGGCAAGAGTCCCAAACCAGCATGGAGATTTATTAATAGTTTGAATCTGAATGCCATTAGGTGGGGCAGGCATCCCCCACTTCCGGAGGTTCATCTGTCCCCATTGCTTCCACCATCATTGCACTGATTCCTGGGGAAGTGGGGACCCGTGGTCTAAGAAGGGGAGCAGTGATTGATACCCGAGGTCACAGCCCATCCAGAAAGGAGAAAGCAGATACAGCTGACTACGGTGTGTGCCCACGATGGGTGGCCGCTGTGAGCAAGGATGCCAGGCCCTTGGGCCCCACAGACAGCACCTACTCTGTGTGCACACCAAGTGACCAGCGGCCTGCCCAGGTGGGCATAGCTTTGATTTGCACACTTGAAGCCTATCAGGCGTAAAGACTCACAACCGCAACCCCTGTCTCTCCCTTCACCTCCCTCTGATAACCTGCCCTCACCCGTCACTGTCTCCCTTGGCTCCCTCCTGACCAAATGTGGGTCTCCACTGCCTGCCAGCTCCCTTCCTCCCTCTCCCCAGTCCTTCCCAGCTGCCCTTCCTCCTAAAAGACTCCAGAGGTCAAAATAAAGTACAATCTTGACTATCTTTTAAAATAGGCCTAATACTCTCTACTCTTAACTTTAAAAGCAGATGAATTAAACTGTTAAATGAAGCTCCTTGGGACACCTGGGTGCTCATCGGTTGGGTGTCCGACTCTTGATTTCAGCTCAGGTCTTGAGATGGAGCCCTGTGTTGGGATCCATGCTGGGCATGCAGCCTGCTTGAGATTCTCTCTCTCTGTCTCTCTCAAATAAATAAATTTTTAAAAATCTTTTAAAGAAAACAAATGTAGCTCCTTTATTAATGGCCCTGAATTTAAAAAGTTACCTACCTCTGATTTAAGAAATTTCATTAAACAGAATGATTTAATAACACCGTAGCTGTACTATGCTCAATTCCTAACAAATACCTGTTTATCTGTTTTACTTGGGAAAGTAGCTGTTTTAGAAAGCTACATTTTTCAGACAAAATCTGGCCCCCTTATACCCTAATTAAAAAAAAAACAAAACAGCTATGGTGTGGCTTTTTTTAAATGAAATCCATAATTCCTATATTTTAATCAGAGAATGCTGAACACAATTGAAAATTCTCTCGATGACTTGTAGTCATCATTGTGTTACCCAGTCATGAGCTTAGAGGCATTTTGTCCCAAGACTGCTGTGCTTCGAATTCTTGTGTCTGCTTTTCATGACTTTCTCCTTCACTGTTGACTGTCAAATAATAATGATGATAAAAACAAGAACACTAATGATGTTCCAAGCACTGTCCTAAGTAGTCATGCGTATTAGCTCACTTAATTCTTGCAAGGTAGGTGCTTTTATTATCCACATTGTGCAGATCAGGAAATAGGTTCCTGCAGTTAGGAGCCTCACCTGAGGCCCCTCAGTAGTAAGAGATGGGCTGTCATCTGAACCCAGTGGCCTGACCACCACGCCTGAGCTCAAAGTCGCCACGCGCCACTTCTGCGTCCCTGCCCATGGAAATCCCTCTCCCCACTTCTAATCTCCTTCCTTAAATCTGTCACAGGGTAAGACCACCAAGGTTATTAGAACTCTGTGTAAAGAATAAGTAGGAGATGGGATGGGAGTATTGGGGAGAAGACAGCTAAAAACTACAGGGTTTCTTTTGGGGGTGATAAAAATGCTCTAAAGTTGATTGTGGTGATGGTTGCCTAAGTCTGCAAATATAATAAAACAATTGAATTGTACACGTTAAATGGGTAGATTGTACGGTATCTGAATTATATCTCAATAAAGCTGTTTAAAAGGAAGAAACAGGAGAGCTGGGGAGCACTAAGGTACATTTTGGTTGCACATTCTTCGTGTTGCCATCAATGTGGCCCTAAGTTGCAACTTTGTACTTTAGTAGAGTGGGTGAGCTCTGGCTAGGGAGGATGGTAGGATTCAATGTGGACAAAGGGATAGCTTCTGGGTACCTCTCAGCTTCTCCTGTCTTCCTTTGTCTGCCCCCCTAACTTTGATGCCATAGATCGTCCGCCCCACCATCTCACCTTGACCTGCCCCCAAGTCCCATCCGAGACCTGGGACTCCCAACAGAATCCCAGTGTCATCTTCCTAAGGAAGCAGGGCCCTGTGGCAAGCTGTCCCTGCTGGTCTCCTCATCCAGTCTAGCCTGCAAAACGAGAGCTTCTCTGAGCAGCCTGGAACATTGGCTCCCTGGTGTCGGTCCCCATCCTAGAAGGGTGATATCCGAGCCCAGCTCAGCTCTTAGAGTTGCTGGCAACCTGGACACCCAGCCTCCATGCTGCAGCTGCTCATCTTTCCTATTCACCATCCAGTTTTTCTTCTTTTTATAAGAAGCTGGTTTACTTCCTGGTTTTAGTTTATGCCTTTACATGAGACTTAACAATAGTCTGTGCCTTTCTTTTTTTTTTTTTAAATAAGAGAGAAAAAGGCAACGGTTGTAAAGAAAGGCCTTCTCCAAGCGCCAGGAATATTCAGGCTTGTCAGAGGAGCCAGGATGAGGAAGGGCTTTGTCCAAACTGGATGCCCTTTCTCATGTCACAGTTTGAAACACAGACCCGCAGACTCCGGGCATCTGGAGATGTGCTGCTGGCTCCGGGCCTGTGGGCTCCTTGCAGGACAGCTCCACATCACCGTTTATATTCCAGAATGTCAGGGAGGAGCGAGAAATAAAGAGGAAGCTGGGGAGAGGGTTCCTCCAGGGACTGCTCACATCTGAATATTTGCATAATGGTGCCTCTACTGAGCAGCGAAGCGGAAAGACAGATTAGGGACGTGCAGCTCTGGACAACACTGGGACTTCCTGCAGGTAAGTCCAGGGACCAGTCCGTCCTTTGGCAGAAAACCAGTGGGCAGTGAGGAGCTTTGGCCCAGCTGCCTTTCCTTTCATTCAAAAGCCAGCAATTATACCCTGGCAAGCAGCACCCGGTGTCATTCCAGCATCTACGGGTGGCACCAGACTCCACCCCTGGCCGGAGATGGAATAGCCTGGTGATCAAAGTTGGGGTTCTAGATTCAAAAGACATGGGTTCTAGTCCCTGCTCTGTCACTTCCTCACTATGCATCCTCGTGCAGGCTAATTTAACCTCTCTGAGCCCTAGATTCCTAATCTGCAAAATGGAAGTCAATAAGAATATCCAACTAATCAGCTTAATGTGGGGAGTAAAGAAAGCAAGCAGCCCAGCACTGAGCGGGCGGCGAGCATCTGCTGCACCTGTCTCCTCGGCAGGGAGTCGGGCAAACCGGGAGCAGGGACATGGGGCTTCCTGTGACCCAGGCACTGTCCTAAGCCCTTCCCATGTCAATCCCCTCATTCCTCACAACACCCCACAAAAGTAGCTACTGTTACCATCCCTGCTTTTTAGGTGAAGAAGAGACTGGGGCACAGAGGAGTTTCCTAATTTTCCAAGGTCATAGAACATTCTAGTGGTGGCAGAACACAGTGGTCCGGAGAGCTGTAGCCACTCTGATGTAGTATCTGCATCGGCTGTGAAGGAACAGGACATCTTTTCTCTGCCACACATCCACTGCTCATCACCACGGGCTAAGTCCGGGGCTGGATCCTGGGGATAAGGTGGGAACCAGAGGCAGATCTCAAGGAGCTTCCAGAGAGATGCAAACTGAGACCACCAATCCTAGCAAGGAGGGACAGAACATGATTTCTGGAGAGGAGCCTACAGAAGAGTTTCTGGAAACCATGGAGCACCATGTGGACTAAGAGTAAGAAGGTTTCCATTTTGCTGTTAGGCTGGGCATTGATAAGAAGAGAACAACCTCTTTTTGCAGACGTCAGGCCCAGCATCACCCTGTAATGGAAAGTGGCCTCAGAAATGCACTATTCCTAATAACAAAAAATGCCAGGACTTCTTCTCTTCTCATTATCAAGGGTCTAAAATGCACGATTCATAGGACACAGAGGGCCCTGCACACCATTCAGTTCATAAAGCCAGCCCTCTGTTGAGCCAGTGCAGGGTGGAGGAGGGTCTCCACAGTCCTGCTCTTCTTGGCCCTCCAGGGATGAGCATACCGCAGGGCCGACAGCCACTCCCCCTCACCTAACACTGGCTGGCACTCACAACTGACAGACGGCACACTCTAACCCTTCACTTAGGGGTCTCAGAGCCCCTCAGACGAAGGAAAGCATTTCTTTTGGATGGTGAAGTTCTGTTCTTGCCTTTATACCAGTACTTGACTTTTTACTTCTTCCCCAAAACATTAAGGAAATACTGAAATTCTAGACTACCAGAAAGCAAAGGGCTTCCCTTTAAAAATAAGGCGGTATCTTAGGAAGGACCTGATTGCTGATGAGGTCACAGATAGGGCTCAAGCTCCACTATGTTAGTTAGCTCTGAGGTCTGCAGTGTGCTGGCTGGGCAGGCACCGAGATAAAGCCCCACTAGACACTTTCTCAGAGCTCTTTTCTTCTTTAATTCCACTCTCCTGGGTGAGATAAACTGAAACGATGAGGACTTCACATTGCCCTTGTACTAAGATCCAAACTTCTTATCAGGGAGCCCAAGGCCAGTCTGACCTGAGTCCTGACCTGAGTCCTGACCCTCCCTCCAGCCTGTGGTTCCTCCCTCCCTCTCTCTCTCTCCCTCCTTCAACTCCTTATTCATCCACTACATAGCACCCATGCTGGTCCTGTGCGTCCTCAGATCCACTCCTCATCTTCCCCTGTGTTTCCAGCTTTGTGTCAGCTGGTTTCTGGCTAGGTTTGGCCAATGGCAACCACTGGGAGAAACTGGAAGGTGCCAGAAGGATTAAAGCCAGGTATCTCCTGCTTCCATCTCTGCCTTAGAAGCATCTCTGCAGCCATGGCCTCTCCTCCTTGGCTCATCTTCCATTGAAAAGGCCACCATGGTTCCAACTTCCCCACCCCAGGCACTGGGTGTCAGCAACACCACCTCTTCCCATCATCCCTCCAGCCTAGAGTGGTAGCTGATTCCTACTGCCTCTAGTCTCTGTCCTCTGCTTGTCTTCTCGGTTCTCTACCACCTCGGTAACGATTCCCTGCATTAAAATCCTATTTGCAGTACTTACATGGCTCCGGTTTTTTTCTGGTTCGACCCTCACTGATACAGGTCTTATCAGAACTTGTCTTGTTTTATCTAATTTGTCCTGTTACTTAACTATGGTCTAGACCAACTAACTGTAAGCTCTACAGGGCAGGGACTATATCTATTTTGTTCATTAGTGATCCTCAGTGCCTGGTACAGCACCTGGCAAATAGTGAATGGACTTAGTTAACAATGCCAAGTACTTGTCAAGTGATGAAAAGAAGTAAAATTGGTGTTTCCCAAGAAATCCTCAAATTTCCAATAAGAACACGGAAATATCATTTGCAAATGGTGTGTGTTTATGCACACGATTTGTTATTCAAACGGCAGCCGAGAAAAAGTGGGTTTTGATCTTTTCAACCAAACACAGGCACCGAGAAATCCTTCAAGAAGTAAGTGGTCAATTAAGTGGTCTTGGTTAAGAAACAAACTCAGGTCCTAGGGACAGGCCAGCTTATCTCAGGACACATACCCACAGCCCGCCTGGGCCTGCACAAGTGCACACATGAGCTGGGTGTTGGGGACAAACCTTTTCGCCGTCTCCACAGACTTCTGCTCCTCCAGCTCCTTTTGCAGCTCCCTCTCCTTGGCCTCCTTCTGCCCGATGGGGCAGTCCTCAGGGACTGTGAAAAGGGACAGGGCATCTTTGCTTTCCTCTTCCCGGAGCACTTTAGCAAACACCTTCTCCGCCAGGAGCCGAACTTGCTCATCCACCTCAGAGATGTTCAACTTGGGAAACTGGCGTGGCATCTCGGCTAGGAGAAAAAGAGCAAGTGTTAACCTTCCTGATTTCCTGGATGGCCTGAGTCAGCGGGCTGGGGAAGGAGAAGGTACTAAAATAAGGGCCTGGCCCTTGGGGTCAGCTGTCTTGCTCAGGAATTCCCCAGAACAAACCCAGCAGGCCAATTTTAAAAACTAGCTCCAAGGGGCACCTGGGTGGCGCAGTCAGTTGAGCTTCCGAGTCTTGGTTTCGGCTCAGGTCATGATTTCGGGGTCTTGAGATGGAGCCCCGTGTTGGGCTCTGCGCTTAGCATGGAGTCTGCTTAAGATTCTCTCCCTCTCTCTCTGCCCCTCCACCCTGCCCCCTGCTCTCTAGCTCTCTCTATCAAATAAATAAATAAATCTAAAAAAAAAAAAAACTAGCTCCATACATCATTGGATGTGAAGAGCATAGCGCCACTCACATTTCACGAGAAAGCAAACATTCAGAAGTCCAAGAATGAATTGTCTAACTATGTATGCTTCTTTTTTCCAGAACTCAGGGAACCCGCAGCACATGGGCCGTTCCACCTTTCCTGGCTTTGTTTCCATGACGAGGAAGGAAGAGGAGAGCTTAAGCCCCCTTCCTGCAGACTACCCAGAGGCCATCTGGGTATAGCAATGACCAAACCTCACTCCCCACTGCACAGAGGGGAGGACTAACGCCCAAAAGTCTAGTGACTAGCCTAAGGTCCCACAAGATGAGTGCTGGGGAATCCAAAGCTTCATTCTTCCTCACATAAAACAAGGCCTTTTTCTGAAAAGAAGGAGTCTACCATCATGGTTCCACCATCTCCCAGACTTTCTGGAACTTTGAACAAGACACAGCAAATAAAAGAAAGGTTTAGAGGCAGAGATACTCCTTAACTTTCACAGCCCAGCTGAAAACTTACTTCCTCAAAGAAGCTTGCCCTATCCACCTCTCCTCAAACTGCTTCCTTACTATCAGTAGCTGGCCTAAATTACCTGGTTGGTTCCTTTCTTTTCTTTCTGTCTGTCTGTCTTTCTTTCAACATTTATATAAGACTTATTAAGTACACTCTGCCAAGCCCTTTCTACTTATGTGAATATTCACATTTTACAGATGAGAAAGTAAAGGCACAGAGAGCTAATGTGCCTGGGTCACACTTTTATTAAGTGGGCAGAGACTTGTGCTGTTCTTAGCCTTTGCCCCCCACCCTGCCCCTTTCCTCTATGAGCGTCTGCTCAGGAATTTGAACCCACAGACCTGGTTCCCATGTCTGTCTTCTTAACCACTGCACCGTGGTGCTTCTCTTTGTCCATTTGGGTGTCAGGGCAGGTCTCCTCGCTGTCCCCAGCAACACATTTATGGAATGGGTGAATACTGCAGCCTGTCAATGAGCCCCCTTCTCTAGGAGCAGCCCTGACGAGGAGTGTCCTGTCTACCTATTACCAAAGTTTCTTTGAGGAAGGTTTAAAGAGAGAGGTGGTTTAGTCAGCTGAGAGATGAAGATGAAGGTAAGGCAGGGCCCAGTTGCTGTGTGGCCAGCAGAGGAAGCAATTACAGGGGAGGAGGGGCTCACTGAGCAACCTTAGGACAGTCACTCTCTGGGCGTCAGAGTTTTCTCCTCTGTGAGATAAAGGGAGGAGACTAAGCAGTCTCCAAGGCCCTCTCAGTTTTAAGTGCTGTAATTTCTAGGTACCAGAGAGGTTTCCAGTGCCCAGGGAGGCTTGCTGCTCTGGTCTTCTCTGTGGCCCATGGGCTAATTCATGACATAGACAGGAAGGAAGAAAGGAGGCCAGTAACACTTGTCAAAGTACATCTGTGGACCCCTTGATTGTGAAACCGATTTCCTCCTTCCCCCCACCCCCAGGGCCATGCCTCTCCTGGGCCTCTCTCCGCTCCAGGGGGTTCAGGGGGAGGGCACTGCTGAGGAGGACGGAAGTTGGCCCACAGCTGTGCTGGTCTGTGGCAGCAGAGAGCAAGACAGCACAGTCCTGACCTGCACAGAGGAGGAGGACCAGAGCTAACTGTGAAGATGTCCACATCCTGATAGCGGACAGAAGGGGAAGCTGGAAACCATCACAACGGGGCTTGGAGAGGAAGTGGCAGGGAGATAAATGAAGAGGAAGACAAAGAACTAGAGCCAGGAGGAGCTGTTAGGTGAGAACAAAGCTGGACCCCTGTCCCCCCAACCCAAAGGCTGCGGGTCAAGTATAGCATTCCAAAATCTCACAGGGTTGATGCCCGGAGTAGACATCAAACAGGCCCCAGGCAAGGGGCAGCCGGTGCCAGAAAGCATCCATACCATTTGACAGCGTAAACCCACTTCCAGAAATGGCTTCTAAGAAAAGAATCTGAAGGAAGGAAAAGCGCAAAGATGTTTACCTGCACTATTTAATACATAGCTTTAAAATGTCCAAACGAGAGCACGCTTACTTGGAAAAAAAAAAAAGTTAAGCAACCAAAATTACAATTATGAGGACAGTGCAGAGGACAGTGCAATCACATAAAAAATACTGTGAAATGACAGTAAATGAAAAAATTAATACATAAAACTGTACCCATGCTTTGATTACAGTGATATGAAAATGCAGCCCCTTAAGGATAAGGGCTGCACAAGAGACACTCAATGACCAGATGGCAGGATTGCCTGTGTGCGAGGCAACAATACCTGATTTTGATCATTAATGCTGTTATAATGTCATTGTTTAAAAGATTTATTTATGTATTTTAGAGAGAGAGAGAGAGAGCGCGCGCACAAGATAGGGGAGGGACAGAGGGAAAGGGAGAAGCAGACTCCCAGCTGAGCAGGGAGCCTAATGAGGGGACTCGATCTCAGGACCCTGAGATCATGACCTGAACCAAAACCAAGAGTCAGAGGCTTAACCAACTAAGCCACCTCCGTGCCCCTAATGCTGTTATAAATGTCACTTTAACAAACACAAAGAAGATAGAAAGAAAACAGACTAAAGAGTTTTTTAAAAAGAAAGGAAAATAGGAAAAAAATCGAACTTCTACATCCCAGGTTTTGGTAATTAGGGTCCTCTCCCACCTAACCCACATCAGAGACAGGCCAGCCAAGAGAATTACGCCATTGAGATCCATCTCTGTGTTCGCTCTTGCCCTGGGCAGAAACTGCCCACCACCACCTTCCTACCCACTAGCCCTTACCCCTACAAACACACGCAGGCCCAAACCCAGGCCACAGCCCACCAGGCCTCCTCAGAAATGGGCATGGGGTGGGGGGGTTCTTCGTGTCTGAGGGCTCTTACGCCAGATCCTGCCATGTCTTTCCATGAAGCATTTTTACCTTGCTGAAGTCAACTAAACATACTTTCCTGGATGCATCTTTCTACAAAAGATCTTCCTTTTTCTTTAAATAGTTTAAATCAGCCTTTTCCAAGTGGGTCCCATGAAAAGTTGATGCTTGTTGCTGGTGAAACAGGTCTTGTGGTCATTTATCAGGGAGATGCCCCATCCCATAGTTCCTCACCCCAGATTCCCAAGACACATCAAAGACCCGAGGACAGGATCATAGACTAGCATTTCCCCATCTAGATCGCTTTTGTTGTGGAAGCCGTATCAATCTCCTGCAGAATTACTACCAGTGTCTTAAATAAGTGGGGGACACTTCATTCCATACCTTAGTATGCACCAAGTAACCCAGGTGGGGTGCTGGACTAAGTCAGTGGGCCTTAGGAGCCTGTTACACCCCTGTCTTCTGGACATCCTTGGCAGACAGCTCCCACCGGGCAACCCCTCCCTCCACAGCTCGTCTCTCTTCTCAGACCTGGAGACATCTGGCAGGGCAGGCATGCCCAGGAAAGTCAGCCCTGTCGATGCCAAGCCTCAGCTCCAGCTGCTTCTTCAAGCCTGGCTTTCAACCGTTTGTCAACTGTTTGTCAACCGTTTGTCGGCTGAAGCCAGCCGGCTTGGGAGGCTTAACTGTAAATTCAGTCGGCTAAGGTATAGCTTATCTCGTTGCTACAAACGACATCCTCTGATGGGCTTGAAGAA
Organism: Halichoerus grypus; assembly: GCF_964656455.1. Classification (NCBI taxonomy): domain Eukaryota; kingdom Metazoa; phylum Chordata; class Mammalia; order Carnivora; family Phocidae; genus Halichoerus; species Halichoerus grypus. The sequence continues at coordinate 45,577,647 of NC_135722.1, forward strand.
GTGTCTCAAAGTCAGAAAGTTACAAAATGCCACCAGTTCCAACAAACAGTAGCTTTTCAAGGCACCATCACCCCTCCAGAAAGGAAGCATGGGACTACTTAAATCCCCTCCCGACGCAAATGAAGCTGTTTCTTGCTCTTGCCACACTCCCACTGTCAGAACCCATGACACAGACCTGAGCCTGGTGCTGGAGTCTCCATGGCTGATCCTGAGGATGCCACACAGGCGACGCACTCAGGCCATGGGCCATGTGCGCCCAGGAGGCTGAGCTGAGTCAGTGTGAGTGCAGCTAGCTGGGTCCTGCCTGCCGCAGCTGGGGTGGGAGGTCTCTGCTTTGCATATCTGTGAGCAGCCTTGAGCAAGAGCAGGAAACGTCTGGGCTAGAAATTCTTCCATGAATATGAAATGTAAGTGGAAAATTTCCAAAGGTCCTAAAGGGCCCAGGTAATACCAACTATCCACAGCTGCTGTGTGCTGAATGCAGTGCCCTGGCCCTGTTCACAGCCCTCTCCAAAGCAAGAAGCTAAAGCCGCTGCTGGCCCCAACACGACAGTGCTATTCAGCCGTCCTGACCGCACACAGAAGATAAGCCACAGCTTCCCTCTAATGAGCAGACCCCTGACAGCCGAGCAGGAACAGGCCAAACCATCACCTTGGCTGCTTCCGTTTGAACCCCACCTCAGGCCTGGCCTGGCAGCCGCGTTCACTTCACCAAGGGGATTGTCTACGGCACAACCTGCCTTGCCTTCCCTCAGAAGGCCCCCCAAAGCAACCTCCCTGAAGGCACCCCAGGACTGACAGGGGAGGTGCTGAGCCCAGTTGCCAATAGAGTTCCTTCTTCCCCTCCCCCTCTAAAAGAGCCAAGGACAGAGACTCAGGGAGAGGAGACTCCTCCGTAGAGGAGCAGGCTTAGGATGAAAAGCTGGCATGTCTCGTCCCTCTCCTTCCTTTCTTCCCTGAAGGAAGCTGACATCACAAGTGCTGGGCAGCCTGACAGGCTCTACCAGAGCACGAGTGCATCAGTGCACGCGTGCGCGCGCACACACACACACACACCTGCACGCGTGCACACACCCGCACACGCACACCCTCCCGCACGTGCGTGGGCACACACACACACACCCGCACGCGCGCGCACACACCCGCACACGCACACCCTCCCGCACGTGCGTGGGCGCGCACACACACACCCGCACGCGCGCGCGCACACACCCGCACACGCACACCCTCCCGCACGTGCGTGGGCACACACACACACACCCGCACGCGCGCGCACGCACACACCCGCACACGCGCGCGCGCACACACACACACACACACGCACACACACCCCCCAGAAAAGAAGGCTGTCCCTTCTGACCCACCTGAGCCCACCCACCCCCTCCTCTTCCTCTTACTGCCGCTCTTGACTCCCACGTGGGCCTCCAGCTCTGCGGAGCCTCTGGAGCACTGGTTGCGCTTGACCCGCCTGCCGCCACAGCTGCTGCCCTCCCTGGGGACGGTGGCCCTGCCTCAAGTGAGCCACAGAAGCAGTCCTCTGAAAGCAAGGCTCAGGACCGATACAGTGACTTAGACAAATGGTGTGGGTCTGGGAAATAACCGTGAGCAAAATGGCTATTTCTGTGATGCTGTTGAAATCCTGGGGACAAGAGCCCAGAAAGGATGGGTCAGTTGTTTACCAGGAGGCTAGCGCTAGCCCCGACTTGGGCCTGAGTCACCTCCTCACGTCCAATCGTTAGATTGTGCCTTCCTGAGCCCTCATAATGATTCCTGTGTGTGCAGAGCAGGATTACAGGGTTGACACATAATCCTCGGGCTGCTGCTGGGCTTGAGCTACCCAGAGATTACAACCCACCTGTCCTCACAGCTGTTTCATAAACAGCGCGATCAGCAAGCTACAAGCAACCTAGAGGGAGGGTAATATGTATTCATTAAATAATTAAACGAACTTAAAGCATAGGGGGAAAAGGTCCAGGTCCTTAGTATTGTTCTGCCAGAAGGGAGGAGGGGCAAGTGATTCCTTCTGCTGACATGTTTTGGGGAGGGGGAGGTACAACGGGGGCTGCAGTGGGAGCTTCCTAGTGCATGCATCTGAGAATCTACCCAGATCCAGTTCAGGGAATTCTATTCTGCACCTGTCACCAGACCATGGATAGCCTCAGTCTAAACAAGCACTTTCCAAAGTGTAGTGTATAGAACATACAAGGTCAGAAGGCTTGGAAAATACTACATACCATAATCCCTTATGGGGATTCATGCACAATTTCTACTAGCAGATTCTAAACACCAGAGAGTCCTTCAGTAAAGAAAGCTGTTTGGCTTTGTTTAGCCCAACACACTTATTTGACCCTCTCACCACTGCCACCATAGGAAAAAAGACCTATTAATATCCGTGGCACAGGCTTTGGAAAATGCCTTCCACCTGAGCCTTCATTTTCCAACATAGAGAAAGCTGCGTTGCTGAGGCCCAGGTATGGATGTGAGATCCACTCCATCAGGTCCGGACAGAGATGGGTAGCAGCTCAGCTAAGATAATACAGATTGGGACAATAGCCAAGGGTCCTGCTAGAGCCAAAGAGATAGAAGAGCCTCCAGAACCGTGGCAGTTTAGGAGGAGACTGTGACTCTGTCTTGGGAGGGCAAACTTCACTCATGACCTCACAAGTCCATCTTGAGCTTAACATGTCACTGCCCCTCGTGGCCTAGAAGTCTCCTTGGACTAAGGAGCACTGGTCCCAAGCTCAAAGCCTTATTTCCTCTTTGAACAAAAATTAAGACAATCTGTGATAACCAGGCCCAGGGCCTGCATCTCCTGCCCAGGAGACCAGACTGCATTCACTTTTACCACTTATGTACCCCTTACAAACACCAGGACAGGAAAGGCTAGAATCAAATTATGTCTCACCAAGAAAGATACTACTCCCCCTTCCTCTGAAAGGATGCTTTGGGATTGCCTCTAAGGGTTCATTTTTCCTTCTCATCTTTCTGAGGCGTGCATGACTCTCATGGGAGTTGGACAAAGGGGCTTCACCTGCTAAATATCAGCTCCATGACAGGCCTTGCCCACATCATTCACTCTTGTATCCCCCTGCCTACAATACAGTAGGTATCAATAAATATTCATTGAATGAATGAATGTATGAAATAATGAATGAGTGAACGATTTAAGTGATTAATCTATCTATGGCAATGTCAAGAGTCAGTAGAGTATATGGTTAAATAGATAGGCTCAAGCCAGACTACCTAGGTTTGATTCCTGTTTTACAACTTAGTTGCAGGACCTTGAGCAAGTTATTCAATTTTTCTGGCTCGGTTTTATTCCCTATAAAATGGGGATAATAACAGTACCAACCTCATCGGTTGTCATGGCAATTAAATTAGTTAGCATGTGTAAATATGCTAGACTAGGTTTAGAATAGTACCTGGCACATAGTATATGCTTTAAAGTATTATTTATCAACGTCATTGTCATCATGATATCAGGTACAAGAGGCAGTCCAACTGGGAAACCAAACATGAAGTTTCATCTAGACCCTGAATCCTTTTATTCAATATTACTTATGGAGTGCAGTTATATGCCAGGCACTCTCTCAAGCTCCTATTTGGGAGCAAAGAGAAGGAAACCATGTTTAAATGTGAAACCAGATCAGGAGAAACAGCCTTCTCCTCTATGATTGATACTTCTTGCTGACTTTGCATGGCCAGTGTTCTAGCCATGAGCCCATCTTTCTATGCCCTAGGCCCCTTATATATCAAAGCCCAAAGACAAGGTCTCCTGTCCTCGATATGCAGCCAGCACTCAGAAGATCTAAGAGATTAATATATTTGGGGGAAGAACCAGGAAGACCAATGAGCTTTAGGGGAGAAAAGGTATCTCCCTGCTTAATCCCAAGGCTGTATTTTATCTGCCCATGATATTTTCAAGATCTGGGTATGATTTAAAAAAAAAAAAAAAAGATCTGGGTATGATTTTGAGGCCATTTGAAAAGCTATTCACCTAGTGTGAGGACAAGAAAAACAGGCCTCATCTCTCAAAGAAATTTTTGACCTAGCTGAAAGCTACTCATCCCTCATCTAGGATCTCAGAAGGACTAAGGGTGTGCTGAGGGTGGGGCCAAGAGGTCCAAGAGTCTCCCCAGAACCCATCCATGCAAACTCCATGATTCTTAGACAGGGCAGCCCAGTTCCATTATCTTCACAGCAAGCCAGCCCCTCAGAGTTTCACCCAGAGGAGTAGCCAGCCCAGGCTTATTACTCCAAACCTGCTGCCAACACTTGGAGATGTGAGAGCTGATAGGAGCTCTGTCTTCCTGGCTCAGTAGCTCAACTATCACTCAGCAAAGATGCTTCACAGCCAGGGGAGGAATTTCTCCCATGAGGGCTCCAGCCACCATCAACTTTTCCCTGAAGCTGACCAATTGCTGGTCACCACGTCAAGGGGGATAGCCAACATGGGCTCAAGACCATGCTAAAATTCCTTCCTTCCAGCTTTCACCTGGCTCCTTTACTAATTTGTCACACCTAAGCTTCCAGACACATACAAGGATCTAACAGTTTGGGGAAATGACACTGTAGTTAGCAAGCCTCTCCTACTCCAGGGTCTCTCAAAACTTCCCCCAGAGGCCTCCGCCAGCCGAGACGAGCCATTAGGAGCTCCACTGGCAAAGCAGCTACCGGGAAGTTCAAGGGCAGAAAGCAGACTTCCAGAGGCCAGTACACCTCCCATGCTGGGAGAGAGCCAAAGAGGTAACGATGAAGGCCTCGAATGAACCCACACCCTGTCATCCTGTCCATCTCCGCAGCCATGGGCATCCGGCTGGTCGTCAAACACCTAGAAACTTCCCCGGGAGCTTAAGTGAGCCAGCCTCATCTCAGCTCCCTGGCGGCCTACATTGGATTCGAGAGGTTTAGAGAAATTGAGGGACCCGGGACATGCTGCCACCCCGGACTGGCTGCAGCCCAGGCCACCGCAGAGACAGCGGCCGGAGCACAGGCAAGGGCCCGGGCAGGGCTGAGTCCGGGGTTGGCGCCGCCGCCAGGGTGGCCTGCGAAACCCAGAGCCGAGGTTCCGACCTCCGGGGGCTCCAGCTCCGGTCCTGGGCAGCAGGGGCCGCGGGGCGCGGGCCCAAGGTCAGCCTCGCAGCATCGCGCGCACTCATCGGGTTCCGGGGCCAGGGCCCTGTCGTGGGCCCGAAGGGGGCGGCCCTCGGGGCTGGAGGGCAGTTGGCGGCGCGGGGCAGGGCGCACGGCAAGCGCCGCGGAGGGGCTGTCCGGCACCGCAGCCAGCCGGGGCCCGGCCCGGGCCAGGCCGCGCCCCCGGGCCGGCTCAGCTGGAGCCGGCGGCGGGGCGGGGACCGAGCGTTCTGCGAGCGCAGCGCCGCGGCGCCCGCACCTCCGCACCCCCGAGCCCCCCGGCCGGCCTGGCGGGAGGAGGAGAGCCGCCTCCTCACGGAAGAAGCCCGCCAGCCGCGCGCCGCCCGGGTCGGTGCCCTACCTGGGCGCGGAGCAGAGAAGCGAGGAGCGGGCAGCAGGGGGGCGCGGGCCGGGCCGTCGCAGCCGCGCGGGTCTGCCTGCCCGCCACCCGCCAACCAGGCCTGCCCGCCGCTACCTGAGGCGCCCGGGCGGCGCTGCCAACAGGAAACTTGAGAGCGCCAGGGGCGCGGCGGCCGCCCTGTCCCCCGGCCGGCCGGAAGCGCGCCCGCCGCAGCCCGGGGTCAGGCTCCAGCCGGGCTCCTCGGAATTCGCCTCCGCTGCCACCCGCCAGGCCCGAGAGCGCTTGCCGCCGTGTTCCGACTTGCTCGAGTTTCCTCCCTCGCCAGGACGTTTCCCAAGGTGAGAGTCTGGGGTCACGGCCCCCAAATAGGTGACTTACTCCCTGTAGCTGAACGGACCGGCAAGCATCAGCTAGGCGTCAGCCTGGTCCCTTGGATCACCTTCCTGCCCCTCCCAGCACGCGTACACACACGCACGCACACAAACACACACGCGCTCACACTCACATACTCACTCCTCCAACCCCCTGCTCTGCAGTTTATACACCCGCCCCTCCAAGTCCCGACTGACCTCCTAGTTGCTAAATCCAGCCTTGTGCCTTGTAGCCCCTTACTCGCTTCTCCCCAGCGTTTGAACCTGCTGACCACGCCCTTCCTTCCTGGATCGCGTGGAGTACGAAAGTTTCCAGAGTTGGCGCCCGCCGCTTTCTCTTCTCATTTCCTGCATACCTTGGTGACTACACCTTCTCAGCCTCCAAGGCCGGGCTTTTCATTGTGGTGTTCCGCCAGGTCGCACCGCAGCCTGTCTCCTCTGTCATTCCGCGGGCCTACCCCAGTCTTGTGGTTTCAACAACCTCCTGCCTGCTAACGACTTTTGAACCCCACCTCCAACCCAGGATGTCCTCTAGAGCTGCAGGTGGTATATCCAGCTTCCTGGGGGCCATCTCCACTGGAGGTTTGTAGTCCCAAACTCAAACTCCTAATTTCCTCCCAGGATCCTGCCAGAACCTGCTCCTGCTCCTGTGTTTCCAGTCTTAGGGAAGGATAGCACCACCTTCCACTCCAGGCCATACTGGGGAGGCCTCCTTGACTCTCTCCTTTTCACTTCTCGCATCAAATTCGTCACTAAAGGAGGAAGTGGAACCAGTCATTAGTGAGCACCCACTGTGTCTTCCCTGTGCCAACTGCTGTCACATAGTGGCCTCCTTTAAGCACCAGGTTTTATTCCTTCTACCTCACAGCCTGGTATTTACAATGTACTTATTTATAAATGATATGCACATGCAATTGTATTAATATATTATATATTACAAAGCATACCTAAAATGGATGTCAAAGGATGTGGTTAAGATAATACTTCATTTTTTTTTTTAAGATTTTATTTATTTGACAGAGAGAGACACGGTGAGAGAGGGAACACAAGCAGGGGGAGTGGGAGAGGGAGGAGCAGGCTTCCCGCTGAGCAGGGAGCCCAATGCAGGGCTCAATCCCAGGACCCTGGGATCACGACCTGAGCTGAAGGCAGTCACCTAATGACTGAGCCACCCAGGCGCCCCGATAATACTTCATTTTTAATGAATGGTACAATATCCCTTTTTCCTTTCACTTTAAAGTTATTTGCAAAAGTCTGTTTAGGGAGAGCAACATGATTAAAAATGGCTTTAATAAATCTTAGTTTAATATTTTATGAAACTACAAAGTATGCTTTTAAGTTCGGTTAATGTCAATACTTAGTCCTAATGGCTGTTGTTGCCCGCCCCCCCCACCCCGCAAAAAAAAAAGATATATCGCAAAGATAAGTAGACCCAAATGGGAGAATTCTATCTTTGACTACACTTAGTAAATCATAATTCTCGTTTAAATGCCATCTACCAATTTTGCAAATGTGAAATTCCACCAGAAAGCCCTTCTTTGTCCGTGAAACCCACGTTCTCATGATGTTTTCATCAGTTATTTTTGTGAATATTCGTAACAATGGGATTTCTTAAACTCTTGAAACTCTTCATTTGGGAGATCGTAAAGTGGATTTAAAAGTGTATTTCTTAATTATGAAGTCTATAGTTAGCACAGTCTATTTTTTAAGACTATTTATTTATTTATTTATTTGAGGGGGTGGGCAGAGGGAGAGGGAGAAAGAAACCCAAGCAGGTTTCACAACCCTGAAATCACAACCCCCAGCCGAAACCAAGAGTCCGAAGCTTAGCCCACTGTGCTACCCAGGAGCCCCATCAATTAATGTGACTACATATATATTCTATTTTACTTTTTTTCTTTACTTAAATTCCAGTTAGTTAACATAGAGTACAATATTGGTTTCAGGAGTAGAATTCAGTGATTCATCACTTACATACAACCCCCAGTAGCACAGTCTATATAGGTGACAATGATACACTTATTTTGGCATTAAAATCACATGACAATGGAAACAGTTCCAAACATCAGTCTTCAAAAGTCTTTCCCTATAACATAATTCTTTTAAAACACAATTATATTCATTGCAAAAATATCACCTTCATATAAAGGATACACTGTGTATTTATGTGTGTGTATTCATGCATCTGTGACAGTCACAAGCCAGCCCATCAGAGGTCAGCAAATTTGGAATCCTTGGTCTTTTTGTTAAACTCATCTTTAAATTCCACAGTGTTTAAGTTCTTTGCCTTCAGATAATCAGTAAACCTTTGAGTAATATGAAGGATTTCATAGTCTCATTCCACATTTCATTACAAAGTACTGTAAAGATTCTACTGTATTTTAAGATTTTGTTCAAATTAGCCATATTATTGACATCCTATAGTATTTTGTGCTCTTCCAACTTCAATTACAATAAAGAAATTGTAATTTGTAAATGAATGATGCAGTAGATGAGTTTCATGTGTAGCCCCTCCCTGTTCCCAGTTCCCAGTTTTGTATTCCAGTTAGGGAAGCCACTCCATCAGTGGTTCCTTTTACACATAAAAACCATAGCATGTCGGGGCGCCTGGGTGGCTCAGTCAGTTTAGCATCCGACTCTTGATTTTGGCTCCGGTCATGATCTCAGGGTCCTGGGATCGAGCCCCGCGTCTGGCTCTGGGCTCAGTGGGGAGTCTGCTTGAGGATTCTCTCCCTCTGCCCCTCCCCCTGCTCGTGCTCTCTCTCTCTCTCTCTCTCTCAAATGAATAAATAATCTTTAAAAGAAAAAAAAACCCACAGCATGTTACAAGCCATTCATATTGTAAACGTCTTTCCTTTAGTAGATTACAAAAAGTATTTCTTTATGAATGCCATCATTGAAAAGTATGGCAAAGGGGTAAGGGGCAACATGTCAGCAATGTGCACACGCATCATATGCTCTAAACCTTTTCTTCGAATCTTCAACAGTGTTTTCTGTGTGTCTTTCAACAGAATGCATTTTTTTTGTATCACCTTCTCTCTCTACTAATGCCATCACCTTAACAATGGCAAATAAAACAGAGGTTTTTCCAATGACACTGACTGACATTTTGCCTTTTACTCTTAAGCAAAAGGGATTTTTGCTCAAAAGAGATTTTTAGACATGTTTATTGCATTTAATAATAGCTCACAAAAGTACACAACTAAGTACTGCAGGACTTGGAATATTCCCCCTCAAAAATTGTAGAGATTTGTCTTCATGCTCTGGTTGTGTAGAATTCACACATCTTGCTGATTATGAATGGCACATTTATATTATTATTAGCCGATACCTCAAGGCCCAGTATACCCTTAGGTTAGTTGTTAACTACAGGGATGTAGATCCATATTCTAAGTAGTCTCTTTCATAACTTTGAACTTCTTTCTGGTCTACTCCCTTCCCAGAGATATCCTCATAATGGATCTCATATGAGTAGTAGGAAATTGTTAGCTCTGCCATTTTTCTGAGTTTGATTTTGCTTGCACTATTCATGTTATTTTCAGTCTGTGGATTTCTTTGCAGTAATCTTCTCAAGCCACTTGTCCCTTTTGTGAGAATTAGCTTAGTTAAATGATGATTTGATGATATAATCTATCTTTCTACCACCTGGGATACAAATAATTCATAATACCTACTTGAAAGCAACTGAACCAGTGAAGGTGCCATAGTCACCCCCTCCCCTGGGGAGTAGAACCCCCCCTCTTTTCTGAGGACACCTTAACTATGATACATGACGTAGACACCTGAAGCAAGGGATGAGTTAGGGCGCCTGTGTCAATCCACATAGTAAATATAGGTGAATCTTAATTTCTTTATTTTGAGCCTAAAACATAAATATAAATAGAAGCTTTAATTTTTCTTTTACATGCCAGTGGATCATCCTACACACCCACTTTGAAGACCACTGATTTAATCCATCCCTGCTGTTGCCTCGGTTCCATGTGAATACCACCTAACTAGTCTCTGCCCGTACAACCACCTCTCCCATCCCTAGCACCACCACCACCGTCTCTTCTCCATGCTTCTGCCACCAGTGGCAGACATCCTGAGTCCTCTCCTCCTCTCTTCCCGTCTGCCCCATGCTCCAGTCATTCAGACTTGAACACCCTGGAGAGCACTGCGATCAGAGCTGTGGGTTACCCCCAACAGTGCTCTGAGTCCTAATACCACTGGGGGTCGGCATTATTCGAGCATTTTTGGCAACCCAGGGATGTTTGGGATCTGTGCTCCACCCTCCACCCCCACTAATGCTCTTCTCTGGGTGATTGTTACATGATATACACCCACATCCAAGATGAGCGTGGCAGCCTCCAAATACCCAATTTCTCTGTCTCCTTTTAGTCTTCTGGGTTACAGAAGCCAAAATCTCCCCCCAGGAGACAATAAGAAAGGGGCTCTGCTTCTGAGTGCTTTAGCAGAGCCTCATCAAATACATCCAGTTTTCAAACCAAAGTGTCCTGGGGCCTTCTATTCATTGAGTGGACGGAAATCATGGCATATGGTCTGACAATGGGCAGAAATAGGTACATCAGGAGTACATGGTGACTGGAAGGAGAGTGTCCAGGGCAGTGCTCCCGGCTCTGGGCACAGAAGGGGATTGTGGCCCCTGCCAGTGCTGGGGCATAATGGGAAGACAGCCTTCCCCCCACTTGCCTCTCACTCCAATTTGAGGTCCAAATCCTTCCCCCAGGAATGTAAGTCCCTGGACATCAATCAGCCCTGAGCAAGCTAGAGATGGACAGTGGGCAGAACAGTCCCCTTACAGTTAAAAGCCGGGTTTCCTCTTTCTGAAATGGGTTTCTAGAAAGGAGAGAGTCAAACCTGAGTACTTCAAAAATTAGTGTGAATGAGAGCTGGGCCCTGGCCCCAGAGCACATGCACTCAGCCTTGGAAGTGGAGCTGTTGTGACAGGAAGCAGAGGGAGAGGGGAGAGCTCGGGGGTAGGACTGGTGTTGAGTCTGGGGGTGGCTGGAGACCTGGGGCTTAGAGTCATTCCTGTCAGCACTGCAGTGAAGGAGGGTCAGTGAGTGGGTGCTTGAGGCTTGGGCCCACAGCATCTGGCCACAGAACACTCTCTCTCTCTCAGTAGTCAGGGGACTGACACTCCCAGGACACTCCTGTGTGTTCCTAGGCTCATGATCTCTGTGTTTAAATTGAAGTCTGGCAATTAGCAATCCGCTTATCCTATCTAAGAACGGCCTGTTGTCTCTGCCTTCTCTCCAGGACTCTGTACAAGAGAATCCTAGGCTATCGCTCCAGCTCACCACCAGCTCATTCCCATGTCTGTGTGTCTTTCATACTCTCCAAAACTCCCCCATCAGCCATGACACCATTCTGGTGAGACTCTGCTGTTGGACTTCTACAATGGAAGTCACAGCCTCGGACAGCCTTGCACATTTAACCCATTGTCTAAACTCCCCAAATCATCTGCCCCCAACTCCCTTTATTTTTTACCTTATAATTTGAAATTCAGATGTCAAGTTCTACCATGACTGTGGCCCTCTAGAATTATTTGGGAGGGGGAAGAGGGTGGTGGGCAGAGTAAGGCCTCAGATGAGGCTGTAACCTCTGTCTCCCAGAGATGCAGTCTTCCCCATTGCCCCCTGCACACGCACACATGCGCGCACACACACACACACACACACAAACACACATTCCCCTTAGGCCATACTCATTCCCAAGAGCCCTCCTAGCTGCAGCTTCTAGCATTCCCCCATCTCAGGCTGTCCTCTTCCCAATCCCTGGTTCGGAACTGCCCACCCAACCAGTCAGTGAGTGATAGGGTCAAAGGCTGAGCCAGGAGCAAGGGTATGTAGCTATCCTATCCCTCAGTGTCTGCTTTCCAGTTGAGTGTCAGACTCCAGACAGTACTCAACACCCAATCCATCCTCAGCTCAGTGGGTTCTACCAGGAACATCTGGAGGAATGCGAGTAGCTGAAATTGTATCAGAGGGAAGTATAGGGATTTTTCCAGTTCCTGAATTCCTGTTATTTGAATGAGCCTAACTATGATTTCACTAAGGATAATAACACCTTGGGTGAGGGACGAGGACTCTGTATAAGAATTTGATTTGAGGGGCGCCTGGGTGGCTCAGTTGGTTGAGCGTCTGACTTTTGATTTCAGCTCAGGTCATGATCTCAGTGTCATGAGATCAAGCCCCGAGTGGGGCTCCATGCCCAGTGAGGAGTCTGCTTGAGAGTCACTCCCTCTCTCTTCTTTTCCCTCCGCCCCTCCTTCCTGCGTGCACACACGCTCTCTCTCTCTCAAATAAATAAATCTTTCAAAGAAAAGAATTTGATTTGGGAAATCAAAAATTTAAAAATTGTGATGGTTGTACAACATTGTGAACATTATTCATGGCACTGAATTATACATGTAAAATGTGCATGTAAAATTGTACACGTTAAAATAGCAAATGTTATGTTCAATATGTTTTACTACAATAAAAAATTGTTGAAAGAACAAAAAAATCAAAAATTGAGTTTTTAAAAAACTGTTACTTCACAGCTCCACTGTTTCTTTGCATCAAGTGTGAACAGAGCAAATGACTCTTTATCAGCTATCCAACTATCCACAAACCTTCAGGCAAAGCTGCTTAAGAGGTTCTCTGAGGGAACAAAGAAGGAAGAGTTCTGTTCCACCCTGAAAGGACCCAGGAAAGAAAAGAAGGCAGTTGCCAGGGAAAAAAAAAAAAAGAGGATTAGCACATCACTAGGAAAGAGAATCCAAAGGTCACTATGACACAGAAGCTCTTCCCAGGAATCTTCAGAAATCTTGGAGAGAATACTGGACAAGCCCCTAACAGCTCAAGGTGGGCAGAAGTTCCCATCACTCATGATTTTTCTAAAGACTGAGTCTTTGAGAAAGAGAAATAAATCACTTTGAAGTCACCAGTATCTATCATCTGTCAACTGTCCCCAAAATGTAAGTCCCAGTCACTGCCCATCTGCATATTTCATGTCTACATCACATTCCAGAGAATCCCCACTTGAACCAGATCAATTCCCAGTGACATATGGCAAAGCTCAGATCCTTTCTAAATAAACATAGGCAAAGCTGTGGCTTATCAATAATCTAGTATTCCCAAAAAAGTGTTCATTGGAATTAGGTTCAGCTGAAGGTAACAAAGACCTAAAATAACAATGAGATAGATAAAAGTTTCTTTCTCTTTCTTTCACTAAATAGTTCAGAGTTGGGAATTATGGACACTTCACAAATCCTCAGACTTCTTCCAGCCACCACTCTACCATCCCCTGGGTGTGGCCCTCACCACTGTGGGAATTAACAGTCCCCTTTCCTTTTCTAAGAGCCTATAGCTAGATCTTCAGCCATTACATACAGGTATCATAGAGCAAGCAGGAGGAAGGATCATATGGTAGTTCTATTTTTAGTTTTTTGAAAAACTTCCATACTGTTGCCCATAGCAGTGCACCAATTTGCATTCCCACCAATAGTGCCCAAGGGTTTTAATTTCTCCACATCCTCACTAACACTGAATTTTGTTTTCTTGAGACTAGCCATCCTGACATGCGTGAGGTGACATCTCATTGTAGTTTTGATTTGCATTTCCTTGATGATTAGTGATGTTGAGCATCTTTTCATATATACCAGTTGGCCTTTTGTAGGTCTTCTTTGGAGAAATGTCTACTCAAGTCTTTAGCCCTTTTTAAAATCAGGTTATTAGGGGAGTTTTTGCTGTCGAGTTGTATTACCATATGATCCAACAATCCCACTTCTACATATTTATCCAAAATAATTGAAATCAGGATCTCAAGAGATATTAGCACTCCCATGTTCATTGCAGCAATATTCACAATAGCCAAGATGTGGATGAAATCTAAATGTCCATCAATGGATGAATGGATGAAGAACATATGATATACACATACACTGGAATATTATTCAGCCTTTAAAAGAAGGAAATTCTGACATATATAACAACATAGATGAACCTTAAGGACATTGTGCTGAGTGACATAAGCCAGTCACAGAAGGACAAATACTGCATAATTCCACCTATATGAGTTATCTAAAATAGTCAAACTCGTGGAAGCAAAGAATAGAATGGTGGTTGCCAGGGGCTGGGGGAAGGGGGAAATGGGAAATTGCTAATCAACATATATGAAATTTCAGTTTTGCAAGATAGAAGAATTCTAGAGATCTCCTGTTCAACACTGTGCCTATAGATAACAGTACTGTACACTTAAAAATCTGTCAAGACAGTAAATCTCATGTTAAGTGTTCTTGAAAGAAGGGAAGAGAGAGAGGGAGGGAGGGAGGGAGGGAGGAAGGAAGGGAGAATAAAAGTCAGAGGGCATGTGCCAAATGTCTTTTAATGAAGCCACATATCACACTTCCACTTAACCATGGGCCACACCAAGCAGCTCTGTAGCATCACTGATCAAGGACACTGGTGTTTCTTGTCTCACATATAACTCTGCATAGCCTTCCTTTCCAAATATAACTGCCATAGATTTTCATGATTAACTTGATGATAAGAGGTCTAAAATCTCACATCAAAGAAAGCAGAGAAAAGTATCAACACAGTGCAGTCTAGACCTCCTCACCACCTCAGAACTTCTCCGGGTCAGTCAATGTGCCATGATATTTGCATAGTTGTAGCGGCCACTCCAACATCCAAGACCTCTGAGTTAAATGAAAGCCTTTAGGCAATTTGGGGGGAATCAAAGGAGTTATTTGTCTCTCATGCTACAAGGGCAGGACTCTACCCAAGTAAAGGCTTCACTACCCCACCTCATCAAGTCCCAATGTCAGCAGTCACCATGCCGGTGTAGCATGCTCCCACTTCACTAGTGTGGTGTCAGAAGAATGTCTTTACATGGAGAAATGCAGGCAATAGGGGCCCAGGTTACCAGAATTATGTTATGCTTTACCTTCTCTTACTTGGGAAGCCAGTCCTAACTTGGCATGCTTTAAAAGTTCTTCAGGCAGTCACCTGTGAAATACCTATTGAACATCTGGCAGGTGTCAGGCCCTGGGTTTTAGAGCAACAATGGTGATCAGCACACAGCCCTTGCCTTCATGGAGGTTATCAACTAAGGAATAAGACATGACATTGATCAAACGACCCCATGAAAGCATGACTTCCAATAGTGATAGTTCTGTAAAGGAACAGTGCAAGAGTTATATCAGGGCATAACAAGAATACCTGACCTTCTTCCAGGTATGAGGAAGGAGAAGAAGGTTCCAGACATTGGGAACAGCATGTGCAAAGGCCCTGGGAGAATTTAGGGGAACAATACCACAGCCGTTTCCCTCCACATTATTTCTGTCATGTATTCATGATTGCACATTCTAAGTTTACACAATAAAATCTCAATTTCCAATGTCTATAAATTCTTTGGTTTACTAAGGAAAGTACCACATGGCCTGGGTAAATAAAACCAGATTTAGTGCTCCAGGGTGGTGTTTTTTTTAATTAACTTTTCTAAACCCTGTCACTTTTCCAGCATTTATTAAATTTATAACAAAGCTGTTTTAAAATTCCTCATGGCCACCCTCCCCAACCCCTTGGGTTTTCTGAGTATTTCCAGTACTGTCTTTCTCAAACATTCCTTCCATGAGAGTATATTCTGAAAGTCAGTGGAGAAGAATGTCTTCCCTATGCTGTTTTGTAAGCATCTTCATTTCTTTTTTTTTTTTTTAAGATAGCACAAGCAGGTGGAGCTGCAGGCAGAGGGAGAAGCAGGCTCCCCACTGAGCAGGGAGCCCGACGCGAGACTCCATCCCAGGACCCTGGGATCATGACCTGAGCTGAAGGCAGACGCTTAACCAAATGAGCCACCCAGGCGCCTCTAAGCATCTTCATTTCTTCTGCCAAATTTGTAGAGGGGCTCACGAGTGCCAGACCCCATGCAGGAACTCCAGCGTCAGGTAGCGGCCTGAAGCTACTTCTTCCTCATGGGCTCTAATTGTAATCACTCATCCAACCTGAGTCTAGCCTTCTGCTCAGCTCTTCTCCAGAGAGCAAGTAGAATAAGATCTGGGTGATCCATGGTCCTGGGCTATGGTCTTATTTCATTAGCTTTTCTGCCTCATAACAGCACCACCCCACCGTGCTTCAAATTGGATCTATCTAATCTCTCCCTATCCCGATGTGTCAGGCCTAAATGCATTGCCAAATTCCATTCCTACCAGGGACCTCTGAAGTATGGCAATGAAATCACAGTCTCTATCCTTACCTGTTGTGTCTTCCTCACACAACTCCCCTGCCGGGGTCCACCATGTAAACCTTGGCCTCGTCCTGTCTCCAGAGCTGGTTTGTAAGAGCCAGAGTCCCAGGGGGCCTTCCCAGCGCCATCAACAGACTAGCCCTGTATCAGTAGTGTCCTAGTAGCAAATGGATGGTACATTCATGTTGGGATCATTGATTTAACAGATAACTTAATCAAGGGACTATTGACAAAGATGTGGGCAGGGTGTAGAAAACCATGAACATCTATACAACATTCAAGGGCTAGTAACATCAGGGTGTTACCTTCTTGGGCCTGAAAGGGCAGGTCTGAAGAGCAGTGGCGCTAATTACATGGCAGGCTTCCAATAAAGCCAGACTCCAAGCCAAATCCTCTTCCTCACAGCCTTGTCTATGTATGCAGACCCCTCACTGAACCCCTATGCAGGGGCTACTCTTCTGCATAGGGTTTCCTACCTCTAACCTGGCCTACAGGCCTTCCTATGAACATGATGTCTGTTCTCTCTCCTCCTCATTTGAGGATCTGGGAATGGTGCTGAGTGACCATTTTGGTCCTCTGACCTCCCTTGCCTTTTGGTTAGCTGGTGATTGATTCTCAATTAGACTGAACATTAAAGTTATGGCCAGTTCTTTTTTTTTTTTTTTAAGATTTTATTTATTTGAGAGAGAAGGAGAAAGAGCATGAGCTGGGGGGGGGGAGGGGCAGAGGGAGAAGGAGAAGCAGACTCCCCAACTGAGTGGGGAGCCCTATGCAGGGCTCGATCCCAGGACCCTGAGATCATGACCTGAGCCGAAGACAGATGCTTCACCGACTGAGCCATCCAGGCGCCCCTATCACGGCCAGTTCTTCCGGCAACTCTTCAGACCCTCCTTTTTCATAATTTGGTTCGGCTGACAGCTCAGGCAGCTGTATCCAATCTGTTTCCCAGGGTTATCCATCAAGGGGGTGGGGGTGGAGGATCTTTCCACCATCCCTTCCCTCCTCTGTGGGTCACTATTGCCAAGAACACAAAGGAATAAGTTTTGATACTCCCACAGGAATTTCAGTGAAGTTGCCTACTTTTACTCACTCGCCATTATAGCCCCTCCCTCTGAGGCGGCGCCAGGGCGATGTGAGCCACATTCACAGGCTGGACCCTCTCCCAAGGGTTCCTAGGGAAACCCTTCTGAAAAGGGACTACTGCCTGGCCCCCTCCCCACAACTGCTCCAGACATATCCGGATGCATCTGAGTCCGGCAGTCCTGGTTGTCAGGACCATGGCTGTGTTACAGTTTGGTAAGGGACGACAGCTTTGTCCAAGCAGTCACCTCACAGACTTTCTTTCTTTCTTTCTTTCTTTCTTTCTTTCTTTCTTTCTTTCTTTCTTTCTTTCTTTCTTTCTTTCTTTTTCTTTTTCAAGAGAGCGCACACGCAAGCAACTGGGGGTTGGGGCAGAGGAAGAGGGACAGACAGAATCTGAAGCAGACTCCGCCCTAGGCTGGAGCCCGATAGGGGGCTCAATCTCACAACTGCGAGATCATGACCTGAGCTGAAACCAGGAGTCGGATGCTTAACCGACTGAGCCACCCAGGCACCCCATTCCACAGACTTTCTGAATATTCTTTCTGTTCAGCTGTCAGTGCTGAAGTCATGCAGCCCAATTCATCTCTGTCCAGTGGTCGGGATTTCAGGAAGTTGCATGTCCTTTCTATACCCCTTGGGACTGATTGTTGGGTTTTTAAATAGGGAAAAAATGTGAATGTAAAATAATGTTTATCAAAATCATATAGTAATATAGTAAATACTCATGATAGAACATTAAGTCATAAAAGTAGGATGCAGGGCAGGATTTCAACTATGTGAAAAATAAAATAAATGAAATAAAATAAGTAAAAACTTGAGCATATAAAGAAAGTGATAAGAGGACCTTTTTAAATACAACTCTAGGTTCTGGGGGAAAGTCCTCTCAACTTGGAGTGCCTGCTCTGATTCTCCATCAGGCGGCCCACAGCCATATTTCGGCCCCAGACCTCTGGGTGTGCTTTGATCTGTAGAAAAGACACCGTGACTAAGAATTTTATTTGATCCAAGGTAAGGAAGAGCCATATGTAAAAGCTGGAGAGTTTGGGATGCTCTGGAATAGGAGGGATGGGAAGAAGAAAGAATATGAACTGGGAGGGAAGAGTCTAAACAGAGAAAGGAACCCCAAAACTTGATAACAGGGCAGGGCCAGACTGAAAAGACAATGAAAAACTCCCTATGACAGGGAGGGGAAGGCATATTAAATTTATCATTGTTTCCTATTGTCTTCTGTATTGTACTAACACCCCTTCACTACCCCCCACGTCTTCAGTGAAAATGTCTTATAACAAGAGTCTCCAAATATTGATATTTGGGCGTGTAAAAGAGAAGAGGTCATGGGAAACTCTCATGTAGACCAACACAGGAGCTGATAAAGGACAAGTCGTCTCGTATCAGCCAAGATAGGCTAGGATATAGCAAACAAATACAAAACAAACAAATAAACCAGATAGAAAACTCAGTAGCCAGACACATCACAGTTGTTTCTTACTTATATCACAAGCCAAGGCAGGTCAGGTAGCTCTTCTGCGTGGCTTTCCTCCAAACAATGACTCAAGAGATTCAGGCAGGTCCCATCCTACATTTCCACCATTAGGAGTCTGACTACTTGATGTGTAGGAGAAGGGAGATGGTGTGGCCAATGACACTACTAAGGCAGTGCCTAGAAGAAAGCATAAATCTCTAAAATTTATATATATATATATTTTTTAAAGATTTTATTTATTTATTTGTCAGAGACAGAGACAGCAAGAGAGGGAACACAAGCAGGGGGAGTGGGAGAGGGAGAAGCAGGCCTCCCGCGGAGCAGGGAGCCCGATGCGGGGCTCGATCCCAGGACCCTGGGATCATGACCTGAGCCGAAGGCAGACGCTTAATGACTGAGCCACCCAGGCGCCCCTTTAAAATTTATATATTAAAAAATAAGAAAGGTTGAAAACCAATGATCTAAGATTCCAACTCAAAAGCTAGAAAAAGAACAGCAAACTAAACCCAAAACAAGGAGAAGGGAAGCAAAAAGGTAAGAGCAGAAATCAATTTTAAAAAAAGACATGATAGAGTAAATCAACAAAGCCAGAATCCTAATCTTTAAGTAGATTAATATAATTAATAAACCTCTAGCAAGGAGCACCTATATGGTGCAGTTGGTTAAGCCCCCAACTCTTGGTTTCAGCTCAGGTCATGATCTCAGGGTTGTGAGATGGAGCCCCATATCAGACTCCGCACTCCCCTTCTACCCCCGCCCCCGCTCACGCATGCTCACTCTCTCTCTCCCTCTATATTAAATAAACAAATAAAATCTTTTTTTTTAAACCCTAGCAAGACAAATCTAGAGGGGAAAAAAAGGGGAGAGAGACAACACAGATACCAAAATCAAATATTAAAAATGGGATATCACTATGAATCTTATATACATTGAAAGGATAATGAGAGGATATCATAAACAACTTTATGTTAATAAATTGACACTCTGTGTGCCCATATTTATGCCAATAAATTGGAATATTAGGTGAAATATACAAATTCCCTAGAACACAATTTACCAAAATTACCACAAGAAGAAATTTTAAAATGCTAGTCTTATATCTATCAAAGAAATTGAATCTGAAATTAAAACTCTTCCCACAAAGAACACTGCAGACCTGAATGGTTTTACAAAAATTTATAGTCCAAATAATGCTGATCTAAACAAATGCATCCAGAGAATAGAGGAAAAGAAATATCCAAACTCATTTTTATAAGGCTTGCAAAACTTGATTCCTTGGTATCAGAAAGACATTACAAGAAAAGAAAATTATTGGCCAATATTGCAGGCTGGGAAATGTAGAGGAGTCCATGGTGAGCCCATTTGGTGAGCACTAACAGTCTCCACCAAAGTATACTCTCCTGGTCTTTAAACACTTGTTTGTTCTCTTCTTCCCACAAGTAAAACACCTTCAACTGGTCCTTGTGGAAGACAATGCAAAGTCCAATCTGCCATTGCATTTCATAGTCCTCCCCATCAAAAACAAATGCAACTTCTCTTAGACTGCAAGTTGTCTGCCTCATACCCATGCCAACCTACAAATGTACAATAATGGATCAGGAATAGGATAACTTCAATAAGCACTCCCATTCAGGAAGGGCAAGACTGAGGGGCGTCTGGGTGGCTCAGTTGGTTAAGTGTCCGACTCTTGATTTCAGCTCAGGTCATGATCTCAGGGTCATGAGATTGAGCGCCACGACAACGGGGCTCCCTGCTGGGCATGGAGCCTGCTTCAGATTCTCTCTCTCCCTCTCCTTCTGCCCCTCCCCTCCCCTCCCCACCCCATGCCCATGCGCTCTCACACCCCCCTCCGTAAATAAATCTTTACAAAAAAAAAGGGCAGGGTGCCTGGGTGGCTCAGTTGTTAAGCGGCTGCCTTTGGCTCAGGTCATGATCCCAGAGTCCTGGGATCGAGTCCCACATGGGGCTCCCTGCTCAGGGGGAAGCCTGCTTCTCCCTCTCCTGCTCCCCCTGCTTGTGTTCCTGCTCTCGTTGTCTCTGTCTCTGTCAAATAAATAAATAAAATCTTTTAAAAAAATAAAAATAATACAAAAATAAAAATTAAAAAAAAGGGCAGGGGGAGCCTGAGAGACCCACAGTAGTCACTGTTCCACAGACACACTGGTATTACAATTCTAAAATACCAATAGGCAGATATCAAAGTTGCCTAGCCTGGGGCAGGGACTGTCTCATCCATTATCTTTTGTGATCCTTGGCCTCATCTTCTAAAGGGCTTCTTCCTGGACCCTTATTCTCCTTGGCTACATCTAAAGAGAGAGATGGGGAGAATGCTCTCCCTAGGGACTGTGCAACTTCCTGCCAGAGGTTGTTTTAAGGCTTAACTAACAAATTTAGGCTTTTTACACAAGTTTGTGGTTTCTTTGACAATACAGTTTTCTCCAAAACTTGGTAAACTTCTAGTCTATTGGCATCCAGACCCTTCCATTGCCAATATCCATACTCAATGTTCTTTTGTAACACATAGTCTTCAAATTTGCTTTACTCTTTTGCCTTCTTTCCCCCAGGCTCTCTCTTTCAATGTGATAGTGATTTCCCTGAAGCTAGCTGAAACAAAGAACACACTTTTAATCAGATATTTTCCATGGTTCACTCTAATCAGCTGAAACATCTTCTTGGGCCTTTGTCACGCAAAGCCTTTTAAATTTCCATCTCTTACTATTTGGGAACTAGAGGCAGTCAGCTTTTCTAAGTTGACTGACACCAGTACTCTGGACTTTGTCTATAGCATTTAATTTCTGCTGGCAGAACAGCCAAATATATTCCTTTTTAATTTTAAATTGAGATACACTTCTCAAATCTTATACATACCGTAATGTTTCCCCATTTTAGAATGTATAATTCAGTGGTTTTTAGTGTATTCACAGAGTTGTGAAACCATCACCACTATCTAATTTCAGAGAATTTTCATCACCCCAGAAAGAAATATAACTAGGGTGCCTGGATGGCCTAGTCAGTTAAGCGTCTGCCTTCAGCTCAGGTCATGATCTCATGGTCCTGGGATCAAGCCCCATATCAGGCTTCCTGCTCAGTGAGAGCCTGCTTCTACCCCTCCCTATGCCCCTCCCCCCCACTCATGCTCTCTCACTCTCTCGCTCTCTCTCAAATACATAAATAAAATCTTTTTTAAAAAAGGAAAAAAGAAACATAACCATTAGTAGTCACTCTCATTTTTCCCATCCCCTCCATCCCCCAGAAACCATTAACCTACTTTCTGTCTCTATAGATTTGCTGATTCTAGACATTTCAGATAAATGGAATCATATAATATGTGGTCTTTTGTGTTTGGTTTATTTCACTTATCATCATGTTTCAAAGTTCATCCACATTGAAATGTGAATCCATACTTCATCACTTGTGTGTGTGTGTGTTTACTCAAGTATAATTAACACACAGTGTTGTATTAGTTTCAACTGTACAATATATGATTCAACAATTCTCTACATTACTCAGTACTCATCAAGATAAGTGTGCTCTTAATCCCCTTTATCTATTTCACCCATTTCCCCACCCACTTCCCTTCTAGCAACCACCAGTTTGTTCTCTGTATTTAAAAGTCTGGGTTTTTTTGTCTCTCTCTTTTTTTTTTTTCTTTCTTTGTTCATTTGTTTTGTTCCTTAAATTCCACATATGAGTAAAATCATATGGTGTTTGTCTTTCTCTGACTGACTTATTTCACTTAGTATTACACCTTCTAGGTCCATCCACGTTGTTGCAAATGGCAAGATTACATTTCTTATGGCTGAGTAATATTCTGTTTACATATATATACCACTTTTTCTTTATCCATTCATCTACAGATGGACATTTGGGTTGCTTTCACATCTTGGCTGTTATAAATAATGCTGCAATATAGGGGTGTGTATATCTTTTTGAATTAGTATTTTTGTTTTCAAAATTTAAATCAGTACTTTATTACTTTTATAGCTGAATAATATTCTATTATATAGGTATAACATATTTTGTTTATCAACTCATCTGTCCATGGACATGTGGGTTGTTTCCACTTTGGGGCTATTATGAAATTTCTACCATGAACATTTGTGTACAAGTTTTTGTTTAGACATATGTTTTCATTTTTCTTGGATGAGTACCTAGGAGTGGAATTGGTGGGTCATATAGGAACTCTATGTTTAACATTTTGAAGAGCTGGCAAACCATTTTCCAAAGTAGTCCCATACCATTTGACATTCTCACCAGCAATATGTAAAGTTTCCAACATCTCCATATTCACACCAGCATTTGTCATTGTTTCTACTTGATTATAGCCAGATTAGTGGGTGAGAAGTTGTATCTCATTGTATCTCACTAGTTTTCATTTGCATTTCCCTAAGGACTAATGATGTTGAACACATTTTCATGTGCTTTTTGGCCATTCGTATATCTTATTTGGAGAAATGTCTATCAGATCCTTTGTCCATTTTTAAATTAGGTTATTTCCCTTTTTATTGTTGAGTTACAATCCTTTTTAATATTCTCGACAATAGACTTTTTTATAGATATATTTTTTATTTTTATTTTTTTAATTTAAATTCAATCAATTAACATGTAATGTATTATTTGTTTCAGGGGTAGAGGTATGTGATTCATCAGTCTTATATAACACCCATTGTTCATTACAACACATACCCTCCCCAATGTCCATCCCCCAGTTGCCCCATCCTCCGACCCCACTGCCCTCCAGCAACCCTCAGTTTGTTTCCTAGGATTAAGAGTCTCTTATGGTTTGTCTCCCTCTCTGGTTTCATCTTGTTTCCTTTTTTCTTCTCTTTCCCTATGATCCTCTGCCTTGTTTCTTAAATTCCACATATGAGTGAGATCATATGATAATTGTCTTTCTCTGATTGAATTATTTCCCTTAGCATATAATACCCTCTAGTTTCATCCACGTTGTTGCAAATGGCAAGGTTTCATTTTTTGATGGCTGTGTAATATTCCATTGTGTGTGTGTGCATATATATATATATGCACACACACACCACATCTTCTTTATCCATTCATCTGTCGATGGACATCTGGGCTCTTTACATAGTTTGGCTATTGTGGACACTGTTGCAATAAACATTGGAGTGCAGGTGCCCCTTCAGATCACTACATTTTGACAATAGACTTTTATCAGATATATATGATTTGCAAATATTCTCTCCTATTCTATGGGTTTTTTCACTTTCTTTAGAGTGCCCTGTTATAGTGTTTAATTTTGATGAAGTCTATTTTTTCTTTTGTTGCTTGTGCTTTTAGTATTAATGTTAGAAACCATTGCCTAATCCAAGGTCATGAAAATTATACCTGTCTTATTCTAAAACTTTTATAATTTTATCAATTAGGTCTTTGATAAATTTTGAGTTAATTTTTGTATATATTGTGAGGTTGGGGCCCAACTTCATTCTTTTGCATTCAGTTTTCCCAGGACCATTTGTTGAAGAGACTATTCATTCCTCATTGAAAGGTTTTGGGATCCTTGTCAAAAATCAATTGACCACAAATGTATGGATTTACTTCCAGACCCTCAATTCTATTCCATTGATCTATATGTCTATAATTATGCCAGTACTACACTGTCTTAATTATTGTAGTTTTGTAGTAAGTTTTGAAATCAAGAAATGTGAATCCTCCATGTTTTTTCTTCTTTCTCAAGATTGCTTTGGCTAATCTGAATCCTGTGCATTTCCATATGAATTTTAGGATCAGCTTACCAATTTCTGCAAAAATCCAGCTGGGATTTTGATAGCAATTACATTGAATCTGTAGATCAATTTGGGGAATGCTGTCATCTTTTTTTTTTTTTTTTAAGATTTTATTTATTTACTTGACAGAGAAAGACAGCGAGAGAGGGAACACAAGCAGGGGGAGTGGGAGAGGGAGAAGCAGGCTTCCCACTGAGCAGTGAGCCCGATGCGGGGCTCGATCCCAGGACCCTGGGATCATGACCTGAGCCGAAGGCAGACGCTTAACGACTGAGCCACCCAGGCGCCCCGGGAATGCTGTCATCTTAACAATATTAAGTCTTCAAATTCATGAATATAGAATGTCTTTCCATTTATTTAGGTGTTTAATTTCTTTCAACAATGTTCTGCAGTTTTCAGTGTACAAGTATTGCACTTCTTTTGTTAAATTATCCCTGAATGTTTTATTCTTTTTGATGCTACTGCAAATGGAATTTTTTTTTGAGTGGGGGGAGGGGCTCAGAGAGAGGGAGAGAGGGAATCCTAAGCAGGCTCCTCGCCCAGTGCAGAGCCTGAGGCAGGGCTCGATCCCAGGACCCTGAGATCATGACCTGAGCTGAAATCAAGAGTTGGATATTTGCGGTGCCTGTGTGGCTCAGTTGGTTAAGCATCTGCTGTTGTGGGGCTCTGCGCTCAGCGGGGAGTCTGCCTGTGATTCTCTCCCTCTCCTCTGCCCCTCCCCACCGCTAACGTGCGTGCTCTCTCTCTCAAATAAGTAAGTAAATCTTAAAAAGTTTTTTTCTATTTCTTCTTGAGTCAGTCTCCATAGCTTATGCCTTTCTAGAAATTTGTTCATTTCATCTAGGTTATTTAATTTGTTGGCATATAAGTGTTCATAGTGTTCCTTTATATTCCTTTTTATTTTTGTAAGGTGGATAGTAATGTCCCCTCTTGCATTCCTGACTTTAATAATTTGAGTTTTCTCTCTCTTTTTTTTCTTGGTCATTCCAGGTAGAGGTTCATCAATTTGTTGATTTTGTTGATCTTTAAAAAAACAAAAACAAAAACAAGCTTTTGTTTCCATGGATTTTCTCTGTTTTTATTTATATTTTATTTATTTATGACCCAATCTTTATTATTTCCTTCCTTCTGCTTGCTTTGATTAGCTTGCTCTCCTTTTTCTAATTCCTAAAGGTGAAAGTTTAGGTTCTTGATTTGACATCTTTTTTCTCTTTCAATATAGGTGTTTACAGCTATAAATTTCCCTTGCACTGCTTTCATTATATCCCATAAGCTTTAGTATGCTATGTTTTCATTTTTATTCATCTCAAAGCATTTTCTAATTTCCCTTTGATTTCTTCTTTGACCATTGATTATTCAGAAGAAATGTGTTTCATTTCCACATGTTTGTGAATTTCCTTCTCTTATTGATTTCTAATCTCATTCTATTCTGGTCAGGGAACATACATTATTTTAAACCTTTTAAATTTATTGAGACTTGTTTTATGGCTTGACATATGGTCCATTATAGAGAATGTTCCATGTGCACTTGAGAAGAATGTATATTCTGATGTTGTTGAGTGGAAGATTTCTTTGCTGTCTATTATATTAGGCTTAGTTTGTTTATATCGTTGTTCAAGTCTCTATATCCTTCTTGATCTTCTAAGTCCCCCTAGATAGTCTATCCATTATTGAAAGTGGGTATTGAAGTCTTCAACCCTTATTGTAGAATTATCTATTTCTCTCTCAGTTGTGTTAGTTTTTGCTTTGTGTATTTTGGGGCTCTCTTGTCAAATGCACATGTGTTTATAATTTTTATATCTTCTTGATGGATTGATTCGTTTGCAATTTAAAAAAGACTAAATCTGTTCTTTGTCTCTAGTAACAGTTTCTGTCTTAAATGGTTTTTTTTTTTTTTTTTTTTTTTTTTTTTCTGATATTAGTGTAGCCATTCCAGCTTTCTTTTGGCTACTATTTGCATGGTATACATTTTTCCATCCTTTTACTTTCAACCTATTTCTGTCTTTGAAATTAATATGTGTCTTCTGTACATAATATATATTGGTTCATGAGTGTTCGTTTGTTTGCTTTCTTTTTATCCATTCTGTCAATCTCTTGCCAGTTTTATTTTGAACTCATCTTTTTCTTTTTTTTTTTTTTTTAAAGATTTTACTTATTTATTTGACAGAGAGAGACACAGCGAGAGAGGGAACACAAGCAGGGGGAGTGGGAGAGGGAGAAGCAGGCTTCCCACCTAGCAGGGAGCTCGATGCAGGGCTCAATCCCAGGACCTTGGGATCATGACCTGAGCCGAAGGCAGACGCTTAACGACCAAGCCACCCAGGCGCCCTCATCTTTTTCTTGTAATACCTTGTCAGGTGCAACCAATAATAGCCAACATGCACTACTATTGTTCTGTTTTTCCATTTCTTCTCCTAGAGATGTCATATAAATAAACATGCATTCTGCCTCCCAAGTTAGATCAGTTGATAATGTTTCAGCACCACAGAACATGCATTGAGACATTTCCAGTCTCCAACGTTAGTTTTCCTCTCAGACCAATAAACTGTTATAGAAGTGCCCTACTTTGAGATACCAATTTGTGTATTTGTACAGATCTTCCTCAACTTACAATGGGGCTATGTCCCAATAAACCCATTGTAGGTTGAAAATATCATCAGTCGAAATGCATGTCCTATATCTAACCTACCAAACATCACAGCTTAGCCTAGCCTACCTTAAATGTGCTCAGAACACTCACATTAACCTACTATTGGGCAAAATCATCTAATGCAAAGCCTATTTTATAATAAAGTGTTGCATATCTCCTATAATTTATTGAATACTGTACTGAAAGTGAAAAATAGAATGGTTGTAAGTATATCAGTTGTTTACCCTTCTGATTGCGTGGCTGACTGGGAGCTACGGTTCATTACCACTGCCCAGCATCGTGAGAGAGTATTGTACTACATATTGCTAGCCTGGGAAAAGATCAAAATTCAAAATTCAAAGTATGGTATCATTTTTACACCATCATAAAGTCAAAAAATTGTAAGTTGAACCATCACAAGACAGGAACCCTCTGTACAATATGCGTATTAGTCGGAGTATGATAAGATACGGTATGATAATAAATAAGCCCCAAAATCTAAGTGGGCTAACCTAACGAAAGTTTACTTCTCACTCATGTCACCATCCAATGCAGGTCAGGTAACCGTCTGGCATGGCTCTCTCCAAGAAGCAACAAGCAACTTACAGGTAGCAATTTTGCCGTCTCTGAGTTCTTCACTTTCTGAAGCCATAGACAAGAGAGACAGGGAGTGGCTGACAGTGCGGGGCGGGGTGGGGGGGGCGGTATTG
The DNA here is from genome assembly GCF_964656455.1 of Halichoerus grypus. Lineage (NCBI taxonomy): Eukaryota > Metazoa > Chordata > Mammalia > Carnivora > Phocidae > Halichoerus > Halichoerus grypus. Next base: position 45,605,394 of record NC_135722.1, read on the forward strand.
CCAGGCTTGAAAATAACACACATCACTTCAGCTCACACCTAATGGGCCAGACACAGTCACATGGCCGCAACTCAACTGCAACAGAAATGGAAACTTTATAGGAACACATCGATATTTGATGATCACTAGTAGTCTCCACCATACCCCTGTTCCCTAAACATATCAGAATTTCACCTTTGAAAGGGGAGAAGCATGGTCAGAACCCACTATTTTATAAATAAGTCCATCCAGAACTGAAGGAGGTATCATGGTTAAGTGGTGTGGGCTCTGGAGTCAGGCTATCTGGGTTCAAATCTTAAATCTACTACTTAGTAATTATGTCACCAAAGACACCAAATTAACCTCTATAAGCTTCAGTTTGCTCATCTGTAAAGTGAGAATTAAGTAGTACCTACCTTTTAGATCTATTGTCAAGGTGAAATGAGACAATCTATGTAAAAACAGCACAGTACCTTGCACATAGTAAGTATATAATAGATGTTACCGATTATTAGTTAAAAAGCTGGAAAATAATGAGACAGGAAATAAAACCATACAGTGAATATTATTGCTGTTAATATTTTCCTCTGCTTGCATGATTGGAAGTGTGTTTGTCTGGAGGCTCTGAGCAGTAGCAGGAAAGTACATGGCCAGACAGATGAGGCACTAATGGGCTTATTTAAATGAGATGAACAGGCATCTGAGAATGGTATTAGCTCTTACAAGTGCATGGTCCAAGCCTGAGAATGCTCCCTGAGGACTTAGAGTGGAAAGGCTTAATTGGAGTGCAATTTAAATCTCATCACAACCCTACCGGAAGAACAGAGTTGCCAACACAGTGGCAAGAACCTTGGACTCCACTTTGACTGCCTCTGATATTCCAAACCACATGACTCTGCCAAGCTCAGGATGAGGGACCAGAGGGAGCCCAGTGAGTGTGAATCTATCAGCTTCCCTCTGAGGGGGCTGGAATGGGCTCTTGTTGCTGTTGCAGCTAAGAGGTGAATTTGCAAGGAGCCCAGAGAAGTAAAGTACTCACCTGAGCTGAGTGTGGTCAATCCAGTATTTCAATTCAGGGTCTTCATCTAAGAGGTGATAGAGCCCAGTGGTTAAAAGCACAGGTTCTGGAGTCAAACTGACCGAGTTCAAACCCCAACTCTGCCCTGAATTAGCTGTGTGAACTTAAACTAGTCACTAATTCTTCCAAACCTACAAGTTTTTATCCATAAGCTGGGATTTATATTATTTTGTTGGTTGTCTTCTATTTACCCCTCCATATCAACTCTCCCTCCTTCCCTGCACACCTTGACTTATGTCCTAGGAGGCTGGCCTAGAAGAACTGAATCAAGGGACTCCATTGCTCTCTGGCTTCTGGTTGTGTCCAAGAAATTGGCAGGTGGGAGGAGAGTGAAATCTTGGTATTTATTTCCCTAGATCCCACACTGCTGGGTTGCTGGCAGGTTGGTTGTGACCCTCTCCCAAAGACCACAGCTACTTATCAGGCAGCCTTTTCCTTATAGCTTTTTCCACAGGTTCCAAAAACCACCACCTCCTCTTTCCTCTTCAGGCCTGGCAGGGTAAGAGTTGCCCACTATCACTAGCTCCAGGATACTCTGACGTCCTTTGTTGCATTCTCTAAACTCTTCCTATTTAATTACCCTGTTAAGCATTCTTCAATTACCCACTTTTGAGTGCCTGGACCTTGACTGGTACAACTACATGCTTACAGTAGATACACCTTTGGGTGGCTAAATGATTCGCAGTGACTCCCTTTCTCTGAGAACAACCCTTATAACAAAGGTGGCCATCCTGTACTACATGTCTCTTCAACTTGATTGGTTCAAGGCTAGATACCTGACTCAAGGTAAGCCAATTAGATTCTCCCTCCAAAAAAAATGTGGCTTTTGAAACAGAGATAGCAGCGACTAGAAACCAGTAGGACTGTACCAGGTTTATCCCCAAATCCACCTTCGCAAGAGCCTACAAAAGCAGGCAAGAGTGGGAACCTATCCTTCTAAGTTTTGATTGTTCAACTCTTCCTCCTATCCCATAAGATACCCCATTATCCATCCTTTCAATACATTTCTTCTTCTTTAACTAGCCAGAGTTGGTTTCTGCTGCTTACATTCCAAAGAACCTCAATAAACACAGCACCTCATAGAATTTTTATGAGGTAATATATGTAGGGTGGTTAGCACAGTGATTGGTGTATGGTAAGCTTCCAGTAATTTGTAGCATTTATTATCTATAAGAGTGGAACTAATAAAAGAATGGGAAGACAAGTCACAGACTGGGAGAAAATATTTACAAAAGACACATCTGATAAAGAACTGTTATCCAAACAACAAGAAAATGAAAACAATTTAAAAATGGGTAAAAGACGTTAACAAATACGTCACCAAATACAGATGGCAAATGAGCCTATAAGAAGGTGTTCAACATCACATTTCATTAGGGAATTGTAAATTAAAACAACAATGAGGAGCACCTGGGTGGCTCATTTGGTTAAGCATCTTCCTTCAGCTCAGGTCATGACCTCAGGGTCCTGGGATCGAGTTCCACATCGGGCTCCCTGCTTGGCTGGGAGTCTGCTTCTCACTCTCCCTCTGTGCTTCTCACCCTCCCAAATAAATAAATAAAATATTTTAAAAACAACAACAACAACAATGAGATACCACTACACATCTTTTAGAATGGCCAAATCCAAACACTGACAACACTAAACACTGATAAGGATGTGGAGCAACCGGAACTCTCATTCATTGCTAGTGAGAATGCCAAATGGAACAGCCACTTTGGAAGACAGTTTGCAGTTTTTTACAAAATTAAACATACTCGTGTTATACATTCCAGTAGTTGTGGGTATTTTCCCACGAGTTGAAAACTTATGTCCACGCAAAAACCTGCACACAAACATTTGTAGCAGCTTTGTTCATAACTGCCAAAACTAGAAGCCAACCAAGGTGTCCTTCAGTAGGTGGAAGTATAAGTAAACTGTGATACATCCAGACAATGGAATATTATTCAGCTCTAAAAAGAAATAAGCAATTAAGCCATAAAAAGACATAGGGGGAAAATGCATATTTTTTTCAAATGTATTTTATTAAACGAGGAAGCCAATCTGAGGGCGCCTGGGTGGCTCAGTCGTTAAACGTCTGCCTTCGGCTCAGGTCATGATCCCAGGGTCCTGGGATCAAGTCCCACATTGGGCTCCCTGCTTGGCAGGAAGCCTGCTTCTCCCTCTTCCACTCCCCCTGCTTGTGTTCCTGCTCTCGCTGTATCTCTCTCTGTCAAATAAATAAATAAAATCTTAAAAAAAAAAAAGAAGCCAATCTGAAAAACTGTATATACTATATGATTCCAACTACATGACATTCTGGAAAAGGCAAAACTATGGAGACAATAAAAAGATTAGAGGTTATCAGGGCTTGGGCAGAGGGAGGTATGAGTAGTCAGAACATAGAGGAATTTTAGGGCAATGAAACTACTCTGCAGGATACTATAATGGTGGATACATGTCCTTACACATTTGTCAAAGCCCATAGAATGAACAACACCAAGAGTGAACCCTAAACTATGGACTTTAGTGATTATGATGAGTCAATGTAGGTTCATCAGTTATAACAAATTAACCACTCTGATGGGGGCTGTTGATAGTGGGAGAGATGGGTGGGGACAGGGGGTATATGGGAATTCTCTGTACTTTCCCCTCACTTTGCTATGAGCCTAAAACTTCTCTAAAAAATGAAGCTTACTAATTTTTTTAAAGTGGAAAAAAAGTGGAATGAATAATTGCCTCACAGATTTTGTGAAAATCAAATGAATCCATGTGGTCCCTACAAAACTCTGATGGGCTCCCATAGGACTCAGGTCTAGAAAGTTAATCTGGGCAAATCTCAACTGGTTCTAATGTCCTGCAAGAGAGATAATATTAACAATGCCACAGACTGGGGCGCCTGGGTGGCTCAGTTGGTTAAGCATCCGACTCTTGATTCAGTTCAGGTCTTGATCTTGGGGGCATGAGTTCAAACTCTATGCTGGGCTCCACGCTGGGCATGGAGGCTACTTATAAATAAATAAATAAATAAAATTAAAAACAACAACAATAACAACAATGCCATAGACTGATACAGTCCAGCAGTGGACATGATATTTGGTCTGTTTGAGTTTCCTCATTTGGAAATTGCTCTCTCTCTCCCAAAGGAGTCTTGTGAGTCTGTCGATCAAGTCACAGAGAGGCAACTGATTAAGTGGGTCAAAGAGAGCACTCCATCACCTGGTCACAAGGAAATTTGAGACACCTAAACAAAGACCAATTAGAGTTTTTATGCAGAATTAGTTGGGTTACGAGGAGTCATCTCTCTTCTTTTAAGGTCATGAACTTAGGGGTAATTAAAGCCTGAAGTCTCTGAGATTCTTTCAGCATGTGGGGAAAATGTGCTAGAAAAGAAATGCAACATAGAAGAAAGCCAGCCCAAGAGATAGAGGAAAATAGAGCAATAGATTCCTGGTGAATTTGAGGGTTTCTTGATTCAGCTATGCCTGAAGCTGAAACCTGGAGTTTTCATTTATGAAAGCCAATATGCTTTCTTTTTGCCTATGATGATTTGAGATGGATACCTGTTATTTGCAGCTGAGATAGTCCTATCATTATATAAGCCTTTCTTCTAAAAAGTTTAGATACTTCCAGAGTTATTTCCTTTGTCTTAATAAAAGCCCTGGGAAATGATTAGCTACAGAAATTTTTCTTTTCATTTTTCTGGTAGAAAAAACTAATATGTTAAGAAACTTTTTCAAATTTACATAGCAAGTCATTGTTAGTCCCCAGTGTAGAACACCAGTCCCATCAGGGACACATCATGCCTTTCATGAGTTGCAGACACTTTTGCCTTCATGAGCAACTTCTTCCATAAGATGATATTTAAAATTGCATTTTATGAATGCACTGGTATAAAGATAAACATAATCCAGACTGGCTTCATTGTTATATATTATTTTTATATTCTTTTTTTGTTCTTTTTTTTTAAGATTTTATTTTTAAGTAATCTCTACACCCAGTGTGGAGCTCAAACTTATAACTCTGAGATCAAGAGTCACATGCTCTACCGACTGAGCCAGCCAGACACCCCTTTTTTGCTCTATTTTAAAAGAAACCAAGCGGCACCTGGGTGGCTCAGTCGGTTAAGCATCTGCCTTCAACTCAGGTCATGATCCCAGGGTCCTGGGATCGAGCCCCGCATTGGGCTCCCTGCTCCGTGGGAAGCCTGCGTCTCCCCCTTCCACTCCCCCTGCTTGTGTTCCCTCTCTCACTGTGTCTCTCTCTGTCAAATAAATAAATAAAATCTTTAAAAAAAAAAAAGAAAAGAAAAGAAACCAAAACAGGGGCGCCTGGCTGGCTCAGTCGGTTTAGCATCTGCCTTCGGCTCAGGTCATGATCCTGGGGTCCTGGGATAGAGTCCCGCATCGGGGTCCCTGTTCTGCGGGGAGCCTGCTTCTCCCTCCCCCTCTCCCTCTGCCTGCTGCTCCCCCTGCTTGTGCTCTCTCTCTGTCAAATAAATAAATAAATAAATCTTTAAAAAAAAAAAAAGGAAACCAAAACATTTGGCCCTAATGAGCCAAATGAGTAAGATGACCATGAGTCATGTTTGCAAAAGAAAATAAGAAGTATGGAAATGAGATAATAAATATGAATATACTAGGTACTCTGTTGACCATAAGACTCTGAACACACGTAAGGACTATTAATACAAAAGAGTGTTCTCAGGAGGGTAATGTAAATGTATGGCTCAAGTATATGGTCATGAAATGGTTAAACACCAAAATCCCAAATGGCTACAAATAGGAGATGCTTGATGGTAGGAGACCAGAGGATGGGGAGTCAATGACCTTTGGCAGTAAGGAGCCTTTTGCACGTCGGCCTACACCCCTGTCACTGGGCCCTGTGCTCATGGCATGGCCCAGCACAGGGCACTGCTAAGGAGAAGCAACCTTGGGCACGGCAGAAAGCTGACATACACTCCGATGTGTCTAGGTCCTGCTCTTCAACTGGAGAAGCCTGGCAGAAGCCGCCAAGAGGCTTCCAAGGAGCCAGTGAGGAGCTTCGGGAGCAAGGCTGGAAAGAGAGTTTTTACCCAGGTGGCCATAGGCAGGGTGGAGCCAAGAGCATGGACCAATTATCAGGTGCAAAAAGGTAAAATGAGCTCGAAGAAAAAAAATGCCAGGTCAGAAATGAGAGGGATCGGGAGCAAGTCAGAACACTGTGCGTGGAGCTGTCAGAAGAGGATTGTGTCCAAAGCCATGAACTGGAAGGCATGTTTCAGGGGCCTGTTTCAATGTGGTGCTGACTCCATGGCCCAAAAGCAGTCGCTGGTTCACATCCGTGAACTCCTTTCATGGATGAAACTAAGCCCTCTCAAAAATATAGTCACTGAAGATTTACTCCTTTACTGTGAACTTTGAGCAACTGTTGTTGGAAAGACTGGAAATTCTCCACTCGTGATATTAGACCCCACTTTAAGGAAGTAAATTGTTTCAGTGTGGGAATGTGGTATGCAGACAGCTTGAGACGGGGAGAAGACTAAGAAATAAAACCAGGTGAAGGTAAGACAGCACATGAAGAGGAGGCCAGCAGAATCAGGACACAGACGATGTCCTCTGCCCCATCCGGCTGTAGCTGTCACAGTCCCCTAGCAAAGACGGATTAGCATCAAGAACCAAACAACACTTCATCTCCTTTGTGGTTTCTTGTGTGTGTGCATTTGCTTCAATCTGCTTGGGTGGGTTTCCTCCCCTCGTGTCAGCTCAACTAGCCTTTGTGTTCTCATTGTCCTTAGAGAGCTCCAAGGGCAAGCCCTTCCCTGGATCTGGTAACAAGAGACACCGGTTACTATAGAAAGACACCTTGGAAAAGTAGGTTCCAACAGGCAGTCGCTGCTTCGATCCTGGTGCCCAGATGGAGAAGGTAACCCCTCTCCCCCTCACCTCCTTAGAAACTGTAGAACAGGCCAGAGTATTCAAGAGCAAGGCCTGAACAGGCCTCATTACTGTGTGGGTGTGCCACATATTACATAAGTGCATGGATTAATTAAGAAGCAGGTTCAGGACTAAGAACTGGGTCAGACATGAAGGGGCCCAAGAAACAACAAGTACTCAGGTAACTGAGAACATGACATGAGAACCTGCCAGGCAGCAGCGCTGTTCAGTCAATAAGAACGCGTTGCTGGGAGATGCCCTGTCTCTGCAAGATGACTGAGCCTTTTTCTTGCACTGCCTCTTCCTTGGCTGCTGAAGGAGGGACCGTCATGGCCCCAGGACGGCAGGCATGGGGCGAGGGAGGGGGGTCCTCTGCAGAAGCCCACACGGGGCCAGGGCTGGAGGGCCGTCATGGGCCGTGCTCTCCAAGGCCCCTGCAGCTCCCTCAGTTTGCCTGTGGGGAGAGCCTGCCCTGGTTGAGAGCAGTGGGGGGTGGATGCCAAGGCTTCAAAAGCTTAGCCCACCCCTTCTCTGCTTCTGTAAAAATTCTGTAGGCGCTCTCTCACCCCTCTCGAGCCTCAATCACTCATAAAGGCAGCGCGCTTGGGTCCTTCAAACGATTAAAGTTTTATCTCTCCCTCTCTCTTTTTTTTTTTAATAAATATGTTTGTTGCTATTTTTATTTTTGTTTTTCCTCAAACCAAAAATTTCAAGGACCACTAGAAACACAAAGGAAGGAAATCATGATGAATAATCACTTCCCAGACTACAGCCCAAACTCCTGGGAAGAGTTTGTGTCTTAACATCTGGCCCTGAGCTGCAGACCACAGATCTCAGTTTTACGTTGGAGGCAGAATGGGCTTCTTTTAACCATTCCATTGAAAAAGAGCCACAAAGGGACATCCTGCGTGTCATCTTCCTGGACCCTTCTCCGCGAGGGGAGCTGGGAATTGGTACTAGGCACCAACAACACTAGGCGCCTCTGACAGTCTCAGGGCCTCCCGGCCATTCTCAGTCCCCCTCCTCACTGTTGCCCTTGATGGAGCTGACTGAACACGTGGAAGATTACCCGCAAAAATCTGTGCGAGAAAGTTGCACGTAAAGTTACAGAATGTCACAACAGAAAACTGCTGCTTAGCAGGGCAGAGGAACAGAACACAATCTTTGCAGGGTCAAGCCACCAAACCGGTCCCCCACCCCTCATCTTCACCTTGACCTTTCCACCTCTGCTCACCCACCCTTTGTAATTGCCTGGCATCATGTCATATGTGGGCCTAGGATGAGGAAGGGAAGTACACGTTCAAGAGACACGCTTAGAGGTGCCTGTCTCTGGGAACTGTCCCTGCTCCTAGTCCCTTTAGTTTAGCTGGTCACTCATTGATTGCACAGATATTTATTGAGCACTTACTATATTCCAAGAGTGTGGCAAGTGCAGATACAAAAAATTCAAGGGCCCTTCCTTACAGAGTTAATTTTTTAGTGCAGAGAGTTAGATGACTTTGTAAGTAAAGAAAGAAAGAAGATAATTTTGGGTAATAATGCTTGCTATGGGTTTTTAAAACACAAACAAAACAAAGCAATGTCCTAGAGAGTGATTTGGGAGAAGGGCTGCCTACTCTAGCTAAAATAGACTAGGAAAACCTCTCTGAAGAGTTAAATATAAGCTTGCGTGTGAATAAGGAAGCCTTGTGGCTACAATAAACATTGTGGGCAGGAGGAAGAACAGGGGGATAGGTTCCAGGGTAGAAAAGGAGAACAATAGAAATGCCAGTATGGCTGCAGCCTGTATAACAAGGGAGGGTGGAAAAGGCAGTTTGCAGAACAGAGGCCTTGGTAAGAAGCTTGAGCTTTATTTTAAAGGCAACAGGAGTACTCGGTGTTCTATGCAAACAATGAATCATGGAACACTACATCAAAAACTAATGATGTACTGTATGGTGACTAACATAACATAATAAAATAAAAATAAAAATAATAAAGGCAACAGGAAATCACTGGAGAATCCTAAACAAGGGAATGGCATACCCTGATAGACATTTTTCTAATACAAACTCTCATATTTTATTTGCAAATGTACACAAATTTCTAAATTAAGAAGATGGGGCACCTGGGTGGCTCAGTTGGTTAAGCGTCTGACTCTTCATTTTGGCTCAGGTCATGATCTTGGGGCCCTGGGATAGAGCTCCCCATCAAGCTCCACGCTTCACGGGAAGTCTGCCTGAGGATTCCCTCTCTCCCTCTCCCTCTGCCCCTCCCCCCTGCTCGTGCTTTCTCTAAATAAATAAATAAATAAATAAATAAATAAATAAATAAATCTTTTTAAAAAAAGATGCTCACAAGAAAGGTTAGGGTTATTCACTCTAATCCATTAATAAGATTGGGTTTGACTGAACTTTTAAGTTACCTTTGATAAGTAGTGCATCTTGGCTCTTAGATTTCAAATGAGATATAAGAATCTGGTTTTTTTTTACATGGAATTGTGGTAGATTTAGCCCAACTCTAGAGTTTCTTCCAATGAGACAAACACTTTGGAGAATTTTTTAATTATCACAAGGAAAATACAGGCTGACCATATATTCCTGTCACCGCATTTTAAGTAATCTAAGTAGTGAACAATATTTGTGATTAAGTCAGGGGTAAATAAACTTTTTCTGTAAAGATCCAAGTAGTAAATAGTTGAGGCTTTGAGGCCATGTGTTCTCCGTCACAGGCTCTTAAATCTGCCATTGCACGCAAAAGCAGCTGCAGACTACACAAACAACCACTTACAGCTGTGTCCCAATACCGCTTTATTTATAAACACGGAAATTGAATTTAATATGATTTTCAAGTGACAAGAAATATTCTTCTCCTTTTTTTTTTTTTTCAAGATGTAAACACCATTCTTGGCTTATAGTTAACATAAAATCAGGTAGCAGGCCAGATTGAGTCAGGGGGCTTTAGTTTCCTGACTGCTGTTTTAGATGAACTGGTAAATTGGTAAATGCCTGATACACGTTTCTAATGGGATCACTTTGGCTACCATGTGGAAGGTGGATCATGGGATGTGGGGAGCAATGGTGGAAGCAGGGAAATCAATCAGGAGGTAATTGACATAGTCTAAGCAAGACATGATGGTTGCCTTGACTGGGGTAGTCAGCAGTGGAGTTGGAAAGAAGTGGACACGATAGTACACTATGGAGACTCTGACAGGGCTTTGCTAATACACTAAATGGGAGCAGAGAAGGGAAGAGCAGAAAGAAACATGATCTTGGGTTTGGTCTGGAACAACTGGATGTATGAGCATGTCATTTACTTTGATGGAGAAAACTAGGAAGGAAGAGGTTCAGGGGAAAATCAAGAGTTCTGGTTTACCGGTGTTAAGTTCGAGATGCTTGTTAGGTATCCAAATGAAGATATCCAGTAAGTTGGAATCCAGGGAAAATATCAGGCCTGGATATATGGGGGTCATAGGCATTTAGGAGGTAGTTAAGGCCACAGGACTAGTTCAGATCAACTGGGGTGTATAGAGAAAGAAGAGAAGAGGTCCAAGAAAGGAGCCCACAGGAATTCCAAGAACTAGCAAAAGAGAATGAAAGTAGCCAACAGATGAAGTGGACAAATCAGAAGAATGGGTTACCATAAAGGAGAAAGAAGCAAGTTACTGGCGAAGGCTGTGATCAAGGATGAGGAATCCTGCTGAGAGACAGTATTGTGAGGACAGTGAAGTGATCATTGGATTTGGTGACATGAAAATAATTTATCTTGACAAGAAGAGTCTCAAAGAACTGATGGAGATGAAAGGATGCATGGAATGGTGACTGGGACTTCCAGTTAAGCATGGAAGTTTAAACACAGGTGTATCTGGGGCGCCTGGCGGGCTCAGTCGGTAAAGCATGCAACTCTTGATCTCAGGTTTGTGAGTTCGAGCCCCACATTGAGGTGGAGATTACTTTAAAAAAAATAATAAAATCTTTAAAAAATAAATTAATAAAAAATTTAAAAATAAACACAGCTGTATCTTCATCCCCTCCCAACACTCACTAAAGTCAACATGATGAAATACAAAAGAATGAGGCCACAAGAATAATGCGAGTGATGTGAGGGTGACAGAGGTTCAAGAGAAGTTCATAAATCCCTGGAAGAGGTAAGAAGCTGGATAATGGTAACTAACTTAGCAAAGCAGAAAAAGCCAGAACCAAAGAACCCGCAAAAGGAGGCGGCTGCCAACAAGAGGCAGGCTGGTTCCAATCACCGAAGCCCAAAAAGGCTCATGACTTGGAGCAAACGTGAGAAATGAGGCTGAAAACAGGAGGATAGGGAGAAAGTCTTTGTAAGGAAGCCTTGACTCCTCCAGAGCCCCTCCCTAATCCTGCATTGCCAGGAAACTAACCTGGTGGGAAATAAATGGCTTAGTCTCTGCAGAAATTAATCCAGAGAGATTTAAGAATAAGAGATAGAGGGGCACAAGTAAAGGTAAGGCACTGTCCTGTAGGCCGGGGAGGTAAGTAAAACATACGTACTAAGTGGTGAGACGCCTCTCAACCTCCCCGGCTCAGCAGCCAGCCAAACTCATAGTGCTCTCTCACGCTCTCTCGCTCTCTCTCGCTCTCTCGCTCTCTCGCTCTCGTGCTCTCTCTCTCTGGCCAGCTGAGCAGCCATGGACTACACCCATGCCAGGCGGGCAGCTGGGTTGGCCATGTGCAAGCAGAAGGCGGTCAAGATGAGAGGAGAAGGAAGCAGCAGAGATGAAAGATGCTGCGGCCCCCAGAAAATGGGGACAGTTTTGGGTTTCAGCCTCAGGCCAGGAGCAGGCCGTTCATCCCGTCCCAGGCTGTGAGACCGCCCGGTGTATCCTCCCCACAAACACCCTTACGGGAACAGCTTGAGTGGCCCTGACCTCCACCTCGTAGCCAGATACTCCTCAAACAAGACGAGGGGCAACTTGTAAAAGACTGTTTTTCCAGACCCTGTCCAAGCCCCATTTGTCGTCTTCCTTGGTCATTGCCATGCAGAGGTGGCCAGCTGAGCTCCAGCTGCCCCTTCCTCGGGGACTTGTGGCCAGGAACAGCCCAGCACAGCTCTAGAGGTTCTGGGAAGGCCAGCAGTGACCCCACTTCATAAAAAGGCCAGCTTGTTGGAAAATATTTGTGTAACAACCACGTTTTACGGACAGCAAAGGTAAAGCACAGGAGAGTTAAACAATTTGCCTAAAGTCCCAGAGCTTAATTATTGAAGGAAATGCTTGAGGATGAAACCTATAGTCTCCCAACTTTCAGTCCCTGATTCTTCGTACTGCCCCACTTGGCCTCCCATGGTGCTCAAAGACGACTTTGACAAGTGGGATTTGGTTATTTCTGTGGCCCGACTGAAACCAAACCACTAAAACATGAAACTTTAGATTCACGACTGTGTAGAAGACAACACACTGCATGCGGAGTCCAGCGACATGGATTCTAGTCCGACCCCCTCCTCTTATTCTGTGGTGTCACTTAAGCAGGTCACTTGACCTATTTCTTCACGTGTAAAATGTGGAGAGAGTGACAGTACTAGGAGCAGAGGAAGAAATGCAGATTCCAACGGTCTGGGAGGAGAGCCTGCCTAAGCCTCTGACTGGAGATTTCTGGCAGGTCTCCCTATTCATTTAAACATTGAGGGCGCCTGGGTGGCTCAGTTGGTTAAGCAACTGCCTTCAGCTCAGGTCATGATTCCGGAGTCCTGGGATCGAGCCCCGCATCGGGCTCCCGGCTCAGCAGGGAGCCTGCTTCTCCCTCTGACCCTCTCCTCTCTCATGCTGTTTCTCTCTCTCAAATAAATAAATAAATAAAATCTTAAAAAAAATAAAAAAATAAACATTGACACAAATTTGGGTTCTATTCCTATATGTATATTTGTTTTAACATAAACATGGGTGGCTGTGGTATTCCCCACAAGTAATTCACATCAAAGTGATGCTTTAGGAAGATGGTCCATATTTATTTTAACATTGCTCATCCTTGGCACAGCCTTACATACCCCATTTTGAGAAGCCCAGGACAAGAATGCTAGGAGAATTGTCAGCTCTCAAAATTCTTCAAAACAGTGCAAACTTCAACAAGTGCAATCTCCATTCTGCCAATATGGGAGCCAACATCCCCCCAAACCCTCCGTTCCTAGGACAGAAGTCAAGTCTGGATGCTATTAAGCCCCTCCAACACCGGAGCTGTGGCCAGAATGTTCAGGGGTGATGCTGGTAAATATGCTGCCATTCTAGAAGCTGCGAGTCCAGAGCAGACACAGGTATGAAGTGGGAGCCGGCTCCACATTCCTTCAGACTGATCTGTACCCAAGAGACAGCCACAATCGAATACTGGTGACAGCCATTACCATGATGGCATACCTGAGAGCCTTGTTTTGAGCTTCTCTCTCATACTCCAAGGCTTACTCTAAGGGCTGCACTTGGGGTGGAGGAGTCGTGGCAGAGGGGGGAGTGCAGAGTCCCCCTAGACTGGAATAGTGGAGTGCATGTCTAGGGCATGACAGCCAACAGTCTCCTTTCCCGGAGGATCTAGTGGAAAGCCGTGGTATTTAACACTTTCAGGCCCCCAACAATGCTGACCATACTTCACATGGTGGGCCCCTTGGGAGTTCTTAAGCAGAGGTGCGTGTGCGTGTGTGTATGCGTGTGTGTGTGTGTGTGTGTGTGTGTGTGTGTGTGTGTGTGTTGGGAGGGAGTCCAGGTTGGGTTACCCTCCCAAGCCCTGGAGTCAAAACTTCCTGCCCGAAGGAAGGGACCAGAACCCTCTGTCATCTCCACGCCTTTGCAAATGTTTCCTCTACTTGAAATTACCATCTTCCTGCCCCCCCACCATGCATCTACCAAAGCGCCAGTTGCTGTAGGAAAGTGTCCTCAAGAGCCCCACCTCCAGGCAGAATCGGACACCGCCTCCCCATCATTTTGTACAGTTCCGTCTTAAAGCATATATCACCTGACGAGTCAGCTGCTTTCTCACCCATCCCCCTCCACTTTCTAGGCTTTGAGCTTTCTATCCGCACCTGACACAGAGCTGACACTAGAAGATCTCTTTTTCATGTCCCTTGTGAAGGAAGGAACAAACATGTTAAAGAGGAAAGTAGCAGCAACAACTCGGGCCAGTGCCACGGAGGGCCACGCTGTGTGGCTCCACCATCAACTTCCCAAGGCCTCACAGGTGCCTCACTCAATCCACAAAATACTGGGCCTTAGAGAAGTCCCCTTCCTGCCACCCAAAATTGCCCTTTCCCACCACAGTTATCCTCTGGAGCTCCCAGCAGAAGAAACCTGGGGGTTGAACTCTCTCTCTGCTCAGGCCCCAGAGGAGGTGAAAGCCTGGGTTTCTGGGCCTCCATAACCAGGCCCCAGGGATGCTGAAGGAGCTCCCACACCCCCGCTGATAAGCATGTTCTCCCAAGAGAGGCAGCTAGCTTCTCTCCCCCGCAGGGCAGGTCCCCAGCAGGAAACCCAGGGCCCAGGCTGGGGCACAGATCACACTCCCCCTTCACTCTGCTTCCTGCTGTCTCTGTCCCTATCCCATGTCAGCGTTCCTGCCAAAGTCCCTTTCTGTAATTCTAACCTTGTTCCTGTCCCTGTCTCCATCCCTCTCCGCCCTGCGCTGTGACAGGGCTCCCTCCTTGGTCCCCAGGCCTCCCCACCCCTGAATGTCTTGTTGGTAAACACCAAAAAGAGTGTTTTGGAATACAGTGGACCTGCAGGCATCCTCAGTGGCCAAGGGCCCTTGAAGACATGGCAGTGGGGGCGGGCTAGAGCTCCCAGTTTCCAGCCAGACAGCACGTCCCACTAGTGAGATGCAGCTTCCATTCCGGCCAACAGACATTATCAAGGCCCACTCTGGGCCTGGCCCTGTTCTAAGTCCTGGAGGGACACAAACAGCCCAGCCCAGCCCCTAATGGGAGGCAAGCCTAAGAACCCACAGTTACAATCTGTTGACCGCACAAAGAAGACACCTAATGAGTGGGAAGGGCAGAGGGAGCGAGGGAAGGGAGCAGAGAAGAAATCAGGGTAGCCACCCCATCCCAGGAGCAGGATGCTGAAGGCTGCCTTCCAACAGGGGAGCAAGTGAAGGGAACAGGGAGACTATCCAGCTTCACTATTCCCTGAGCTAAACTGCCGTTTCCCCCCGTTCATTTCACAAACAGTGGGCCCAGGAGAGTCCTCCAAGTGTCCAGGGTGGGAGGGCCAAAAGCTCTGCAACAACCCCAACCTGAGGTACCGATTCCTGATTTCAGCAAAAAACCCCAGGAATAAAACCAACAAGACTGCACACGGTGACAAGGAGGAAGAAGAGGGAATCAGGAGAGGATGCAGGGGTGCAGAGGAGGGTGAGACATGGGCCCGGGAGGGAGGAGACAGGAGGCAAGAGGCAGAGTTGAGTGTGGATAACTGTGAACGCAGTGCAAGCCACAGGTTTGCAGGAGCTAAGCCTCACACGTGCCCCGGAAGAGGCTTCCTCAGCCCTTCCCATGGGGGATGCTGCTCCCCCAGCCTGCCTACCCTGGGTGCCACGGGAGTGCCTGCAATGGACTCCACCCAGGGTCAAGTGAGCGCTCTACAATGGGATCTGAAGGGGCTCCCATCCTGGACTTTATTCAGGTAGTCACTTCACATGCACCTTTTTATAGACCTCAAAACATAGAATTTGATTACTCATAACCTTTGGTTCTTACCACATTTTTATATCAATGTATGGCCTTCACTCATTATTTTATCTGATGTCATGCTGCGGGGTTTCCGAAACCTTTTTTAAAAGTCAAATTCAGATGACTGAAAGTCAAATAATACATTTGTATATTATGGATGGGGGTTGTACTCAGAAAGTTAAAATACATTAGCCCCTTCAGGGACTGGGAGAACGTCTGGGTTCCGTGCAAAAAACAAATAGAAACTAAGAACAAGGGGCGCCTGGGTGGCTCAGTCGTTAGGCGTCTGCCTTCGGTTCAGGTCATGATCCCAGGGTCCTGGGATCGAGCCCTACATGGGGCTCCCTGCTCAGCGGGAAGCCTGCTTCTCCCTCTCCCACTCCCCCTGCTTGTGTTCCCTCTCTCGCTGTGTTTCTCTCTGTCAAATAAATAGATAAAATCTTAAAAAAAAAAAAGAAAAGAAAAGAAACTAAGAACATCTCAGTAAAGCCAAAGGGCCTGGCTTCTTTAATTACGTTGAAACTCAGAAATCCAAGGGTCATCCCTTTCCCCAAGTCCCGCCCCCAATAGCTAGGGTCTCTGGACCAGCTGGCAAAGCCCTACCCAGCCAGCCAAGCCCAGCCCACCTCCTGTTTTGCAAGGCCTGGGAGCTAAGAACGGTTTGTACATTTTTAAGTGGTTAGGGAAAAAAGCCAAAAGAAGAATTATATTTCGTGATACGTGAGAATTACATGAGTTCAAGTTACAGCATCCATAAATAACGCTGTATTGGAATACAAGCCCCTTCATTCACCTGTATAGTGGGAGGCTGCTTTCAGGCTACCGTGCAGAGTTCAGTAGCTGCAACAGAGAGGGACGACCCCAAAGCCTAAAATAGTTCCTCTCTGGCCCTTTGCAGAAAGGTGTGCCAACACCTGCTGCAGGCCAAAGTCCTGAAAAGAAATTTACAACCCCCGGGGCGCCTGCGTGGCTCAGTTGGTTAAGCGACTGCCTTCAGCTCAGGTCATGATCCTGGAGTCTCAGGATTGAGTCCCGCATCCGGCTCCCTGCTCAGCGGGGAGTCTCCTTCTCCCTCTGACCCTCCCCCTTCTCATGTGCTCTCTCTGTCTCTCTCATGCTCTCTCTCTCGCAAATAAATAAATAAAATCTTTAAAAAAAAAAAAAGAAAAATTTACGACCCCTGGATCTGACTGCTCACCCTTCTTTCCCCCTCCCCCTTCCTCCCCACCTCATTTCCCCTCTCCCTCTCCTTATTCCTCCTACAGTTGGCTGGGACCAAGGAGTGGGTGTTTATTCATTTCCTTTACATAAGATCTTGCCCCTTTCTGACTCCAACCTCATGAGTAAGCTGGAGGGACAGGCGTAAGAACCCTCCCAAGGCCAGGGGGTGTGCCTCCAGCGGGTCTCGGGTTTACAGCAAGGCGGTGTGGTGAGGCCCTCCGCTCTCTGGTAAGTGGGCAGCTGGAGCACATGGGCTGGTGACTCCTGGGGAGAACCTCACCTACAGCTCCTTGGAGGGAGGCCCCTCTGGCAGCAAGGGCAATGATCTTCCCCCAAGCGGTGAGGGAGGCCTCCACCACCCGGACATGTCCTTCAGCAGCCGGCTGCAGTGCCCAGGGAGTGCAGAGCACGGGCCAAGAGGGGTAAAGCAGGGCAAGGAGAGGAGCTCCTGGGGGGCACAGTGTCCGATGGCAGCCTGAAGCTCTCTCTTCACACTTATGTACAGAACCATGTAATTGATTGTCCAAATCGGTACAGTTTTTTCTCTTCAAATCAACTTGAATGAGGTATAATTTACATAGAGTAAAATGTACCTATTTTAAACAAATTGTACTATGAGTGAGTTTTCTACCAGTGTAACCACTGCTACAACCAAGATACAAAGCCTTGCCATGACCCCCCAAAAGTTCCTGTGTACCCCTTTGTAGTCATCCCTCAAGCCCCCACCACTGCCCCAGACAACTACTCATCTGCTTCCCATCACTACAAATTAGTTGTGTCTGTTCTAGAATTTCAAATAAATGAATCAATCATACAGCATGTACTTTTTGTGTCTGGCTTCTTTCACTCAGGATAATGTTTTTGAGATTCATCCATGTTATGTGTCAACACCAAACTGATGCGCTTTTTTTTTTTTTTTTTTTTAGTGAGAAGTGCTTGAATAGTCATGTCAGGTCATAAGGCATAAGTCAGAACCTTCTGGACAAATCAGGACAATGGTCACTCTATGTATGTGTGCAGTTTCTATCTTTTGTAGCACCCGGGCTTTTTTAGTCAAAACTAACCCCTTGTCCAGTGGGGTGCTTGGGTGGCTCAGGTCATGATCTTGGGGTCGTGAGATCGATTCCCTTGTCCGGTTCCACGCTGAGCATGGAGCCTGATTGGGATTCTTTCCCTCTCCCTCTGCCCCTTTCCCCACCTCCCTCTTCTCTCTCTCTTTGAAAAAAAAAAAAAAAATCTAAGCTGGCTGCAGGGTGACTGTTTTAAAAATCCATGTGTATGCTTCATCATTATTTCAGTATACTCAAATCAAAAAGGTCTGATGGAGGGACCCCTGGGTGGTGCAGTCGGTTAAGCAGCGGACTCTTGATTTTGGCTCAGGTCATGATCTCTGGGTCCTGAGGTTGAGCCCCACATCAGGCTCCATGCTCAATGGGGAGTCTGCTTCTCCCTCTCCCTCTGCTCCTCCCCCCCACCTCACTCATTCTCTCTCTCTCTCAAATAAGTAAAATCCTTAAAAAAAAAAAAAAAAAGGTTGGTGAATGCTAAATCCAGTGCCTTATCACAAGAGACTTCAACACCGCATGTGCCAATGGAAAAAAAAGGAAGCTTATATTCTTTAAATATATTATCTTCAATTACTATATATTTTGGGGTGGTTATAGAGTTTTTTTTTTAATTTTTTATCACCAACTTGTACTAATGAAATTTTCTGTCAGTGATGATTACCAAGAATTTGAAGAAATCATTATAAATCTTCATCAGAAATTTCATGGTGCCATTTCAGTCTGAAATTAGATATAAAAAGCTATGTTAGGGATGCCTGGGTGGCTCAGTTGGTTAAGCGTCTGCCTTTGGCTCTGGTCACGATCCCAGGGTCCTGGGACCAAGCCTCCGCATCAGGCTCCCTGCTCAGTGGGGAGTCTGCTTCTCCCTCTGCCTGCCGCTTCCCCTGCTTGTGCTCTCTCTCTCTCTGGCAAATAAATAAAATCTTTTTTTTAAAAAAAAGCTATGTTAATGCAAGGAAGTTCATGTTTAACAATAAAATATTTGAAATTATTTTGTTTAGAATTTAATACAAATTCAATGTTAATATTTTCCTTTACTTTGTATCTAACTGTAATTACATAACACGAAGAAATGTTATGCATTCACTAAGCCCCGTATACGTGTCCCTTTCAGTTTACCCCAGGGTGCCGTACACATACTCTCATCTTCTATGTGTGCTGTGACACGGAAAGATAAAGCAGCACAGCCCCAGACTATGGGAGAGCGGTGGCCTGGGTTGGAAGCCTTTTGTTTTGCTAAAGAAGTCTCTCCTGCCCTCTAGTGATGATCTTTGTGGCTGGGTCTCCACAGAATAACAGTGACGAAAGGGGTTATTAAATATATGGGTTTGTATTTGCAAAGATATCATCCCTATTGTGCAGACATCATGCCTGCCTTGGGTCCTGGAGGTGAAGAACTTCATGGCATTCCCCTGGTGCTCCATGGGGCCTGGAGAGGTCCCCTATTCCGTGATTCTGCCACTCCCCTCTGCCTTCAGCTTCTCCACTACTGCAGCATAGGGAAACTCTCTACCATCCCTGGCCAGAAGACCCCCTCTTACCATCCCCTAGAACCACCAGCCTCGGAACCCCTTCCCCACCCCGCAGATGCAAAAACCACAGGAAAAGAGAGGGAAGATGAAAGCACCCACTCTGTCCAGCAGTCTGAAATCAACAAGCAAGCTCCAGGCCTCAGGTATCCAGAGGATTTGCCGGTCCCCTTGGCACACTGAGGAAAAAGGGGCCAGCTCCACCATGAACACTTCCTGTACGTCCACCCCATCACCTGGCCTTTTATCCCCTAGCAACAACAGGTAGCAAATAGCCACCAAGAGAAAGCACAGAATCATCATCCATCAACTGATACATAAAGTACCTGTTTTAAGATATCAAGGTATAGTTACATAAAAGTTCTGTGAATATTGGAACATATAAAAGTTGAAGATAATTTATGCAAGCAGCAAGAACTTTGTTGAGGACAACAGAGCTCATCTGAAATGAGAACTACCAGTAGACTACTGCGGTAATTTCAGTTATGCTGTGTGCGCAAATCCAGCAAAGTACAAATTCCATATAACACATACTGGTAATCAGTTCTAGCCCATTCTAGACTGCCATCCATTTGGAGACCTCTGAAGGCCAGAGGGCCTGGCTCCTTGTCCAGTCCCCACCTTTCCAGGCTGAGACCCGGAAGTCCATTTTGGGAAGGGTTGTCAGAAGAGGGAGTGTTAATTTCATGACTGCTGTGATGAAGGGCATCAGAAGGCCACAGGCTTTCTTTCCCAGTCTTTGCTTCTTAGTGGGACCTTCAGAAGCACACACCCCCTTCCCAGGTGCTCTTGCCAGGAGATTAAGTCCCAGTCTTGGTGTTTAATAATTTCCTTTGCCTTAGACTTTGTGAGCAGACTTGCCTTGGGCTGCAGAGGTGGACGGTAATCAGCCCCACCTCTTCCTGGTCACAGATACATATGGCTCAAGGCAGGTACAATGGTGTCCAAGTGGGCTGGCTCTGGGCATGCCTCACTTGAAGCCATGAAGCAGCTCTCCTGAGCACCCCCTCCCTGGCTGCCAGTCTCTAGATTAGCGGGGCTCCACTAGACCCTGCACAAGACAGCAGTCCTCAGCAGATGGGTGCCACTGAGTCACCGTGGAATGGAGTTCTCATGATCTCTTGAGGAACCTTCCCTAATCACATCATTCTTTCTGAAGACAAATTTTATCACAGGTTCTATATAGGATAAGACTCTTTTGTTGTAAATAATTAAACACACACACACACACATTTCTAACTGACTCAAGCACAAAAAAGGGCCCATGAAACTGAAAAGTCCCAGGGATGGCTAACTTCAAGCAAAGCATCTCATGGGGCTCAAATGATGGCATTATCCAGTCTCCTCCACCTCTGCTCTGCTCTCCTCCTTGCTGACTTCAATCTCGGATTTCACATCTAAGGGAGAATGACTACTAGCAACTTCAGGCCTTCATCTTCCCAGATCAAAGGCCAATGGGAAAAGGACAAGTCTCTTCCCCAAATCTCCTGCTCCAGTCCTGGAATCCAGCCAGCCAGATAGCTGTTGAGCCAGGCTGGGCTGAACGCTGTCGTCAAGTAATGGAACCAAACACGTGCTCAGTATGTCCAGGCTGTGTTCCCCCCCTAAAGTCTGGCTCCTAAGGCAGCAACAAACTCAAGTCCCCATTTCTGGGCCAAGACAACCTACCCATAACCACTTCCAGGGGTCAAGTCCCCATGTCTACAGAATTCTTTGTCCTTCTATCTTTCCTTCTCTTCCCTGGGCTATCTACCCAGAGGCCTACCCCACGGAGCCTTTCCAGGTCAGCTGGCCCTCCCTGGTTTTCATAATCTACTTCTCTGTACCTGCTTCACCACCCCAAAGTTTAGGCCTCCACTCAGGAACTGGGAGAGCTTCTTCCAAAACACTTGGGTCTTTTAGCAGCAGACAGCCAGAATTTCCAGGAAATTCTGGGAAAGACAGAGCTTCTCCATACTCAGGTGCCCTGAGTGTGCCCCTGCCAGCCTGCCTGGCCCAGGAGACCAGCTGCAGCTCCAGGTGTGGTAGGTGAAGGACTGGGAAGTCAGGGCAGAATAAGAGCAGTGCAGGAAGCATCCAGCTTCCTTCCAGGTGGCTCACACTGTGGAGGGTCTTAAATGCCATCCTGAAGGGGCTGAGACTTTAGCCAACCATCCCAGCAGATAGACAATAGTCAAAAAGCTTGTTGAATGGATAAGTGGATAGATGAAAAAACAAGTAACCTGAGCCAAGAGATGGAAAGTGACTTGCCCTACATCACACAGCAAACAAGTAGGAGGAGCAGAACCAAACTCCAGGCCTCCTTGTGCCATCCTGGGGCCCAGGCGGCCTCCATCCCCGCAAGGCCGTTTGGGAAGCCTGAAGATTATCAGCCATCAGCTTCATTTCTCAGGGGCTCTAGACCTGTGCTCCTGAGCTTGGAGAGAAAGCAGGAGCCTAGGGATTAGAAACTTGGACAGTCAGCGGGAACCAGCAACTGGGAAACTTCAGGAAGGCATAAGCTGGCACCTAATGCTGAGGCTAGGGAATCTGAGTGAGCGAATTCTCTGGGTGTGAAGTAGAGGATGGGCGGAGAACCAGCCCAAAGCTCAGCTACATTTTGTTCTGAGTGAGTCCAACCAGGCTCTGAGGACAGCCCATGCCTGACAAAGCCCAGACCACACCACCCTTATAGGGGTGCAATTTCTGAGGAAGCTTCAGGAGAGATGGGGGGCAAGTATTTCTCCTGCTGAGCCTGGTCTTTTGCACTAGGCACAGAGCTCCTCCCGGGCTGTCATTAAAGAGGCCAGGGACTGGGATTTCGGGTAGAGGGGAAGAGCCTGCTGGCCCCTGGTTTAGAGGAGCCCGAAACTAATCTAAGGCAGGATAAATCAAAACTTCAAAGGTGAAAAGAGATCCAGAATTTCCATAAGAGCCAGAACTTGGCATCTGTCTCACCAGTATTCCCCAGTGCCTGGAACAGAGCCTGACATATAATAGATGCTCAATAAATATTTGTTGAATAAATAATGGACTCAGGTTTGGGGAAGTAACTTTTCACTCTCTGCTGCCTACAATCCCCTCTCTACTGCGCCCCCGCCCCCACCATGTAATACAGAGTTCTGGCAGGAGTCAAGTCAACAGCATTTACAGTGGTTAATTGAGAACTTAACAGTCCTCAGAGCGGTAGCCCACCCCAAGTAGAAGCTGTCTCCTTAGCTCAGCCAAACACGTTGGATGGGTGCAAAAGGTACTAGGCTGGAAATCAGGAAATTGAAGTCCTAGGGACAGCTCAGGCTCTATCAGGGACAGATATGAAAAACCACTTTCAGAAAATTTTCACATTTAATCATCCTATTATTTTTTTTTTAAGATTTTATTTATTTATTTATTTGAGAGAGAGAGAGAGAGAGAAACAGCATGAGAGGGGATAGGGTCAGAGGGAGAAGCAGGCTCCCCGCCGAGCCGGGGGCCCGATGCGGGACTCGATCCCAGGACTCCGGGATCATGACCTGAGCCGAAGGCAGTCGCTTAACCAACTGAGCCACCCAGGCACCCTAATCATCCTATTATTATCCCCATTTTATGAATGTGACAAGTAAGATTGTGAGTGGCACTAGATCACGCAGCCGCGGAGTGGCAGCGCAAGCCCGCGGGGGGTTCTTCGCATCCTGTGAGCTGACCCTAGGCGGCTTTTTTGCCCTCCGGGGTCCGCTCCCATATGTGACCCTGAGGTCTCCGAACACAGACCAGGACCTCCTGGGGTGGAGGCGCCCCCTGCCGGCCCTCGGGCCGCTCGCCGCCGCCGCCTGGGGGAGCCTCCCGCCTCCTCGCTGCAGGCGGGTCTGGCTTGAACGTGCGATGGCGCTGGGCATCGGGACTGCTTGGGGACGTCTTAGGCCACAGTCTGGTCTAGCTCTTTCTATCAGCCTTCCCTAGAACAGAGAGTGGAAGAGCCGGACCAGGAAGGCAGGAAGAAAAGGGGAAGCAGAAGGCGACGGAGAAGAGACACCCAGCCCCTGCACGGCCTCTCCCCTCCCGGTCAGTTGGTCCGGTCCCCTGTAGCCCCAGGCCTCAACTGGTTCCCTTCATAAACCCACGGTCAAGGGACTTTGGGACACAGTTATTTAACACCCACAAGGGGCTGCGGGGGACCAGCTGTGCAGGCTGAGAAGCCCCACAGATGAGCAAGACTCAAGCCTGTCCCCCCTAGAAGGAACAAATCTTGTGGCTGGGGGGGCGTGAGGAATGGGGGGGGGGAACAGACAAGGTCATCTTCGATCCAGCCTGAAAAGTGCCTCATGAGGAGGCAAGTCCAGGCGGCTGGGAGCACAGAGAAGGAGATGATTGTCTCCGCTTGAGAGTTCAGGGAAGAAGGGGAGCATGGAGTTGCCCCTGCCAGGATATGTCAGAGGCAGGGGTGTTTTAGCTCAGGAAAGAGCACATACAGGGGCAGAGGACACAATCACCATGAGGAAACCTGTCATCTCCACCAGCTCTGGAGCGCCCCTTCCAGAGCACAGCCTCCAGCCTTACCTCTTATTTCTACCCAGCCTGCCCCTGAGCCTCCAGATGACCTCCAGGCTCTGGACCTCTCCCAGTTCTCCCAGTGAAGGTCAGTCATGCATCTTCTGGCTTCCTTGACTTCCAGTCCCCTCTTCCCTGATCCCCAGACCTTTGCCAGTGAGGACTGCAGGAGGGTCACTTACAGAAGTTTGGTCCCACTGCAGAGTCATGATCTCCATTTACCAGGGAGACTTCCTGAAGACCCTCATTCAGCCCCAAGGTCTCCCCACTTTTCTAGCCAACAAGCCACCCTTCTCTTCTCCCCTCAAGCCCTCAAAGCATCCTTTGCCAACCTCAGTATTTTCAGAATATCCTCTCCATCTACTCTACTGAGGCAGTAATCAATCCATGGACATTCCATCAATTTCTCTTCCTTCAAATCTGTACCTCTCTCATCTCCCATTCTTTCCTCCCAGCTGACTCCCCCTGTCCAGTCTTACCCAAATCCTCTGCATGTTTCACCCAGCTTTCTGATATAGATAGATGATAGATAGATAGATGATAGATAGATAGATAGATAGATGATAGATAGATAGATAGATGATAGACAGACTGACTCATATGGATGTGTGTGTGTGTGTGTGTGTGTGTGTATCCTCTTGATTCTATTTTCTCTAGAAAACCCTGACTAATGCAGCCCCTCTCTCCAGTTCATCCAGAGAAGGACATGGACCAGGCTTCCTTCCTGGGGAAATTTAAATAAGTGTGAGATCATTGTGGAGGTCCTGGCAGTGCTGTGGCCTTCTTCTCTGGCACCAAGGATCCAACTTGAGCATCACCCTGCTGGCCCGTCCTGCTCCTTGCAATCCTTTCAGGAATAGATTGGCTCGTGACCCAACACTGAGGAGGTCCCTTGTACTGATGAGACAATATTATGAGACAACAGATCTAATTTAAAGAAAATGTTGATAAGTGTAACAAACAGTCACTCTGTAGATTACATATCAATGCCGAAGAGTCACCAAAACCTCTGTTCTCATCAGATTTAGTCACTCATGCACTCACTCCACAAATATTTATTGAATTTCTACACATTCCAGACACTATTTTAGGCTTTGGGAATGCAGCAGTGAACAACAAAAAAAATTACACTCAAGGACAGAAAAACAGACAAGAAACAGATAGGTATAATATTTTACAGGATGATCAAGAGCTAGGAAGAAAAATTAAGCATGGTATGAGGATGGATAGTGGAGAAGCACATGAGGGAGGTGTCTAATTTACGTAGAATGCCTGCAGAAAGTCTTTTTGTGAAGGTAGCATTTGAACAGAGGCCTGAAGGTAGTGAGGGAGTAAGCCAGGCAGGTCTTCGAAAGAAGAGCTTTTCAAGCAAGGGGAACAGTAAATGCGAAGACGTGCTGACATGCATGAGTAGCAAGAAGGCCAGTATGGCTCAGTAAAGTCAACAAGAGAGAGTATAGTAGAAGTTGTGGGAGACCAAGTCAGATAGGATCATAAGTCTGTGATAAAAACTTTGGATTTTACTCTGAGAAAGATGAAGAAGCCAATGGAGTGTTTGTCCAGGGTTGATGTATTAACTCCATAAACCTCAGAGGAGATGAACAATAAAGGAAAGGGGAGGTGTGGTGTTACTGTCTAGAGCTCTGTGCCACCACTTCCTGGGCACCTCTGTGACTAAATTCTCCACAGCCATTGCTTGGCCTCCAGTTGCATTGTCTTATCCTCAGGAACGGGACAGGGTTCAACTTTAGGGAGAACCACTTGGCAATTGGAGAAGGGTAGTGAGGGAGAAGGACCACCAGGGGGCCACACTTTGACTATCATCTCTACAAATTTACACTTGTGCTTTCAACACGGCTTCCACTAACCTTTCTGCATTATAATCTTGTCGTCTCAACATACCACCTTGAAAACTGTCTTCTAGGGATGCCTGGGTGGCTCAGTCGGTTAAGTGTCTGCCTTCTGCTTGGGTCATGATCCCGGGGTCCTGGGATCGAGTCCCACATCGGGCTTCCTGCTCAGCGGGGAGTCTACTCT
The DNA here is from genome assembly GCF_964656455.1 of Halichoerus grypus. Taxonomy (NCBI): domain Eukaryota; kingdom Metazoa; phylum Chordata; class Mammalia; order Carnivora; family Phocidae; genus Halichoerus; species Halichoerus grypus. The sequence continues at coordinate 45,631,360 of NC_135722.1, forward strand.
CTCTCCCCGCCCACGCTGGTGCTCATTCTCTCTCTGTCTCTCTCAAATAAATAAATAAAATCTTTAAAAACAAAAAACTGTCTTCGAGCATATGTGCCCATGGAGACAGCTGCTCCCCTTCTCCCTGCCCACCAGAGTGTTCATCTTCACCCGGCGTCTCCTCCTTGATTACTGAGTATCGCAGCCTTGAGGCTTGAAGAAGTTCCTTCTCGGGTCAGGGCACACAGAAGCTTCTCTAGTCCTTCCTCCCTTTCTGTTCCCACTGTCAGGATTCTACAGCCATGGCCATTCTATCACCCCCTACACACGACTTCCATTGTGAGGTGAAGAGTCAGGAAACAAAGATATGAGAAGGGATAAGAAACAGAGAGAAAGGGAGAAATAAATCAAAGAAATTAGGAGCAAGAGCAGGGGAAGGAGTTAAAGGCTTCACCCCTGAAGAGGTCTGTCAGGAAACTCTGCATGTGGGCATCAGGGAAAGGACTCAGCTTTCCCAAATGTGACCTCTAAAGTTAAGAATGATGGCAGCAGGGGGCGCCTGGGTGGCTCAGTCGGTTAAGCATCTGCCTTTGGCTCAGGTCACGATCCCAGGCTCCTGGGATGGAGTCCCACTTCGGGCTCCCTGCTCAGAAGGGAGGCTGCATCTCCCTCTCCCACTCACCCTGCTTGTGCTCTCTCTCTCTGTGTCAAATAAATAAATAAAATCTTTAAAAAAAAAAAATGATGGCAGCAGGAACCTCTACTAGAGGGTCCCTGAGGTCCAGGCATAGTCTTCTGTCCCAGAGGGCTCAGCCATAGGGAGAGACCAGAGCCCCAGGCAGGAAACACTCCTCCTGGAGGCTAGAGAACCACACCATGTCCTTCTGTCCCACAGAAATGACATTTTCTCCTCCTTTTCCAATTCTTTCCTTTGTGCCTTGAATATCAGACACGTCCGAGTGTTCCCCCCCACCCCACCCCACCATCCCTCCACACTGGGTGAAGCTATGCACGGGTTTCTCAGGGGTGAAGAATTGCGATGACTCAGCCTGGCCACCTGCATCCACTTCCCAGCTCTTTTGCCTGTGGTGCATCCTCGGGATGTCCTCCACACCACAGAGCAAGATGTGCCATCTCTGCCTTTGCTAAATCCAAATTCAAGAGAATTTTTCCATGATTTGTCACTTTCTGAAAGGGCTTACATAAAAAGTAGTTGTTTCCAGGGCAAAGCAAAAAAATAATCAATGGAATTTAGAACAATCCTAGGAAAGCCTGGTCCCAGTGGAGAAGAGAAAATTCTCCTGCCCCAATTGAATCATTACTCTTGCATAGTCCTGGCCCTGAAGGGACCCAAGAGCTCTCACTTCTATTAGAAGGGTCTTCTGGGATCTCCACCCCTGACCTCTTTCCTCAAGACAGCATGAAAGATATTTGCCCTGTGCAAAGCTCCAAGGAAAGCAGATAAGAAGGTGTCCCTCCTGTCTTATCTATTCTCTGTATGCTGACAAGTCCGATTTATTTAACTCTTCGGTGAGTTAGAGTCTCATTTATCCAACTGCCTACTTGACCCACTCGGATGTCTAATGGAGAGCTTAACTTAACACGCCCAAGTCTGGGGCACCTGGGTGGCTCAGTCAGTTAAGCATCCAACTCTTGATTTTGGCTCAGGTCATGATCTCAGAGTCATGAGATCGAGCCCCACATCCCCAGGTCCGCATCGGGCTCTGCACTCAGCAGAGAGTCTGCTGGAGATTCTCTCTCCTTCTCTCCCTTTCTCTGCCCCTCCGCCATCAAATAATAAATAAATAAATCTTAACATGTCCAAGTCTGAACTCTGGATTTCCTCCCCTAATCTCTGAAGCTTCTCTCCTTGCTGTCTCCATATCTCCCAGTTAATGGCACCATTATTCACCCAGTTTCTGAAGCCAGAAACATGGGAGCCATATGTGGAGTCTCCCTCACCTACAACACTTCATCTTCTTGTTCTGTATCCAAAATGCATCTTCAATGCCATGACATCGGATCAAGCCACCATCACCTCTCAACTGAAAGACTGTGGTTGTTCCTACTTAGTCTCTTGCTTCCACGTGGCCCCTCTCCAATCTATTTTCCACATCGCAGTTAGAATAATTTATATTTTAAAATGTATATTTTAGTTTATATTTTGTATTCTTTTTTTTCCATAATATACATTTAAAAAATATAAACCAGATGACATCAACCCTCGTTTAAGCCGTGTCCCTCTCCAGCTTCCTCACCATAGCCAAAAAGGTAGGGATTAATATATCTCCTGCCTGCCTCCCTGGTCTCATTTCATGCCACTTTCTCATTTGCTGTACGTTCTTAGGCCACACTGCCTTTCCATTCCTGGAACATGTTTTCTTTCCCACCTCAGGGCCCTGGCATTTTTTAAATATCCTGCTGTCTGTACATTTTTATCCCTCTACAATATCCTTCAGCTCTCAGCTTAAAGGTCACTTCCTCAGAAAGCCTACTCCCCACATCCTTTCTAAATATGTACTCCCCCTAGTTCCTTGTTATTCTCTTTGGCCGTCCCATTTATTTCCCATACAATGTTTCCCCCGATTAGCAGTTAATTCTATATTTACATGTTTATCATCCATCTCCCCCACTTTTGTCTGTCGTCCCCACAAGAATGAGCCCAGGCCTAGAGGTAGACACATCAGTGACTCTGGCTGAGAGGTGTTGGGGAGACAGAGTCAGGGCACCAAGCTCCTTGAGGGAAGAAAGCATGGCTTGTTTATTGCTGTGTTCCCATTGGCTAGTACAGAATCGGGCAGAAGCACTTACGGAATGACAGGATGGATGGGTTGGTGGGAGGGTGGGTGGGTGGGTAGGTGAATGAGGGAATTTCAGCCTTGGACAAAAGCTATAGAAACCATATCTAAGAAAGGGGAGGTGGTGACCCAGAACAGACCCTGCACCTGCAGGAAACTTCAATAGACCCAAGTTCAAGGATGTAAACAATGTCATTTTAGTACCTGCATTGAGAAAGAGGCTAGGAAAGGTCAACCGTGAGTGTGCTCGGGTAATACCTGCCTGCATCATGGGAAGGAGAATTAAAATCAAAAGAATGAAGAATATAGTCTGCTTTTTTCCTTCTTCACCTTGGGCAGAGCTGCTCATATTCAGGTTAATCCTGTTGGTTGATGAGCTGATGCAGGATGATCCCTAATACTCTGGACGTATTTACATGACAGTCTTGATTCTTGGTACGCTCAGATCTGCCTCCCAGGGAAGGTCTGCTGCCCCCTGACTCCCAACAACGCTTGCAACCAACGGAAGAGACACAAATGGAAAGGAGAGAAGACCAGTGCAGGAGCCAGTGGGACAGGAAGCACAGCCCAAGCCAAGTGTCCCTAGAATGGACACCCAGAAGGAAGCAGGGCCACGGGGAGGAACAAGAGAAAAGGGAGAGAACCTCCTCATTAACGCTGAGCTAGGGGTTCCAGCCCAGCTACAAAATGGGGGGGGTGCACAGTTCAGAGGGCGTTGCTGGTTGGCCTTAGTATTAAAGACAGCCTGTCCAGTAGGCAGAAATGACAGAGATGAGAGGAACATGGAACCAGGCAGAGCTGCATTGTGGTGCGCAGGATTCCATTCATCAGTGGTTGGAGGAATGGACAGCAGGTTCCTAGTTTGTAAGTGGATATATAGCCCCAGGCAATTTGGGCTCAGGAAAGTATAACCAAGTGAACAAGGAAGAAGGGACCCAAGGTAGCAGCCCAGTCTATGGAGATACCAACACAGTAAGGCTGGAAGAGCCCAACCAGCGGCCCAGCCTGGTGCTCCCCACACCAAGTCTACTGGTAGGAAAATGATTTCAAGCCCCATGGAATGAGGACTGAGGCTCCCATCAGTATTGGCTTAGGTCCTGGGATGGGCTCAGGCCTGGAAATGGTAACATCAATGACCGCAATCATGAAATTCTGGACATATCGAAGCAGGAGCAGCAAGGCATCCATGAAACTGACAGCATCCTCAAGAACCTTAGCATTACTTCCCACACCAAGAGGGGAAATGAAAGAAAAATGTCATTGCCAGGAGGTTTGAAGGATGACCAGGAGACACCAAATTTCCTTCCCCTTGGGGTCCTTCAGGAGCTAGCTCTCTGGCCTGGCTTGAGCACTCTCCTCTGTAGCCTCGGGAAAAGGCTTCTCCACCAAAGGCCATTTTATGACTCTCTGATTCCCTAGTTTGAGCCAGAACTCAGGAGAAAGAAGCACCTCCTCCTTGTCTTGCCCTGGCCTTTCCTACATTCTGTCTCAAGAAGCAGCCTCCAGGTAAAGGTAAAGAAGATAAGAGTTAGGGGCCATCCTTCCCCCAGGATCCTCACACCCTTGTATGAGGTCACCCTATCAGGAACCTATGACACACACCTTCTGGGTCCTAACTAGCCACACCACTGGTATTTGGCTCCCAGCTCATTCCAAGGCCTGCCAACAAAATTCTTTCTAATCAACACTGCTCATTCTGCAGTTGTTCCCGAGGGGAAACTGCATAGGCAAAATCTATTTCACAATTGCTGGCTTCACATCAGGACCAAAGGAACAGTGTGTAGTGGAAAGAGCACTGGGCTGGGAGTTAGGAGCTCCGGGTCCAGCCCTGTTTCTGACACTAATAGGCGAGCTTCCATTTCCCTGCCCTGTCTCCCTCACGAAGGTAGAGTTGGGATCAGAGGAGAAGCTATTTGTGATTTGTGTCCTACTGTAAGGACTTTGACATGAAAAAGAGTCTTGGGCGTAGGATCTCAGGTTGGGCTCCCCTTAGCAGCATTTACAGATGTGACTCCGATCCCTAGCCATAGCTGATTTTTACCAAGAGTGAGCCTCTCACCAGCAGGGCCAATTACAGCCTTTTCCCAAGGAATTTGAAATTGGGGAAGGAAGAGAGAGCAAGAGAGAAGGAGAGAAGGAACTCAGAAGCTGTGGGGAAATCGTGTTTTCTTGCCACGCAGTCTGGAGAGCAGAGAAACCCACTCTGCAGCGAGACAGGAGAACGAAGCAAATATGCAAGCCTGCAGACATGAGGGGCAGGGAGAGCCCGTGGATATTCTGTGGTGGGTTCCAGGTCTTTCTGAAGCCTGGCTTTTAAAAACGGGTCCCTCTTTGATCCCAAGCCCCCTGATAGCTTCAAAGTGGTGAGTGCTGACGGGGGCTGTCATCAGATCCTGCTCCTTGGTCAGCTCGTCTGCTCAGGCCTCTCCCTCACTGGTCTGTGCTTCAGCAGGCTAGAGTCAGGCTCAAGTTCACATCGGCATCTCACCCCCACCGCACCACCCAGCCCAGTCCTTTGGCCACAGTAGGCGCTTGGTCCACTTTTGTCGGGTTGAGACAGATAGAGTCCACAAACATCCATTCCTGCATGAGGCATGTTCCTCGGGGCCGGTCCAGGCAGCTCTCCCTCCCTGTGCAGGGTTGTCTTTGGTGCGGGCCTCATGGCCAGCCCACAACAAATCCATGACCCGCTCAAGCCCTTCCGGCCCTGCAACCCGTGACCCTGCGTGAGCCCAGGACTCAGCCCCTGCTGCAGCCAGCCCACGACTTCCCAAGTTTTCTTTTCATTAACCCAACTGGAAAGTTGGACTTCATTCAGGATTGTGCTGAAAACCAGATGCTGGAGCTGGGCTCTGGTTTCCTAGATAAACACATTGCAATAATATGCATCTACCCGTGAAATGCTCTCTCTGTGGCGGCACGTGGCAGCTCTCCAGAAGAAAGAAAAACAGTGTCAAAGCTACATTTGAGGCTTCTCACTCCCCTTCCTGACCTAGCCAAGTTTTTTGTTGGCCCCAGTGCAGGCCAGCTCCTTCTCTGCTGGCTCCCCTCGCCCTCCCCGTCTCTGGCCAGGATCTTAGCTTCTAGAAAGAACTTCAAGCCTTCCCCAAATCCCCCCCACCAATCTGGATGGAGGCCCTTCCTCTGAGCTCCCACCATGTCCTGTGTCGACCCCAGGCCTGGTAATAAGAAGACAGTGCTGTGATTGTTTGGCTTTGGAGCCTGGTACCTCCAGAGCAGTTTGGAAGCTCCTTGAGGTGAAGGATAGAGCCTTGTTCTCTCTGACCCGGAGCTGGTGAAGATATTGTTAATGTCGCTGAATGGATGAAGAAAAAGGAGCTACCCCAGCCACGTGTGGAGGAGGTGTGGGTTTCCAGAATGCTGTTGGGATCTGCTTCTCTCTAGCCTGAGTGTTTTCAGTCATCCAATGTTCGTTGGACTTTTTACTTTGCAGCAGACTCTGTGCTTAGTGTAAGCTAGGAGGGATGGTGGCACATCCCTACCCTCAAGGAGCCCACCATCTGGCAAGGAGACCACCCCACGGGATACGGTAGCAGCAGGAGGCTTTCTTTCCCCTCCTCCACTTCTTACCTACACATAACCCCACCATCTCTTGTGGGGAAAGCTTGTGATAGTCACAGTAGAGGGACAGAAGCTCTGTTAGCATAAAAACCCCAGGTTATGGAAGACAATCAATACAAGAAAGAGGATGACTTGTTTTATGGATGCTTCTATCTGATGATTTTGAAAGACATTAAAACCGGAAGATCTCAGGGTAGGATGCCAACAGTTCTAGAATGGAGTTCAGACCCTGGGGGAGGCCAAGAAGTGGAAAAAAGAATTAGGACCATAAGGGAAGTGAAGAGAGCAAAGGAAACTCCCATTTTCATATCTCAGGCTACTTCTGTCTGGACCCATGAAATATTTGATGAGAAAATTAACAAATCTTTTGCTGCATGCTCTAGACTCTACAGGTGTACATGAGCCCCTGACAGCAAGAGGTATGTCCGATGGTAGAGTGTAACCACCTCGCACCCACCCATGCGTCACAGGAATAGTCCAAGAGTTACAGAGACACTTCCAATCTGAAATTACCGGGAATGTACAAGGGCCTTTAGGAGCATAGAGAAAGGAAGGGTTTTTTAGGGGGGGGGCATGCCCTCTTTCAGGAATATGTATAGTCTGACATTTAAGTTCAAGCCCTGCTTCTGTCCTCCTTGCTGAGATTCTTGGCCTTTCTGGACCTCAACTGCTTAAGGTGGGCAGTAAACATCCTAACACATTGCGAATGGGGGGAGGCAATGTGGGAGGATGAGTACATGGGCTCGAAGAGCTGCCAAAGGAATCACAATTACAACCGCAGCTGTTGTTGTTGTTGTTGTCAGGGACGTTTCCCTTAGACCAACTCCCATCACGGCAGTTCTGCTCCAGTCCACATTGTGCCTCTGTGTTCTGAGGCCAGTCAGACCCCAGAGAAGCATTCGGCTGCTGAACTGTCCTGGCCCTCGGGTACCAGCGTGTACGGCAGCGGGGTAGCCCAGACAGGGGTCAGACCTCCTGCCGAGAGAATAGGGAAGGCAGGGCAAATTTCCCAATCATCTCATAGGCTGACATAACAGCAAGCAGATACCAAAACAGGGCTTGATTTAGACAATAAAATGTAATCCATATAAATGCGAATTAGGTCATTCACATTTTTATATGGGAAGAGAATTAAGTGTTTCAATTAAAAAGATTGAAGTTACATTTAGGAAACCGACAATTGTGGTGGCGGCTTATTTAAAAATGACAGGCAATGACACCATTTTTAGTGTATGTCCGACTCCTGTGTGACTGCTGTGCTAGGAACCACAGAATGTCTTTTTGTTCCAAATGAATGACAATTCCTGTAGGGACACTCAGCTGAGAGCCACGAGGCGCCGAGAGTCCCAGAACTGGGAGAGGGGTGCCCTGCACCAGTGCACCCCCCAAGCTATTTTTAGATCTTTGAATTGGAGATGCTTTATTTTATATCCTAATTTTCTAACAACACCTTAGCCTTTCTTATAGACTTATTGTTGCCATATATACTTTGCAAATCGTAATATTTTGTTATGTATTTACTGCACATCTTTCCCCCACCCAACTTTTTTTTTCTTATTGCTTCTTCAGTCTATGCTTTCCTGTTTGTCTGTCTGGGACTTGTTGGTTTTTCTTGAGGAAACGGACTAAGAGACAAACTCAGACACGAGAAGTGGGGAGAAGGGGAGAAACCCAAGGAGGAAGAATGAGAGACTTGGAGAGGGAGAGCCAGGGACTCGGGAAGGTGGTCAGGGACTGAGAAGAGTTGAAAGACAAGAACTCGAGAGAGGGGGACAGAATTCCAGAGAATTTCTTTTGCGTTTGTAACTCATTGATGCTGTTTTGGCTTGCACTAAACTATTAGTCAAATCTCCAGGCCTCTTCCAGACTCCTAAATTTTTGTGTCTTTTTTTTTTTTTTAAAGATTTTATTTATTTGACAGAGAGAGACACAGCGAGAGAGGGAACACAAGCAGGGGGAGTGGGAGAGGGAGAAGCAGGCTTCCCACAGAGCAGGGAACCCGATGCGGGGCTCGATCCCAGGACCCTGGGATCATGACCTGAGCCGAAGGCAGACGCTTAACGACTGAGCCACCCAGGCGCCCCATAAATTTTTGTGTCTTATTTAAAATGGCCTTCCCCCCAGAAGACTAAAAAAATACTTTCATATATTTTGTTCTAAACTGTTTTAGTTCGTTCTTCAGTATTACATCCGTTTGAATTTTATTTTCGTATATGTGTGGGATAAGAATCTAACTTAATTCTTTTCTAAAGAATTATCTTTGGAATATCTAATAACACCATTTTATAATTCACACTTATTCCCTTCCCTTTATCCTCTCATTTGAAATACCATTGTCATCATATACTAAACTCCCACACAGAGATGACTGTTTCTGGACTGTATTCTGTTCCACTGAATTGTCTATTCTTGTGCCCAAACCACAGGGTTTCAATCACTGTAGCTTTATAGTATATTTTGATATTTGATAGGGCAAATTTTTCACCATTGTTTTTTTCAAAATGTTCTTGGCTAGGCTTGTGTTCTTTCTCTTCCAGATGAACTCAAGAATCAGCGGTCAAGTTCCATAAAAAGTTCAGAACACATCAAATAATCTGTTTCTAAATGTTCCTCTTTTTCTGATTACTGATGTGTTTCTCCTCGGCCCCACCCCCTCCTCCTGGAAGCAGTACATATGGTCATCAGCAAGGCACTCCCCAAATTCTAACTAAACTATTAAAACTCCTACATTCTAAATAAAAATAGAAACACGTAAAAAGAAATACTCCTAGACTAATTCTGGGGTCAGAAGTAGGAAAAGCAAAATCTAATTTATTAGATTTAACAGACTTATTTTAAAAATAAAAAGATGAAGCAATCATAAAGGGTATTGGTCAGTGATACAAGTACAGTCAAAAAGGATGAACATGAAAGGAAACAGAGATAGTATCCACAATATGAGGATGGACAGAGGGTGTAGCATATGTTCCCTGGGCCCCCAATTCTATCCCCTCAGCCCTATTCATTTTGGTGCCTACCAGACTGTCTTCTAACTGGCACACCTGTGTCTCTTGACCCCAGGACTTTTTCTGACTGCTAGAGCTCATTCTGTCTGCATATGCAGTGGGATGGATATGTTGGCAAATTAACTAATCAACCCAATCCTGTGGTCAGGATCATCACTCAACCAATGGTTTATGAGGGCTGTTGGATAAAGAGCCCAGATCTCTTACCCTAGGCTAGGTTAACCTTGAGATGCATATTGTACACTGTGAGGTTAAGTTCCAGTTGCCCATGATGGTAACTTATTGGTAACACACCTGTATTGGCTTCCTTCCCTCCTCTGTTTCACCTCCTTAGTCTGCCACCGTTGTTTCCTGGAACCACCTCCCAAATAAACTACTTGCACTCAAATCCTCATTTCAGGGTTTGCTTTTGGAGGTACCCAAAAGAGAGTCAGTTCCTTGACCCAACGCCTAAACGTATCCAGCTTCAGTGGCAGGTCTTCCTCCATCTTGCATGCGAGAGGAATGGCTGATCAGACCTGTTGCCATCAAACCCCACCATCATAAATCAACCTCCCCTTATTCTGATTCCAAGCTCACCAAGCAACCTTCTGATTATAACCCGGATTCCCTGATGGTTTTTCTAGAGAAAAAGAGGGGATGTTGACTAGAAGCAAATGTCCAGTCCCCGAGGAGTTCTGTTTTCTCATTGCCAATAGACAGCAGGCAAATAGTTTGCAAAACAAGCTGTTGCAAGCTTGGACATTGAAACCTCGGTGTGAGTGAAATAGAGCCCCTCTCTGTGTTGACAAAAATTGCATTTCTAAGCCCACCAGGCTGGGCCAAGGTGACTTCCCCAGGTAGCGGTGGCTTTATAAGGAGTCTAATGGAAGCCAACTAGCCTCCCCTGCCAGCACCCGACCTGACCACATACACAAACCTTCCTACAGGCTTCAGTGGCCATGTTCTACCTCTATTAAGTGAAGCAATAGATGGAATCACACTTCTTTAAAAAGATTTTATTTATTTATTTGACAGAGAGAGACACAGCGAGAGAGGGAACACAAGCAGGGGGGAGTGGGAGAGGGAGAAGCAAGGCTTTCCGCCAAGCAGGGAGCCCAATGCGGGGCTCGATCCCAGGACCCTGGGACCATGACCTGAGCCGAAGGCAGCCACTTAACAACTGAGCCACCAAGGCACCCCTGGAATCACACTTTTTCAAAGCTTTCTGTTCACTCTTAGCAGAGAAATCTCTGTAGATCATCAAGTTCTGCCACCCCCCAACAGGGTGTTCATAATTCCAAGACCTCCCTTTCCAGTTAGACTTCTCTCTTCTACCTGAGTCATTCTAGACTGCTGGTTATGGGCATGATAATCATAATTCTGGGTTTTCTGAGACAGCCCAGATTTCAAATATTATAAGTGCTAGCCTTAAAATATTTAAAAATCCTTGAAATTCTAAGATTTCAGTGTCTAACTAACCTCTCCCATATTGCATTAACACTGGGAAGTAGCCCAAAACAATTTTTGTAAGATGATGTGTCCTTGATTTTGGTTTGGATCTGAAAGTCCTATTACAAAAGATTCCTGAGTTATGACACACACACACACATGCCTGAGCTGTTTCTAGTTCAATCACTCAGACTGTTATATTTTGCCAAAGGAATCCTTTATTCAGAACAACTTGATATTCCTTTTTATACATTGTCTTGTGTGTTTTAAAGAAAAAAATCACTTGAATTGAAGTCCCCTTACAACAAAGTGAATTTTCTTAAAAAAGAAAGGAGAAATAACAAGAGAAAGACAAGCCGTCGTTCAGAGAACACCAGTGGTGCAGTGGCCCCATTGAGAGATTCTGGTGGCTGCTGTGGAGCTGTCCACCAAGGAGGTGCTGACAATACCCTAGAGTTGGATAGGGGCTGCCCTCCTCAAGAGTTGTGAAAGAACCCCCTCCACACCGCTACCACCACTCCATCCCCAAAGAAATATAAAGTACTATGAGAACGTAGGTAAACATAGACCAATGTATCCTTGTTGGAATAGGGAAGACAATAATCAGTTGCCAAAGTCTTCTGAATCTTCTCCACTCAAATCCAGACGTATCTGCCCAAGACACCTTTCCTCTGATTCTAAACATTCAGTGCAGTAGTTGCTATAGATGCTTCCAGGGGGTCTTGCATTCCCTACAGATGCTAATTATGGCAGACCTAATAGGAAAACAGGACTAGCTGCTAGAGGGACATCTACTCACACCCTCCCTCTAAAACACCCTGAAATTCCCCTTCTTTCTCCATTTTCCACTCCAAGAGTAAGGACTTGAGGCCCTACCATCTCTCCATACTTGTAGGCCTTGGAGAAAATAATTGATTGCAATTGAAGGGGCAACTGATTGCCTTGGATGTATGTGACAGGCTGGCTGGCTCTGAACAAGTCACTCTTCTCTAGACTTGGTCTCATCATATGTAAAATGAAGAAATGCCTGGAAATCAGAGCCCTTTTCCTGTCTCCCTGTCCTTGGCCATCTTCCCTCAGTTATATGCCTCCCTACCAGGCTATTCACAGACTTTTTTTTTTTTAAGATTTTTTATTTATTTATTTGACAGAGAGAGACACAGGGAGAGAGGGAACACAAGCAGGGGGGAGTGTGAGAGGGAGAAGCAGACTTCCAACTGAGCAGGGAACCTGATGCGGGGCTCGATCCCAGGACTCTGGGATCATGACCTGAGCCGAAGGCAGACGCTTAACGACTGAGCCACCCAGGCGCCCCTATTCACAGCCTTTTTGCAAAAGGTTTCTGCCACTCAAGTTCTCCAACACTAAGGACCCCTGATGTAAACTCTGGGAACGGGTGCCTGGAGTGTGACCACTGTTTTGGAGTATAATGGGGGGGTGGTGAGTGGCAAGGGCAAGGAAACTCCAAATGTTGGGAAAATCTTAAAGCATTGTCTGCCTCTCTTTTTTAAGGATTAGACTTTATTTTTATAAAAATGATACATGCCTTTAAAGACATATCGCTAACTGAAAACAAAAACTAATTACATATACCTTGATCCCATCTTTGTAACAAAACAATGTGTATACACAAAATGTGTACCAACATGTATGAAAAAAGGTACTAAAGAATGATAAGATTGTGGGTAATTTTTATTTTTCTTATTTAGTTATATTCTGTAACTTTTCTACATTGACAATATATTGTTCTTATAATATGAAGGACTTCTTATTAATAAACTTTATTTTTAGAGAAAAAATGATACATGCTTATTATAAAGAATTCACACAATGTTGAGAAGCACAAAAAAGATATTTAAAAATCTTCAAGATCCCACTACTTCAATAGCCAGCACAAGTGAACTTCATTGCAGATAGTTCTGTCCTTCTATATACAGAGAGAAAGATAGATAGATAGTCAGGTAACCAATAAGGGAGAGTGGATGGATAATTGGCTGGCTGGCTGGATGGATGGGTGGATTGATGGATGGATGGGTGGATTGATGAATGAATATAAAGAAATAGTTGATCTAAAAGGGATCATACTTTATATACTATTTAATAAAAGGAGAGGCACCTCACTGGTGGGGTGCCTGGGTGGCTCAGTCGGTTAAGCATCTGCCTTCAGCTCAGGTCACGATCCCAGGGTCCTGGGATCAAGCCCAGCATTAGGTTCCCTGCTCAGCAGGGAGTCTGCATCTCCTATACCTCTGCTGCTCCCCTTGCTTGTTCTCTCTCTCTCAAATAAATAAATAAAATCTTAAAAAAAAAAAAAAAAGGGAGAGGAACCTGACTGACTCAGCCAGTAGAGCATGTCACAGGGTCATGAGTTCAAACTCCATGTTGGGTGTAGCGATCACTTAAAAAATAAAAATTTAAAAAGGTATAAAAGTTAATTTTCCTTGAATGTAAAAAAAGACAATGACACTAAAGAAAAGCTAATAGAATTGTTTGACTTCCTTTATTCTCCACAAGAGATATTATCTTTCAAAGATACCTCTAAGGTTAAGAAAATATATCATAAAAAATACTAAGAGGCTGGAATCACTATGTTTTTTTAAACATGCTTCAATTTTAGACAGTATCTAGCAATTGATTGGCTGCTATGAAAGATAAGGAAATTAACACCCTTACACTTCCTCCCATTTCGCCTCCCCCGCTTCCCGAATATTGTGAGTAATACTGTTTTTTTCTATTTTTGTCTCTTAATATGAGTCATTGTCAGTGCATATAATCAGGATTAAATCGTGCATGTAATGGAGAAATGTGTTAACATGGATGTCTATTATAGACTCTAAAGAATAACAAAAAAAGAAAAATTTCAAAATTTTTTTGGCTACATAAACATAATAATTTCAACCATTTACGTGAACCTCTGACCTTGTGTGCTTAATTACTATACATCACAAGAATAATTTTATATGATTATCTTCAAATGTCAGGCTTTAAAAATAATAATAAAATTAAATGAGTGAAAAACCTGGATTATCTCTAATGCTTTTTTGCAACACTATGACTTTTGCCCATCTGAGCCACAACAGAGCCAGACTTGACAATAACAACAATTTCTAGCTTATTCAGCACTTACTGACTGCCAGGCAGGGGGTAATTACTTTACAATATATTGGCTCGTTTAATCCCCCAACGTTCCAGTGAGGGACATGCTATGTCCTTTATTTTAAAAGTGAGGAAACAGGGGTCTCTGGGTGGCTCAGTCAGTTAAGTGTCTGCCTTTGGCTCAGGTCATGATCCCAGGGTCCTGGGATCGAGCCATGCATCAGAGCCTGCTTCTCTCTCTCCTCCTGGCTCACTATCTCTCTCTCTCTCTCAAATAAATAAAGTCTTTAAAAAAAAAAAAAAAGGAAATAAATAAGTAAAAGTGAGGAAACTGAGGCAGAGTGGTTAAATAATGCTCAAGATCCCACAACTAGTGAGCAGGGAGCCTAGATTCAAATGGTCTTCCTGGTAAATAGCAGAGCTAGAATTTGAGCATTACAAATTTCCCCAATCAGTAATTCACCGGTTGTGTGGCCTTGGGTTAATCATTCATCCTCTCTGGGCCATAATGTCTTCTACAAACTAGGGACTAATAAGGATTTCCCTGCCTGTTACCCAGGGATTCCCTGGGGACCAAGTGAGCAGTGCCTGGCAAAGAGCTTTATTAAGCAGCAATACCACCTTCTTCTCTTCCTGGGCTCAGTCCGGCATGCAGCCGGCGGCCTTGGGCAGGACTCGGGCAGGAACCAACCTCTGCTGATGAGAAAAACATTACCACAAGGCCACAAAAACAAAACAGTCCTCTTGCCAGAGGACAGTTAGATGGGATAGGCGGGGAGTTCCAACGGCTGTGAACGCTTTGCTGAGTTCATGTGCAGGGTGAATTGGAGCCAGACACTATGTGTTCATTGGGTTCATTGTCAAACTTGCGTGGAGAGAATGTCAAGAGGGCCACTGGCTCTTAACCCCACTCCCTCGGGCCAGCTCTTTTCTCTCAGGCCCTGGAGCAGACACCCTTGGCCTGGCCAAGCTCTCAACCTGCCTTTCCAGATGCGATGCCGAAAAGGTGAGGATCAGAGAAAGGCCATTTCAAAACATCAGGCGGCATGAAGAAGGAGGCCACCAGGCCAGCATTCTGAGCCCTGGAACTCCTAGGAGGCAGGAGAGCTGACTTCTGGCCCAGACTCAAAACAATGACCTTGGGCAAGTCCCTTTTCCCCTCAGGGTTTGTTTTTTTTTTTCCCATCTTTAATACAGGGCTTCCTGGATATTCTCCCAAGGCCCTTCTAACTCTGTCCTCACGCTGGATTTTCTGGGGAGAGGTGCAGCACAGATATGACTGGCTGTGATTTATCTGGGAGATGGCCAGACAGAGGAATCAAGCAAGAATCTAGAGACCGCAGACTAAGATAAAGTGCAGTTGAAGGGACGCCTGATTGGGTTAGTCGATTAGGTGTCCACCTTCGGCTCAGGTCATGATCCCCAGGTCCTGGGATCGAGTCCCATTTTGGGCTCCTTGCTCAGCGGGGAGCAAGGAGCCTGTTTCTCCCTCTGTTTCTCCCTCTGCCTGCAGCCCTCTCTGCTTGTGCTCTCCCTCTCTCTCTCTCTGGCAAATAAATAAATAAAATAAAATAAAAAGTGCAGTTGAAGAACTCTGGCTGACAGTGTAAATTTATAAAGCCACAGCCCTTGGTTTTGTAGGGCAAAGAGGAAAAGACAGCACAGCCCAGAGGAACATCTGGGGACAGGGGTTTTTAACCAGTGGTCACTGGGATCCTCTATTTTATATATTATGCAAGGCACAGGAGAGACAGAGGGAAAGAGAAGCTCCAGGAGCTCCCAAGATGAATAAGACATGGTGGCTGCCCTCATAGGAATTATAATCTAGGATAAGAGACAGTTGTGGACAGAGTTGAGGAAGGAAGGGGGTGTGAAGCTGTTCTCAAATCCTATGCTGGGTGTCGCATGGTCAAAAGTGGAGATCCTCCCTGGTTTGGGGGTTGGAAAGCTAGCTAGGTAGGAGGGATACTCTAGGATACCATCCCAGAGCCTTTGCAGAAAGGACCGAGCTCAGAAGCACTAGGAATCAGATGTCACTCCAGTTTCACATCACAGTCAAGCCCCGTTTCTCTAAAGGATGGCCACAGCTCCCCTCCCGACTGCCCAACTCCAGCCCAAAGGCCTCATAACCTTTCGGAAGAAGCCAAGATTCACAAACCTATTCCCAGACTTATCACTTACCTCATTACCCACTGGGCTTCTCTCTGAGAGCCGGGTCAGGGTAGGAAAGAAGCCAGATATTCCCACTAGATTATCAAGAACAAGGCTGTTCCTGTCTTGCTGGCTTTCTGTGCTCTTCTGTGGGTTTATCGTGTCGGCTGGCCAGATAGGAACAGGGGCAGCTCATCTGGGACTTGCCCCCTCAGCCCTGGAATGTTGACTACGTGCTGTGGGTCCACCTATGCAGGCCTCCCTCTGGAGCAAATCTGAAAGGCCTCTGTGACTCAGGACTTTGTAAAGGTGACAAAAGGATCATTTGAAAGACCTGCACCCATCCTATGTTATCAACCATATATTAGTTTATTAATTATATGTGTATACATATATATACACATACATGTATACATATTACACATGTATTATACAACTTACATTATAATGTGATACATATTACATTATATAGTGTGTGTGTGTGTACTCATGCACAGCAGTCCTAGCCACACTGGGAGTTTAAGATTAACTACCAATCCCTCCTCACAAGTACCGGATCCAGGTGGAGTTTCTTTGCTAGTCTTACCTGGTCTTCTTGCCATGACCTGACAGTGTATCACCTGCTCACTCACCTCTCTACCTGTTGATCCACACCCCACACAGACTCACACTAAACCTCCCGAGGCAAGTCACTTCCTTCTAGCAGATTCCATTTACTAACTGATGACAATTCCCCACATCCCCTTTTTTTAATTTTTATTTTTAATCGTGGTAAAAAAAAGGCACATAACATAAAATTTACCATCTTAACCATTTTTCAGGGTACTTTCAGGAGTGGTAAGCATATCCACGTTGTTGTTCCCCACCTCTCCTTTTGTCATTACCTGGAACTCAGTCTTGAAGGGCCAGAGGCCTCATTCATTGTAACTAGATCGCTTCCCGGGATTCGACTCCTATCTGTAGAGACGGCTGCGTGTGGGGAGCTCAAGTGCAGGAGGTTCGTACTTCACCTCAAATGCATTTGGCCAATAGCTCTTACAAATTATCTGTACATTTTGCTGACTCCGTGGATAAAAGCAGGTCAGTTCTTGCAGCCAGGAGCCTTAGGCCGGGCTGTGGCATGGGCTCTCTTCCAGGGGACCTGGTCTCACCAAGGGATCAGACCTACATGTACTGATAACACAACTGGAATTGGGTCCTCCAGTCAGATGGGGGGACCAGAGGACTCTGCCTTTAAGAATGGAAGGTGTCAGGGTGCCTGGGTGGCTCAGTCATTAAGCGTCTGCCTTGGGCTCAGGTCATGATCCAGGGGTCCTGGGATCGAGCCCCACATTGGGCTCCCTGCTCAGTGGGAAGCCTGCTTCTCTCTCTCCCACTCTCCCTGCTTGTGCTCCCTCTCTTGCTGTCTCTCTCTCTGTCAAATAAATAAATAAAATCTTTAAAAAAAAAAAAAAAAGAATAGAAGGTGTCAGGGTGCCTGGGTGGCTCAGTCGGTGAACAGTCTGCCTTTGGCTCAAGTCATGATCCCAGGATCCTGGGATCAAGTCCTACGTCAGACTCCCTGCTCAGCAAGGAATCTGCTTCTCCTTCTCTCTCTCCCTCTGCCCCTCCCCCTCTTGTGCTCTCTCTCTCTCTCTCTCTCTCTCTCTTTCTCTCTCTCTCTTTCTGTCATCAGTTTAATAAATAAAATCTTAAAAAAAAAAAGAATGAAAGGTGTCTGCCCATGTGGTCCCTGCTTTGACTTTTGGGAAAAGTGCTTGGAGGAAACAAGTTATGTAATGTGAGTTTCTTAATCTATAAAATGAAAGTTGCATCCACCTTATAGATTATTTCAGAGCTTGAAAATTATGATGTACATAAACTATTTACTCTGAAGTCAGACATAGCAAGTGCTTAATAAGAGGAAGAACAGTATTTGTTGTTAATATTATTGAACCCCAAAATTCCCCCAAGCCCTGCAAGGCTACAGGCCTGAGTGAAGATGCTTTAACAGCAATAGTTCTGATTTCACCAGTTTATTGCTCCCCCTTGATAACTTAGGCCCTCAATCCTATGGAATGTGTCCCCCGGGGGGTATCTCTGTTCACCTATCTCTGACATCCATTACTCCACAGGGCTCTGGCTGCTGAGGCAGCTCTTCGCACCCAGCACCACCACAGGTGTGCTGGGTTTCTCATGGTGTCACACCAGCGCGCTCTCTCTCTCTCTCATGGTGAACAAAGGTGTCCCAAAGCATTGTGGCTGGTACACCAATGTTTTACATTCTTTGTAAAATGGCTTCAGTGTTTGCTTAGCACTCTTCGTTCATCACAAGACAGGCTTGAGCAGTCTCTTGGGACTGGGTTAAGAGACATTTCTAGGTGATAGACACCAAGCTGTGTTCATATTTCCTGCCCTCTCCTCCCCTGGGTTGAGTGCTGTCCTGAGAGGTTCCTCAGCAACCATGCACAAAGGCATGGGACAGATCTGTCCCAGAGCAAGGGACACAACCAGGCCAAGCAGAGATCTAGCGTCATTATCATACTGTGCTTTGATATCCAAAAACACAACCTCCCTAGCACCTGGCCTGGATTAGTTATTTATTGCTGCATAATGAGTTATTCCAAACTTACTAGCTTAAAACAATAAGCATTTATTATGGAATCAGGAATTCAGAAGAGGCTTAGCAAGGTGGTTCTAGATCAGGGTCTTTCGTAAGGTTGCAGTCAAGGCATCAGCTAGGGCTGCAGTCTTTGAGGCTTGACTGGGTCTGGAGCATCAAGCTTACTCATTGGGCAGGAGACTTTAGTTCCTTGTCACATGGACCTCTCCATAGTATCTCATGACAGGACTTCCCCAGAGTGAATTATCAAAAGAGAGAAAGAGTAACCAAGACAGAAATTGCAGTTGTTTATAAGCTAATCTTGGAAGTGACATACCACCACTTCTGCCCGATTCTATTGATCACACAGACCTACACTGGTACCAGGTGGAAGAAAATGGCACAAGGGTGTGAATGCCAGGAGGTGGGCATCACCAGAGCCATCTTGGAAGCTGGCTACCACACGCCCTCTGCGTGCTCCCACTCCAGCTCTACAATCTTGCCTGAGGAGAACCCACTTCTCTTCATGGTCAAAGAGGAGACTTTAGGGACCCTGAGGATGGAGCTAAGCCATGACAAGGTAGCACTGGGATCCAGGAATATGTTTGCAAAGAATAGGAACCAGGAAAAGAGAGAGCAGGACAGAGGAGGACAGAAGTAAATCAAGTGGTGCAGAGTCTTGAAAAAAAATAGAAAGAAAGCAGGTCTTGCAACACTGTGGAACAGTGAAACCTGGGATTCCACAGGACAACTGGATCGTCAGTGAGGTAAGATTGATAGAAAGAAGTGGTTTAAAACAACAAAGGTTTATTTCCCCCTATGCTATTGGTCCATGGCTAGAGGTTCTGCTCCACATCTCCTCACTTGGGAACTTAAGCCAGTAGATCAGCCATCTTCTTGAACACTGCGTAAACCATTGCCAGAAAGAGAGCTCTGAAGGGTCTTGTATTGGCAACAAGATGCTCTGGACCAGAAGTGATGTATATGCCTTTCGTCCACAGCCCATTGGCCATAAATGGTCACTTGGGCTCCAGCCAGCCACAAGGGTGCCCAGAAGTGCAATCTTACCACATGCTTGGAATGGAGAACTGGAAATATTTGGCAAATGACACTCATGATTCCTCAAACTCTAAGAGAGGAACAAACTTTCCAGAGAGTAAGTCAGGGAAGGGCTGAGGGCTGGATCCTGGGACCTAGCCTGGAGTATGGCAAAATGAGGCTTTTCCAGGGCTGTGTTCTGAAAGACTCTCTGCCGTTACTCCATCACCTCTGGGCTCAACTCCTCCTTTACTGCCTCACACAGCAATCCAAAGGAGCAAGCATCTCTTGAGTCCTCTGTGTCAGGCCTGGGTCATTCCCTGGCTTTCCCCTTACACTGCACCCCTCCCTCCCCCAGCCCTTTGATCCCAGAGGAAGATGCCTAGACACCAGGTCACATACCCACCAAATTTCATGCTCCAAAACATGGCCACACCCCTGGGATCCCTGGGGACTGCCTCAACACACTTCCTAGAGATGAGTATACCTCTAGCCCTAGCCTAACCACCTAACCATGGTTCCCGGGAAGATAGATCTAGAACAAGCTCCCATCAGACCTGAGAGGTCCTGGGAGAAGTGAGGTCCTTTCCTGTCTAGGCCCCACTTCTCTGCCTTTTGATTAGAAGCTCAAGTTCTCACCCACACTAGCCAGCCCAGTCAACCCACCCCAGGCAAATGTACCATGTCTCCAGCAGGCCTTTCACAAAGGGACCTGGAAGTGGCTGTCGGACAAGACATTGTAATACTCGGGCTTGTTTCCCCGACAGACTCCACATGACCTCCTCATGTTTTGTTCATTTGTCTTTACATTCTCACTTCCAAAAACATCTCAGGTTAGAGCTGGTTTGGTTATTGGCGAAGCTTACGGACTCCATTCCCTCACTCACAGATTAAGAAACATCCATGGCACTCAACCCCAACTTCTTATCCTCTCCCCTAAGCAATCCCTGATGAGCATACGACACAAGTGAAATCAGTGTCCTTGCCAGACAAAACAAGATTTCTAGCTTCCCCTTCCACCAGACTGTGTCCTAGCCCCTCCAGGGGAGAAATTCTGGCTCCAACAGTGCCTCTAAGGCCCAAGGCATTCAGAGATCAACTTTCCAGGACGGGCACATCCACAGAAACTCAGGACATTTGTCACATGAACTTTGTCATTAGGTTTTATGCTCAGGTGCCAATCTCATCTCCTGGTTCTTGACTGAAAACAGTTACAATGGTAATGACCCAGGAGGAGGCAGAGAGAACCTCTGAATGGGGCAGCCAGGAACTCTTCTTGGGTTAGGTGGTATTTAACTTGGGTCTTGATATTCGGGAAGATTCTCAACACATGATGACGAGAGGGGAAGAGGTTAGTTTAAGGGAACAGCATGAACAAAAGCAAGGAGGTGAAACTTCGGCTGACTGACAGAATAAGTGCAATAGAGCAGTGGAGGTAAGGCTGGAAAGACAGCCTGAAAACTGATCATAGAGAGTCTTGAATGTCAGCTAAGAAGTTACCTTGATGCATAGGAGAGATACAGTAATAATCAGAAAAGGGGCGCCTGACCGGCTCAGTCAGAAGAGCATGTGACTCTTGACCTCGGGTTCATGAGTTCAAGCCCCACATTGGGTATAGAGATTATAAATCAATAAATCAAAAAAAAATTTTTTTAAAGAATAAAGAAGTAGCATAAGTAACATACACAGAATATTTACTAGGTTAGGCATTAGGCCAAATGCTTTATATGCATTATTATCTCACAGCAATCTAACAAGTATATCTGTTATTTTCCTATTTTAAAAGATGAGGAGGGTGCCTGAGTGGCTCAGTCATTAAGCGTCTGCCTTCGGCTCAGGTCATGATCCCCGGGTCCTGGGATCAAGCCCCACATCGGGCTCCCTGCTCAGCGGGAAGTCTGTTTCTCCCTCTCCCACTCCCCCTGCTTGTGTTCCCTCTTCTGCTGTCTCTCTCTGTCAAATAAATAAATAAAATCTTAAAAAAAAAAAAGAGGAGGAAAAATGGCTCAGGGAAGTCACATTACTTGTCCAGGATCACACAGCTAGTAAGTGACATACCCAGGATTCAAACCCAAATCTGCCTGACTCAAGATGCAATACTCTTAACCACTAAATGAGATTAAAGAGTGACAAACAACACACTTACAAAAGTGCCTCCCCATGGCCTTGGCCTTAGATGGCATCAGGGGCGAATGGCAAGAAAAGTGTCAGCCTGAGCCAGACAATTCACTGCCTAGCTCAGGCCTCACCACCTGGTGTCGTTCACAGCTGACAGCTGAACAGAAAGCCTGGACATACAAATTGTCTCAGGTGGCAGGAAAGGACAGGGAAGCAGCGTGGGGGGGGGGGGAGGTGCGAGCGTAGAGGTGTAAGTCATAGACACCTCTTGGGCCACATCTGTCTCTGGGGACACCATATTCATGTTGGACAAAGGTCCAGACTAAATGTGACCACTTCCTCATTCTGGGATTCATGTCCTGCCACAGCACACCAGATCTCCTCAGAGGTGCCCTTTGGTATAAATGTGATTTGTGTTTCCCCCATAAGGGCAGAGCCATTTGGGTCTATTCTAGCATTTTCTTCAGAGGCAGCCAGAACAACTCATTGCCTCACTACAACATCCCCTTCAAACCAGTTGCTCTGGAGAATTCCCAAGGACTTCAAGACATCTGTGAACACTGAACTTGTGAAAGTGAGTCCCATTCTCCACACCTCTGGCTGCAGGAAGCCATGACAAGGACAGACATCGTGGCCAGAGGGCAGGTGAGGGCAGCAGAGAGCTGGCAGCAGAAGCTCAGGAGAGAGCTCTGAGTGCAGCTGGGAGAGAGCTCCAGGAGGAAGTGGGAGGAGCCCATGGAGAACCACCATCTGCCAAGGAAATCCCCTCCTCTGGGTTCACACAGAGGGCAGCTCAGGTTGAAGCTCAGATGCTAGGGGAGCTCACTGGGAAGTCAGCCTGAAGGAAAAGGGGAAGCAGAAAGATGCCAGAGACAACAGCACTGAAAGTCAAGAAGAGGGCCCAGAACATGCTAGAGGTCGCCAGCGTCCTGGAGTAGCTCTGAATACAGGCCAGCCCTGTTCTCGCCAGCCAGGAGAACAGAGAGGAATTTAGGCAAAAAAGCAAAGAAGAAAGGCTGCCTGGTTCATTTTATGAGGTCATCATAACCCTAATAACAAAACCTGTCAAGAACAGTATATACACAAAAAGAAACAACAGTGCCTAACTTTTAAATGTGGACAGAAAATTTTTGAGAAAACCTGAACAAACTGGATTAAAGGACATTAAAAAATCATCCATGGTAGCCAAACAGGGTTTATTTTAGCAATGTAGAAATCATTTGGCATTCAGAAATGTATTACAATTATACAGTTCATCAATAAGAAAAGTAAATCACCCAAATCTAGATTCTGAAAAGCATTTGCTAGAATTCTACATCCATTTCTGTTTTTTGGTTTTTTTTTAACCTTTACTTGTAGGAAGAGTAGGATAATCTCTTAACATAATGAAGAGCAGCAATAAAATTGAAATACTAGAGACTGCTCCATTAAAATCAGTAACCAAAAAAGGATGCTCAGTCTCACCATTATTATTTAATATTATTCTAGGAATTAAAGCTAATGCAATAAAGGAAGGCATAAAACAAAAACAAAAGGTGCTAAGGCGAAACTGTCATTATCTATCAAGGCTATACCTTAGTTATCAATGCTATATACTAAAATTCCAAGATAACTTCCAGAAATGAAACAATAGTTAAAAAGAGCTTTTTTTTTTTTTTAAGATTTTATTTATTTCTTTGAGGGAGGGAGACAGCACAAACAAGGCAGGAGGGGAAGAGGCGAGGGGAGGGGCAGAGGGAGAGGGAGATGCAGACTCCCCACTGAGTGGGAAGCCCAATGTGGGGCTCAATCTCAGGACCCAGGGATCATGACCTGAGCCAAAGGCAGACACTCGACCAACTGAGCCACCCAGGCATCTCTAAGTAGAGCTTTTTAAAAAGCACTCATAATAAAAGAAATGTGAGTTAAAATAATACACTATGTAAAATGTAAACTTTTTTAACCTCTAGAATATTAACATTCAAAAACTTTGAAAACATGTCACTGATAAGAGTGTGGGTAAACAGTTACCCTCATACACTGCTAATGGTATTATATATTGCTACAGCCTCTAATGGAGAGCAATACTCTGTGATAATACTTAAAAATTGTAAGTGCACATGCCTTTTAATCCAGAAATTCCTTTTCTAGGAATTTATCCTGCAGATATCCTTGTATATATGTAAAAAAATGTGTTGCATTGTTACTCTTATTTATTGTTATCACATAAGAAAAAGGAAAGAAATCTATCAATAGGAAATTGTTCAGTAAATTATGGTATCCACTCAATGGTATATTATGCAGCTGTAAAAAATGATAAGGAAGTTTTATGTCCTGAAATAGAATGAATTCCAAGATACAATGTGTTTTTGTTTGTTTGTTTTTAAAGATTTAATTAATTTATTTGAGAGAGAGCACGACCAGGGGAGGGAGGGTTAAAAGGAGAGGGAAAAGCAGACTCCCCGCTGAGCAGGGAACCTGATGCTGGGCTCAATCCTGGGACTCTTGAATCATGACCTGAGCCCAAGGCAGAACGCTTAACCGACTGAGCCACCCAGGCGTCCCCCCAAGATGCAATAAGTGAAAATGCAAAGTACATAAGACTGTGCATAGTTTGCAACCAATTGTGTGTATATATATATATATTTTTTTAAGCACGAAAAATTATATTTACATATTTACTAATCTATGCGTAAAATATCTATGAATAAATGCACAAAAACAACAACAAAAACCTAGCAATTGGTGCACCTGGATGTCACAGTCAATTGAGCGATGGCCTCTTGTTTTCTGCTGAGGTCATGATCTCAGAGTCATGAGATCCAGCCAGGGGTAGGGCTCTGAGCTCAGCACAGATTGGGTTTCTCTGTCCCCCTCTCTCTGTCCCTCCCCCTGCTCTCTCTCTCTCAAATAAATAAATAAACCTTTAAAAACAAAACAAAACAAAAAAACAGGGCACCTGGGTGGCTCAGTCCTTAAGCGTCTGCCTTCAGCTCAGGTCATGGTCCCAGGGTCCTGGGATCCAGTCCTGCCTCGGGCTCCCTGCTCAGCGGGAAGCCTGCTTCTCCCTCTGCCACTCCCCCTGCTTGTGTTCCTGCTCTTGCTATCTCTCTCTCTGTCAAATAAATAAATAAAATCTTAAAAAAAAAACAACAACTAGCAACATTTATTGTATCTGTATACCCTTTTCTATGATTTGAGTTTTAAGCCAAGTAAGTATATTACCTATTCATAAATACATTTAATATAAAGAAAGAAGAGCTGGGGGAAATGTTTACAAGAAGAGTATTGAAGATTCTTTGTTTTGCCAGATAGAAAATAATTTTAAACTATTATTAAACATTACAAAACTTCGTAATGGCGAAAGTACTGACAAACATGCAAATTACTAATTTTGGATATGATAAAGGACACATCAGAAATTAATGGGGAGCTCTTCCGCCCCTCCCCCCGCCACCGCCCCACCCACCACCCACCCCCCTCCCCCCCTCCAGTGCGTCTCTGGCTGCACCGCCCTGGCTCAGAGCTCCCGGCTCCTGCTAAGCTAGCGCTGCTCTCCTCTCTCCAGCCGCTCTCGAGATCCTCTAGCGTGACCTCATCAGCCAGGAGGAGATGTCCTCAGACAACTATAAGATCTTGGGAGATCGTGTTCGGCGGTGCCTGGAGGTGGAGGGGAAAGTTGGTCAGTAGGACAGAGGGTAACACTGATAACTTGTTAGTTGGTGGAAATGCCTCTGCTGAAGGCTCCGAGGTTGAAAGTACCGAAAGCGCAGTCATCACTGCTGTTGATATTGTCCCGAACCATCCCTTTCAGGAAACCAGCTCCACAAAAGAAGCCTACAGGCACTACATCAAAGATGTAATCAATCAAAGGCAAACTTGAAGAACAGAGGCTTCTATGACAGGAACTGCAGAACACAACAAGCACAGCCTCGCTAATTTCGAAAACTACCAGTTCTTTATTGGAGAGAACATGAATCTAGATGGCATAGTTGCTCTGCTGGACTACCTTGAGGATGGAGTGACCCCATATATGATTTTCTTTCTTTTTTTTTTAAGATGTATTTATTGATTTGAGAGAGAGCAGGGTAGAGGGGCAGAGGGAAGAGGAGAGAGAGAATCTCAAGCAGACTCCCCACTGAGCGTGGGGTCTGAGGGGGGGTCCGATCCCACAGTCCTGACACCATCACCTGAGCTAAAATCAAGAGTCCCACCATCACTTAAGGGACTCAGCCACCCACGCAGCCCCATACATGATTTTCTTTAAGGATGGTTTAGAAATAGAAAAAATGTTAACAATTTGGCCATTACTTTGGATGTATCACCTGTTGTCATAACTGACTGCTACTCTTCATCCACACAACACCAGGACTTAGACAAATGGGACTGCTGTCATCTTCAGCTCTTCATTTATTTTGACCTTGATTTATTTGGGGCAAAGGCATTTTTGTTAAGAAAAAAGCATGTCACATAGGTTGTCTAAAAATAAAATGCATTTAAACTCATTTGAGAGAATGCCTCTTAGTTTCATACATTTTTACATCCACCCTGTGTAGTGTCCTGGAGAAGCTAGAGCCTGGTTGGAGACTGCTGCTAGAAAGCATAAGACCTGCAGATAACTCCTGCAGTTAAAACTACTTCTGGGACTGGAATATATAAAACAAGAACCAAAAATCTTAATTCTGAGTTCAAGTAAAGGCAAGGGCCATGCTCATAGCTGTGCCAACATTTAAAGTGGATTCCTCACACAGTTCATCACCTACAAATGGGAAGTAGTTAACTCTGGAAGAGATTACCAAAAGAATAAAAAGAGACTAATACAGTTGGAAAGAAAGAAAGAGAGAAAGAGGAAGAAAGAGAGGGAGGGAGGGAGGAAGGAAGGAAAGAAGAGAAAAGAAATTAATGGAAAATGTCAACTTATTCAACAAATAGGAAAAATAACTGGCAAAAAAGTCATATTCTCACCTGCCACCATACACCCAAATAAATTCCAGATCATTTAAACTTTTAATATGAAAAATAAAACTATGCAAAACTGGGTGAAATATGTGAATGGTTAACTGATCTTCAGATACTGAGGGATTTTCTGTTAAGTCAACCTCCCATTTCCTGGGATAAACCCCACTTGGTCATGACATGCTATCACTTTCATATTCTGTTGGTTTCAGTTTGCTGGGATGCTAAGAATATTTTTTATCTCTGTTCAAGAGAGACATTGTTCTTAAGGGTTTTTTGGTTTGTTTTTTTTTTTATCTCTGTCTGGTTTTGGTATCAAGATAACACTGACTTCCTAAAATGAGTTGGGTAGTTTTTTTGTTTGTTTTGGTTTGTTTTTTTTTAAAGATTATTTATTTATTTATTTGACAGAGAGAGAGAGCACAAGCAGGGGGAGTGGGAGGGTGAGAAGCTGGCTCCCAGCTGAGCAGGAGCCTGATGCAGGACTCGATCCCAGGACCCCAGGACCATGACCTGAGCCGAAGGCAGATGCTTAACTTACTGAGCCACCCGGGTGCCCCAAGTTGGGTAGTTTTCCTCCTCCACTTTTTTTAATGAGCTTATATACAATTAGTATTACTTCATTCTAAATATCTGATAGAATTCATCCATTAGCATAAAGTTGTTTATAAGATTCTCTTATTAATTTTTTTTTAATCTATAGGATCTGGGGCACCTGGGTGGCTCAGTCAGTTGAGTGTCTGATGCTTGATCTCAACTCAGGTCTTGATCTCAGGGGTGTGAGTTCAAGTCCCACATTGGGCTCCATGCTGGGTGTGGAGCCTACCTAAAAATAAAATAAAATAAAATACCTGTTTTCACCTATTAAAAAATAAATAAATAAAATTTAAAAATAAACAAATAAATCTGTAGGATCCATAATGATATCTCCTCTTTCATTCTTAATGCTGGTAATTTGTATCTCTCTCATTGCTCTTGTTAGAGGTTTATCAATTTTACTGATCTTTTCAAAAAACAAGCTTTTAATTCATTTACTCTCTATCATTTTTCTGTGTTCTATTTCGTTGGCTTCCACCAATTGTCTCAATTATTTCCTTCTACTTATTTTATGATCAATTTGCTCTTCATTTTCTAGTTTTTTTTTTATGATGGAAGCTTAGATCACTGATTTTTAGATCTTTATTCTCTAATATCAACATTTAAAGCTAAAATATATTTAAAAGCACTACTTTAGCTACATACCACCAATTTTGATTGTCGTGTTTTCATCATCATTCAATTCAAAATATCTTATAATTTCCCTTCTTTGACCTGTGGATTATTTAGAAGAGTGTCATTTAATTTCCAAATATTTGGATTTTCTAGTTATCTTTTTGTTATTGACTCCTAATTTAATTCATTTTTAGAGAATGTACTCTCTGCGATTTCAGTTCTTCTAAATTTATTGAGACTTACTTTATGACTCATAATGTGTTCTGTCTTGGTTAATGTTCCACCTGCACTTGCAAAGAATATGTGTCTGTTGTTGTGGGGTGTTAATGTTTTATAAATGTCAGATAAGTCCAATAGGTGGATGGTATTCAAATTTTCTGTATTCTTACTGATCTGTCACATAAACAACCGAGAATGGCGTGTTTATCCTTTCATTTTTGTCAGTTTCTACTTCATATATTTTGAAGCTCTCTTATTGGGTATATACATATTTAGAATTATGTCTTCATGTTGAACTGACCATTTCATCATTAGGAAGTGTCCCTTACTATCCATAGTAATAGTTCTTGTCGTGAAGTCTACCTTCTTTGATATTAATACAGTTACTCCAGTTTTCTTATAAGTATATATAAGTATATATAGTATATATATATATATAAGTATATATAGTAAATATCTTTTTGTATTTACTATTTTCTATAGTATATATCTTTTTCTGTTTTTGACTGGAGTGTCTGAACCATTTATGAGTACTTCTAAATGCATGGGCTTAAATTTATCATCTTGTTGTTTTCTATTTGTCCCATTTGTTCTTTGTTGTCCCTTTTTTTGTTTATTTTCCTCACGTCTTTTTGAATACTTGATAGCTTTTTCAGTATTCCATTTTATCTTCACTTACTTGGAGTTTTTAAGCTACAATTATTTGGAGATTTGTTTGGTTTTTGCCTTTTGTTTTATTTTTGGTTTTTGCCTTTGAGTTGTCTGGTTTTAAGTGGTTGCTTAAGATAAATATATACATATTTATCCTATCACAGTCTACCTTCAAATAATATACTACTTCATGTATAACATTGATCTTACAACCGTATGCTTCTATTTCCCCATCCCATCCCTTGTGTTATTGTGGTCAGACATTTTATTTCTATATAAGTTATAAGCACCATGCTACAGTGTTATTATTTTTAAACAGTGAATTATCTTTTAATAAAATGTTAAAATGAGGGAAAATTATTTTCTAAAACCCAGGACCCTGGGATCATGACCTGAGCCAAAGGCAGACGCTTAACCATCTGAGCCACCCAGGGGCCCCTATTTATTTATTTTTCTAAAGACTTTATTAGTTATTTGAGAGAGAGAGAGAGAGAGAGAGATGCTGGGCTCCATCCTGGGACTCCAGGATCATGACCGAAGGCAGAGGCTTAACCGACTGAGCCACTGAGGTGCCCCTAAGCCATTTTAAAGGACATTTTTCATGGATAGAGAATTTTAGATTGACAGATGTTCCTTTTAGTACTTTAAAGATGTTGTTTAAAACAATGGCTTAGTTTGGTTTTTTTTTTTACCCTATCTTATCAGTTTTTATTCCTCTGATAGAAATTTTCCAAAGTGTGGGGCCCTGTCTTTAAGTGGCACCCAGGTTACTCAGTTTCAAGAGTTCATGTTCAAAGAGGCTAGAGTGCCTTGTACCTTTAGGCCTTACCCTAAAGCCCTTTGTTCTCATCCTTGATTGGAGTGGGCAAAGTCCTTCCAGTTTTAGCAGCTGCTCTCAAATTGACCTTATGTACCTTGCATCATGTCTGATACTCTCTCATAATTGTTCAGGTCCATCAGATGCCCTGTGGCTTCCCTCTGCTCTCTCTTGCACAGATGCCCATAACACATCATGGTTGTCAGTGCTTGTAATTTGTCACTTAGTTTTGTTGTAAATGTCGTTGCTAGGTTTTTAATTTGGTTAACCAGTTGCTCTGTTTTCATATGATGATTCAGGAAGATTCAAGTCTATGCTGCCCCAATCCTGCCATCTTCCCAGGATTCTAACATGTATCATTTTTAAATCAGAGGAAAGGTAGGGAACCTTAGATATTCTGAAGTACCTTTTACATTCTTTTTGGAATTTAACCACAGCAATAGGAAATTGTACAAAATAAATTGATTGACATGAGGAACAGCATGCAACACATTTGCACTAATAATGTATGTAGCATTTTGCATGCTTCTTTTTTATAAAGTTATTTATTATGTGTTTGGTACATAATCTTCACAGTGATCTTTTTAATTGTTTCAGAATATTCCATTGAGTAGAAGTACCAAAATTTACTCAGCCTGTCCCTTATTGTTGGCCATGTGAGCTGTTTCCATTTTTCTGCTGTCTCAGATAATGTTGTCATAAATACCTTTGTGCACTTAGATTTTTGTTTTGGTTGAATTATTTCCTTATGATGGAATCCCAAGAGTAGGATTACTGGGTCAAGGGTAGGAACGTCTCCCTGGGTCTGGCAATCTATAATCTGAAAATGTGTTTTGAGAATTATTTTTCTTATTATAGGAGAAAGGTTAAGACTCAGTTGTTGATAGTAAGGATCACATGAGGGCAGTAGGACTATTTCCCAGGATCGCTGTTATTCTATCCTTTCTCCCAGTCATCAGTCTTTCCTGTTCATTTTACTCAACTTTGATTTTTCATTCATTTAAGCAACATATGTTGATGGCCTACCACGTGTCAGACACTGTGATTTCTCTCCCCCACACTAGTGTGAATCCCACAAGTATGCGTAGTGTTCTGTTCAAGGACTGATCCAACACACATGATACAAAGGGGCCCAATCCAGGTATGCACTGGCCTAGATTCACTGTGAGCATGAAGGGTGCTATGGACTGTCCTCATTCGACCCCTCCTGACATATCTGAGACTGTTCAAAGAACCCTGGAATATCTGGCCTGGAGAGATCTGGTATCAGCAATCCATCTTCCTCCCAGGCAAGATTAACCCTATTCTAGGGCAGATTTGAACAGAAAGAGGAGGACCTAAGCAATTTCAATGCACTAGCTGGTATAGTTGTCCAGAAAGAATCTCGTTGTTTTTATCAAAAAACAAAAACTAGGAAGCTAGAAATAACCCCCATGGCCTCCTAGCCTCAACCTGCCAGCTATGTTGATTCAGTCCATACACTTGCCTTTTTCAGCCTCAGTCCCCCCGAAGGGGGGACTTTCCATTGCCCCCTGAAACTGAGTGTTGCCCTGAGCCCAAGTCCTCTCATCTTGGGTTCTGGTTGTGGTTACAAGTCCCTGTCTGCTCTGGCCGACACCCTCCCACAGTGGGGCCCAACCCTGCTCTACAACTCCCAGCCCCTGGCTGTGTTTGTGTGTTCCATGGCCTGAGTGTTGAAAACCAAGATTCTGTGCCTGTCTCTACCTCACGTTCCACAGCTGCACTCTAACACTGGATGGATCCCTGCAGTCACGAGCCTTGCCCCAACCTGGCTACAACTCACCAGAGCTTTAGAGCCCCTGCCAGGACCAGTTAACTCCTGGGGCCCATCCCATCTAGTCCACGTTGCTGAGGAGCCTGCATAACTCGTGTTCAAGCCTGCTGAGTTAATAATCATCTTCCCAACCACCATGTTTTACAGGTGAGGAATCAAGTGCCAGAGAGTAAAAGTGACTTTGCAAAAGTGAAACAGCAAGTTTGTGTCAGATCTAGGCCTAGAGCTCAAGGTTTCTCATTCCTAACAGGAAACGAGTGGGTGGAATACCAGAGAAGAAATTTAGGAATAGATTCCAAAGCAGAAGTCCAATTATAAGTCCTGAGGTCCCTGGGGTGGGGAAGGAGAGAAGGCCCCAGGATTTGAGAATAAGATAGGTTCTAGTTTTCAGGACAGGGGCATAGAGTCAGGAAGTATGAGCAGCAAAGTTGACTTTATGTGGAGCCCTAGACCATCAGGTTGGATCTATTAAATGCCTCTTGCATCTCTAGAATGTCCCAGGGACCTGGAACAGGGCTGGGCCTATATGTGCAGGTCAGAGGGTCACATATATAGGCCAAGGAAAAGGAAAGGGTAGAAAACTGAGGAAGGACATAGGCGCCAGAAACCAGGTTGGGCCTGACACATGTAGATGCTCAGCTAGCTCCCATGTCAGCTGGGACCTCTCTGCGTCAGGAGGGTTCGACAACATCTGCCCCAAACACGTACCACCACGGCCTATGGGAATCCCAAGCTTCCCCAGGATTTTTGAAAATGCACATGACACATATATTCTCACATCCTGATCTCTCAGGGGTAATGTTCTTTGAGGACAGTCTTTGTTCAGGTCCAAATCAATCCAGGCACAAAATTTAGCCCTTTCATGGAAAAAAAGTTTTTTCTTAAGATTTTATTTATTTGAGAGAGAGAGAGAGAGAGAACAAGCCGGGGAGGAGCAGAGGGAGAGGAACAAGCAGACTCCCCACTGAGCTCAGAGCCTGATGCGGGGCTCACTCCCACGACCCTGAGATCATGACCTGAGCCGAAATCAAGAGTCAGACGCTCAACCGACTAAGCCACCCAAGTGCCCCTCATGGAAAAAAAATTTTAAACACACCATGAATGAGATTGCTAGACTTTGCTGAAAATGTTGGGGGTGTCACAGGGAGGGTCCCATCACTCACTATGCAACAGACAACCTAGAGATCCTCATTGTACATGCCTGCTACCCTCAGTCCTTGTTACCCACCCCCTTATGATGGTTTCCTCTATTGGCCCCAACAATACATTTCACTGTACCTACCCTCACACAATCTTCTGGTTCCTCTCTTTTCCTTCTCCTTTCTCTATCTTCTGTTCTTTCCTCTCCCCTACCATCTCTCTAAAGTCAGAAACAAATTCCTTTCCTTATCTCAATGCAGAGAGGCTAGGGCAGGAGGTGAGGTCGGGGCACATTCTTACACCCCTACTGCTTCTTTACCAAACTCCCTTTTCAAACAAGTTACTTCCCTCCTATAGAGGAATTCTAGTGCCAGACAGTAAAGTAATTCAAAATTTTTTCCACCCGAATACACATGTGTAAACAAAAGTATGCAGAATTATTCTGATGCATAGTTCATGCCAGACCAAGCACTATAATTGTCCTATTCAAAATTGACTGAAAATAAAGTTTAGAACAACCTGTCTGATTCAGAAGTATGCCTTTGGCCATGAAAGCTCAGCTGAATCCCAGAAATCCTGGGAAAACTCGGTTTGTCTTATGCCCCTTGAAGGTATTTTATAAACAGCTGCTATAGGAAAGACACTCAAAGTGGGTGCCACTTTTTTTTAGATGAGCCAAAAAGTAAGTCGTGCCTATAGCAACCAGAAAGTTTCAAGGTTTTTCAAACCTGTGTGGACTCTCAGAGTATTTTCAGGTTACAGACTTCAGGCTGAAATATGATACCAATTTAGTTGCAAAAATTGTGTAATGGGTGGGTCAAACCAGGTGACCAGGTGATCAATGAAGCTTCAAGATATGTGACTTGTTCTAGTCACTACCTAGTGGTATAAGACAACAACCAGTTTATTATTCTCAAGGATTATATGGGTCAGGAATTCAGAGACAGCATAGCAAGGACAGTTTATATCTATTCCCCACATCTGGAGCCTCAGTTGGGAAGTCTGGAGGGCTGGAGGTTACTCAGTGGCTGAGTGCTGGAATTATCCAAAGGCTCTTTCACTCATGTATTTAATGCTGTAACATGTCCCCTCCCCACCTGGGCTTTCTCATAGTATGGTGGTCAGGTTCTGTAGTAAGAGGCCTCTAGGATGTCTCCCAATGTTCCCTACCTCTTGGTATTCCCAACCTTGTGTAATCCCATCCCCTTGAGTAACTTGCTTCTAACCAATAAAATATGGTAACATTGAGTGGATATTTCTTCCATGATTAGGTTATGAAAATTGTGACTTCTGCCTTATGATCAGACTCTCTCTCTTTTGCTCACTTTGACGAAGTAAGCTGTCATATTGGAGAGACGCCCACGACAAGGAATTGAAGGTTACTCTGGTCAACAGCCAGGGAGGAAGAGACCCCCAGCTCTGG
Organism: Halichoerus grypus; assembly: GCF_964656455.1. Classification (NCBI taxonomy): domain Eukaryota; kingdom Metazoa; phylum Chordata; class Mammalia; order Carnivora; family Phocidae; genus Halichoerus; species Halichoerus grypus. The sequence goes on from NC_135722.1 coordinate 45,665,331, forward strand.
TCAAAACCTTGATTGTAGGGGCGCCTGGGTGGCTCAGTCGTTAAGTGTCTGCCATCGGCTCAGGTCATGATCCCAGGGTCCTGGAATCGAGCCCTGTGTTGGGCTCCCTGCTCAGCAGGAGGAGTCCTGCTTCTCCCTCTCCCTCTGCTGCTCCCCCTGCTTGTGCTCTCTCTCACTCTCTCTGTCAAGTATATAAATAAATAATATCTTAAAAAAAAGAAGAAGAACTTGATTGTAGCCTTATGAGAGATCCTGCAGCAGAGGAGGAACAAACCAAGCCACAGTTGAATTCCTAACTCAGAGAAACAGTGATAGCATGAGTGTGTTGTTGTATATTGCTAAGCTTTGGGGTGATTTGTTACACAGCAATAGGTATCTAACATTGGTTCCAAGAGTGTGCATTCCACAAGAACCAGGCAGAAATTGTATTATTTTTTATGACCCAGGCTCAGTCACATAGCATTACTTCCCCCAAAGTCACAAGCCTGCCCAGATTCAAGGAGGTGGAACATAGATCCCATCTCTCAAAAGGAGGAATGTCAAAGTATCATCATAGGAACAACATGTGAGGAGAGAGGGTGGCATGGCCATCTTTGGAAAGTTCAATATGCCACATGGCTCTTTGGCCTTGTCCCACAGCATGGCCTGATCTGCTCATGTGTAAATTTTTAAAAAGATTTATATCATTTTGCTATTTCAAGATTGAGGTTTTGTTTATGCTCCTCCTGAGATATCTCTTCTGCTTTTAAGAAACGCTCAAACCATATCTCAGCATGCCACAAGATAAATGGGAATTGGCCCCCCTGCAACCAGGGAGATTTCAGAACCATCATTTCCAAGAATGTGACTGATGATCTGAAGCACAAGATTCTCTCCACTTAAGAATGACTCCTCGTGAATTACAACATTGCCCTGGCTGCATGTTCTGGAACAGTCCAGCATTGCCCCACACACCGTGCAGGTTGAACAGAAACAGGATGGTGAGTGAGGAGGATGTGGTGGGGAGAACCGATGGACACTCAAGCCAGGCTGGACTCCACTAATGCTTCCAGAATGCTGAGACTTGCAGAATTTCTGAGCAAGAAGACGTCTCAGAGATCAACCAATTCCACTTACACTAGTAATGACAGTGGCTACACTGAGTAAAATCTGACTAGGACAGCAAGTCCTTTATAGCTGAATGAAGTCAACATCAGTATCCTGATGTGACTCAAATATGTCCCACGACCAGGTTGTAAACTCAGATTGATGCCCCAATCATTAGAGCTTGAGATCTCCAAAAATCCAGGCTTTTATCAAGTTCCCCGGGGGGCCTGTCTGCATGGCCCACCCATCTGTCCTGTGCTTTCCACCGCAGCCGGCTGCCTGTCTCCACAGGCAGGTCCCCTGGGTCTGAACATCTGCTTCCCATCGGGTACTACTTTCCTAAGCCCACTGCTCGGCCCCAGCAAGAGCTGTACGGACCCTTTCCCCATTTCCCATCGTGCTAACCCAGACTTGGAGAGGAGAGAAAAGAATTACAACAGGGAGAAACTTAAAACCCAGTATGACTGCTCCAATTTCCCAGGCCCCAGGTTTGACATTTACACTCCTCTCTGCTGCTGCCGTGGGGCAAGGGCCAGCCTGCCTCCCACAGTGGGAATACTCTGGATTCCCCAAATAGGTCCAGAGAAAGGAGGTTGTTATTTCCCCACACTTCAATCTAAGGCCCATCTCCTTTGTCCTTATTTCCTGCTTTCGGATTGATCTCGTTCCAAGAGGCCAGACAATTGAAGTGTCCATTCCAGGGAAGACTCCAACTTTGCAACACTTTCAGAAACAGGCATTCTGGCCATAGAATGGCATGCGTGTGAGACTGCAGCCCGGCCCATCCTGAGCGCCGTCGAGCCCGGTCGAGTTCTTTTTCACATTCTCTCTTCTGACAGGAGTTTATGACCGGCTGATACAGTCTGCCCGGCGTCTTCAGTGTCTCAGCTCTGTAATTGACTAGTTGAAAAATGGCTCATCCATTTTCTAGAGGCAATAATAAAGAGACAGATGGCAGTCTAAATGCATACTTAGGAAATAAACACTGCTCCAAAAGAAACCATTCAGAGAGATTAAGTCCGCCTAATATAAGGACAACATTTTACACAATTTTGCCAACCATTCTCGTTTCTTGGAGCCACACAATATCGAACCCACCCCATTTCAGAGTAAGATCCTTGACCCATATTTGCATAAGACCCATAGGAAGCATTTTCCTAGATATTTCCTCTGTTAGGAGGCATGACCCTTCTTGTGAATTTTAAATGACAGTTCTTTTGCACGCTCTATTTATCAAGAAATCAAAAAATCTTTGGGTTCAATCTCAGCCCAGCTCACCTTCTTGTACCCACTTTATGGACAGAGGAAACTGAGGTTCCATGAAATCCACTAATTTGTCAGAATTACACAATTAGAAAGTGGGAAAGCTGAAATTTAGAACACTAACTGCCCTGAGCGCTCTGGTTCTTGCCACGATACCAGGCCACACTTGGTCCCAAAGGAAATGTTACGTATCACAAAAACATGCTGTGTGAAGACCAGCCAAGCGTGCAACAAATTGGTCCCATTCAGTTTGGGATTACAAGCAGTACGAACAATAGAGCAGCCTTCAAAATGAACTTCCGTTTCCAGGATGAAAAGGAAACATAGGGACACAAGCTCTTAGGAGACACCTGCAGTGAGCGGGGACCCACGCCAAAGAAAGGACATAAAGAAGAGCCTGAAAATAGAGGGCTCAAAGGAGGACACTACATCCATGTTTCATCCCACAAGTTTTCGTCAAACGCGTCCTTCGTGCCTGGCTTGATGCTAAGCAACAGGCATAGAACAGGGAACCAGTCGGAGTTCCTGCCCTCTCAGGCATCACAGTCTGGCAGAAGAGGCAAACGAGTAAATACTGAGTAAATACTGAGCTCGCATTCCTCGGATTCAAATGAAAGCTTCATCCTGGTTAAAGTATCTACGGCAACCCTGGGAGCATTTGCGCCCCAGGACAGCAGGGGCCCGAACTTGTCATTTCCTTTCTCTACCTGGAGTAGAATCCCGGGCTAGACCCCCAGCACGATCCTTCCAGACCCCTGGAGTGGCTCGTCTCCCTCACAATCCTGTTACCCTGGGATGTTTTGGTCTGTGAGGTACAATGTGTGACTACGACCATTGTCAACGGCGATGACACAAAGCCACTGTCGTTTTTGGCAAAGGCCAACTGAGCACATGCTTAACTCAGAAGCCTGCTGGAGTTTTTGTGAAAACAAATTACATCAGTGCTTACCCAGGAGTCTCCCAACCGGGCTAACGAGTGTTTTCCTTTGAGTGTGCGTGTGTCAGCTGTGCTCTTGCCCCGCGGGCATGCAGGAACTCCGCACAGAGGGAAGTGGCACAAAAGTCTCCGTAGCTCAGCGCTTTGTCACATTGTCCAGCAGAGCCCTCGGAAAACCTGCTTGGCAGGGAGGCAGACTTTCTGAGAAGTCTCTGCATGCCAAGCCCTGTGCTGTGTGTTCGGGGAGATGCAGGAGGTCAGCCAAGGTCATGGGCTCCCAGGGAAAGAAACATCCCCTGAGTGACTTCCACGGGCCAGGTGCTGGGCCTGAGATTGCACTTACCTTATCTCACTGAATGGTAACCGGTGTGTGCTCAGCCCCAGGTCAGTTTCCCACCTCGAGGTCATCACTTGACAAATCCACCACTACAGCCACAGGGAGCAATACAGATGTTACCCCAGATACCATGGGGACAGAGAGGGGACATTTACATTGCAGACCCCTAATAAATCTGAGTCCAAGGGGCTCCTGGGTGGCTCAGTTGGTAAGCGTCTGCCTTCAGCTCAGGTCATGATCTCAGGGTCCTAGGATCCAGCCCCACATGGGGCTCCTTGCTCAGCGGGGAGCCTACTTCTCCCTCTCCCTCTGCTGCTCACCCAGCTTGTGCTCACTCTCTCTCTCTCAAATAAACAAATAAAATCTTTTAAAAATTAAATTAAATTAATCTGAGTCCAACACTTTGTTGTCTTCTCCCACCTCTCCTCCCCCCATTTCTCTGACTCCCCTGGGGCAGAGTTCCTCCCACCTCTCTCTGCCTCTCTCTCCCTCCCCATAGACATGGCTTCTTAAAAATCCCCTCCACATCTCTCCCTGTCACTCTCACCCATACACAAAAGCTTAATAGCCAAAAGACAAGAAATGTCCTAATATTCCTCAAACAGGACCCTTGTGGGTCTCACTTTGTCTCATTCATTCATTTAACAAATAGTTATCAAGTGCCCAGCACTGTTTGGGTGCAAGGCATGAGTGGCAAACATAGTAGACAAAAATATTTGCCCTCATGTAGCTTCCGTGATCCTATCATGACCCTTTTTTACATATAAGAAAACCAAGGTTCAGGGTCAATTGATCCCACAGAATCAGACACATGAAGTCCAAGGACAAAATCTAGGCCAGAAAAAGTAACTTGCAAGACCTACACAGGGTTTCAAAGGCCCAGCCAGCATCTCCGGGGTTTGTGGTGAGAACTAGGTATGGGTGTCATCCCACAAGAACAGCCCTTGGAAACAAGTAAGTCTGGGTTCAAGTATCAGCTCAGCTATTTACTTGGACTAGTTACTTAACTCTGCAAGAGTCTCCTTTTTCTCATTTGTAAAAAGGGGATAAAAATTAAACTTACCTTATGGACTATGATATAAATATAAATATATAGGTATATAGATAAAGATACACACACTCATGAAATCCTCACAACAACCCTATGTCGTGCTAGATACATCTATGTATCTGGTGTCTAGCACATAGTAAGCTCGTATCAATAATATCAATTATTATTTATTTCTTCATTTACTTTTGTTACTATTAGTAGACAGAAAAATTGGACTGCTTAGTAGTAGACACTCATAATTTGTCAACCCAGCATCCTTCTTTTTCTTCTGGGAACAGACTTTCTCACAATCACCTCCCCACCCATTATCAACCTCCTAACCAACCAACTCTATCCATGAGGTTTTCACGAAAGCCACCATGTTAGTACAATATGCTCCCCCGTCCCAAACATTGAACCAAGCTGGACTAATCAGAATTCTTCTTTTAGGAAGTTTGCACCTGGAACAGGAAAGCAATATCAATCTCCAGGTAGCTCAAGCTGCTGCTATTGGTGGCCATGATTTCAGCCACGTGAACTGAGGAGCAGGGAGGAGCAGGCTACGGTAAGAACAAAGAATGAAATCGATGTGCAGAGAGAAGCAGAAATGGGATATGGAAAGCTATGCCACCATTTGAGAGCCTGGTTCTACTTCATTCCTCAGGGCCAGCTGCAGTCCCATCCTTGAATTCCAGGACACAATTCTATGAGCAGTTTTTCCCAAGCTGCTTTGATTTGGGATTCTATTCTTTGCAATTAGTAAGAGTCCTCACTAAAAACAGGTCTAATTCAGCAGACTTGGCCTTAATACATGGGGCACACAGGCCTCTAAGGGCTCCTCTCTGAGGAAAAACCCAATTTTCCCTTAATAGTCAGGATTAAATATTCCCAGTCAATTTATTTTTATTTTTTTTTTTTTAAGATTTTATTTATTTATTTGACAGAGACAGAGATAGCGAGAGCAGGAACACAAGCAGCAGGAGTGGGAGAGGGAGAAGCAGGCTTCCCCCCGAGGAGGGAGCCCGATGTGGGACTCGATCCCAGAACCCTGGGATCATGACCTGAGCCGAAGGCAGACGCTTAACGACTGAGCCACCCAGGCGCCCCCCCAGTCAATTTAATAACCCCATTCCTTTCCTATTGATTTATTGGCATGAGGAGCTCAAAGTGGCCAACTAGTAGTCTTTACTTCCAGTTTAATAGTACCAATGAGGTGTTCCCTGGTGGAAACACTCCTCCCTTGTGAAATAAGACTTCTAGACCAACAGAGCCTAAAATAGTGGAGATAGGAAGTGAAAATTTTGCTAGTGGACCACTAAAAGTAACAGGAAATAAGAGGAACCATTCCCATTTCCACCCCTTGATTCCTGGACCCATTCAAAACTGGCTATTAGCAAAAGAGGAATTGGTCGCTGATTTAGAGCACATATTATATCCTGGAAGACTTTGCCCCAGCTCTGCAAAGTGTTTCCAACCAACTAGTAAAATAACTAAGTTAAAAATATTGTTACTATTACTAAAAGGTCATACCACACCACTTTATCAGGCCAGTTGCTTTAAGGTAATGGGAAACATTACAAGACCAGTGAATTCCATGAGTATGAGTCATTACCACACTTCATTTTCAGTGATTTCCATGATCAGAAGCAGTGTTCTATGAAATACCATGTGAATAAAACATTCTGTAAATCCCAGGATGGTGGTTTTGGTAGAAGCATTGTGAATAGGGAAGGTAAATTTGTATTCAGAGTGTCTATTTCATTGACAACAAAGTTCTGTCCCTTCCATGATGGAGATGATCTTTTGTAATCAACCTTCTTTTTTTTTTTTTTTAAGATTTTATTTCTTTATTTAACACAGAGAGAGAGAGAACAAGCAGGGGGAGTGGCAAGCAGAGGGAGAGGGAGAAGCAGGCTCCCGTTGAGCAAGGAGCCCGATGCAGGACTCTGATCCCAGGACCCTGGGATCATGACCTGGGCTGAAGGCAGCCGCTTAACCGACCTACCCACCCAGGTGCCCCTGTAATCAGCCTTCAAATAGGTGGTTTCCGGTGCTCACCGAGAATGGTGCCATACTGAATGCTCAGTGTTGGTCTCTGCTATTGGCAGGCTAGACATTCAGCAGTGATGATTGGAAGTCCATATTGCTGAGCCTATTAATAAATAACTCCCATGGACCATTTCATTTGGTTTCCACTGGACTAAGACAGGGCTGGCTGAGGAAAGAGATTAACAGATATCCATAAACAGATCACCTCATTCATCTGCTTAATATCCTCTTCCGATAAAATTTGTTTGGTGAGCTTTCACACGGGACAAAATATCATAACACTCTGATCATATTCAGAGATTTCTACACACAGGCCTTATCATCAGTTTTTCAGTCGTGATCCTTCTAAGTCTTGACTACCCAACAGAACTATTACCCACTACTCGTGTGTCAACACAGATCCACATTGCTGCTGACTGGGAGGACTTTCCTTCTGTCTCACCCTTTGAAGCTACCCCTGTTGGCAGGCCTGCGGTGCTACAACCATCCACTTCAGGGTAGCACCCGCATATTATACAAACTCATCTTTAAACCAGAATTTTTCCTCCTTAGCCAACTTGTCATAGGGAACTCCCCAAGAGGCCACAGAGATTCTGGTTGAGAGGGAAGAGGCAATGTGGTATGAGCATGTACTGTAGGAATATGTGCCATTTACTTCTACCACTTATTTGTGCCTTCAGGACTTATTTGACCTTGATCTCATATATACCACTTCCATCTAATGATTGAATGCTGCTGTGAATGCCCGATTTTATGGCTTGGAGGATTAGACAACATCCAGTTCATGATGGAAAACTTACATTACACAGTAACTTGGTGACTCGTGGTCAGTGATTCAGTCTCTGCAAAGGCCCAGTTACAACCTAGAAACTGATTCTTCAAAGAATACTTGTCTTCAGAGGATAGTAAATCTTTGCCCTCGAATCCTCAAGGTCTGGGCTGTGACTCACCTATAGGAGCCGCTGAAGCTGCCCCACAGTGTTCCTATCTGCCACAGGCACTCCGAGTGTCACTGTGCCTGATACAGACCAACTGGTAGAGCAGTTTGTATGGCGTCCTGAACCTGATGCAGAACCTGCTGTTGTTGGGGGTCTCACTCAAAACTGGCAGCTTCTCAGGGTTCTCAGTAAATGAATGAGGGTTGCATGCCCAGATGAGTTTTATGTTGCCTCAAAAACCCAAAGAAGCCCAATCAGTAATTGTATCTCTTTCTTAGTGGTAGGAGAGGCCAGATGCAACAACTTTTTCTTCACTTTGGAAGAGACATCTCACCATGCCCCAGATCACTGGGCCTCTAGAAATTTTACCAAGATGACAAGCCCCTGAATTTTTGTGGAATCAATTTCCCATGCTCTGCATGCATCTATCTTTCTAATGTATCTAGCACAGCTGCTGCTTCCTGCTTACCAGGAAGGATGATAGCTTCAGCATGATATCATCAATCTAATAAACCAGGGTGATTCAGAATGGAAGGGCAATTAAGGTCCCTTGGAACAAGATTATGACATAGGGCTACAGAGCTGATACGCCCCTGAGGTAGGATAGTGAAGGTATATTGTTGGCCCTACCAACTGAAAGCATTCGGCTCCTGACAATCTTTACTAACAAATACAGGGGGGAAAAAAGCATTCAGATCAACAGCTACATGCCAGGTGTGTTGAACTGTTCCAATGATAAAACTACATCTGTAACCACCACCTGATTAGATTTACAATAATCCATGTCATGCTTCAAGATGAATCTATCACAAGGTAGGCATTATTTCACACATTTACAGATGAAAGGGCAAACCACGGGGTGCCTCAGTGGCTCAGTCAGTTAAGTGTCTGCCTTTGGCTCAGGTCATGATTCCGGGGTCCTGGGATCAAGTCCCACATCGGGATCCCTGATCAGCAGGTAATCTGCTTCTCCCTCTGTCTGCCACTCCCCCTGCTTGTGCGCACTCTCTCTGTCAAATAAGTAAAGAAGAAAGAAAGAAAGAAAGAGGAAAGAAAGAAAGAAAGGAAGGAAGGAAGGAAGGAAGGAAGAAAGAAAGAAAGAAAGAAAGAAAGAAAGAAAGAAAGAAAGAAAGAAAGAAAGAAAGAAAGAAAGAAAGAAAAGGCAAACCACAAAAATGTTCACACACTCTTAAGGGGAAAAGTCTGAATTTGAATCCAGCATCCATTATGCTTTACCATTATCCTACCACAACCTTTATACCATGACTGTTCCCATTTGGACTTTTGATCTAAGTCATGTAAAAACCTACCAAACCTTCAAGAAACTAAAAGAGAATGAGTTATCAGAAAAGATATGCTGTTCCCAGAAGATATAGAGGAAGTGCCTGATAGATCCTGATTATACAAACCTTGTCTCTATCAAGCTTTATCTGTTTCGCCCTGCAGTAGGTGATATAGATAAATAAACAGGTAATTACAATATAGTGTGAATAAGTGCAATGATGAGAATGTGTCTTATAAGAACACATAGGAGGTACTTTAACCCAAATGTGGGAGTCAAGGAAATTTTTCTCAGAGGAAGTGATACTTGAACTGACATGTGAAGAATCAGTAGGAGTTAGGCAAAGTGGGGAAGGGCAAAGATGGGAGCCTAGGGGCGTGGGGGGCAAGGAGTAGAGAAACTAGTAGAGGGAACAGCAAGTGCCAAAGCCCGAAATGGCAGACAGCACAATGGACTCATTCAGTAAGTCTGGACCTCAGAGTGTGAAGAAGGGAAGGACAAGAGATGAGGATGGAAGGCTAAGCATGGGCCAGATCATGAATGAACTTACAAACTTTGTTAAGGAGTTTGTATTTTACCCTGAAGACAATAGCACATTACTGAAGAGATTTAAGCAGGAGATAGCATGACAGTTTTACACTTCAGAGACATTACTAAAGCTACAGAGTGAAGGCTAGACTGGGAAGCTACTGTAGTAGTGGAGAGAGAAGACAAGGGCCCCAGCTGGGGTTGTGACAAAGAGGGTGAGAGAAGTGGATAGACCAGAGATGCAATTGACAGGCTGTTTGACAGATGTGAAAGCCACAGAAGTCTGGAGTGTATGTAAAAAAAATTTAGACTGAGCTTCAGATGCGGGAGCCATGCAACATATGGTGATAACTAGAACTCAGGAAGAATGTGTAGAGTGAGAAGAGGAAAACAGGATATTAATGTAAAATCCCAACAAGGAATTCAATAGAAATTGAGGGGGTTATGGGGAGGAGAAATCCATGTCCACTGAAGGTCTGGGGAGAAAAAAATCCCACAAAAAGGAATTCACTTTTGAGCATAAATATTCAGGATTAAGTTTTCAAATTAATACAACTAATCATAATGGTTAATATTTATTGGACATTTAATATGTACTAGGCACATTTCTAAATGTTTACATGTATTATCCCCTTTAATCCTCACAAGAATAGCCTTACTTTATGGATGAGGAAAGTGAAGCATAGAGATTTAGTAAAACACCCCAAGTTACATAAGGGCACAGGATTTTTAAAATATTTTTTAAAGATTTTATTTAGGGGCACCTGGGTGGCTCAGTCGTTAAGCGTCTGCCTTCAGCTCAGGTCATGATCCCAGGGTCCTGGGATCGAGCCCCACATTGGGCTCCCTGCTTAGCAGGAAGCCTGCTTCTCCCTCTCCCACTCTCCCTGCTTGTGTTCCCTCTCTCGCTGAGTCTCTCTCTGTCAAATAAATAAATAAAATCTTTAAAAAAAATGTTATTTATTTATTTGTGAAAGAGAGAGAGAACATGAGCAGGGGGAGGGGCAGAGGGAGAGGGAGAAGCAGACTCTCCGCTGAGCACAGAGCCCAATGCTGGGCTCAATCCCAGGATCCTGGGATCATGACCTGAGCTGAAAGCAGATGGTCAACCAACTGAGCCACCCAGGCACCCCCCTTTTTTTTATTATTGAAATATAATGACGTATAACATTATATTAGTTTCAGGTATACAACATAATGATTTGATGTTTGTATATATTGCAAAATGATCTCCACAAAAATCTAGTTAATATGTATCACCATACATAGTTATGAAAATTTTTTTACTCTCTTAGCAACTTTAATATACAATAACGCTATTAGTAACTATAGTCACCTTGTTGCACATTACATCCCCATGACTTATTTATTTTACAGCTGGAAGTTTATACTTTTTAACCCCCTTCACCCATTTCACTCACCCCACCATCCCCACTTCCGCCTCTGGCAAACACCAATCTGTTCTCTGTATCCACAGGTTCTTTTTTACTCTTTATTACTATTATTATTATTATTATTCCACATATAAGTGAGAACATACTGTATTTGTCTTTCTCTGAATTATTTCACTTAACATAATGCCCTTAAGATCCATTTGTTGCAAATGGCAAGATTTCATTCTTTTTTATGGCTGAATAATATTCCATTGTACATATATACCACATTTTCTTTACTCATCCATCAGTGGCCACTTAGGTTGCTTTCATATCTTGGCTATGGTAAATAATGCTGCAATAAACCTGTGGGTACATGCAGTTTTTAGAGTTAGTGTCTCATTTCTTTGGGAGAAATACCCAGAAATGGAATTGCTGGATCATATGGTATTTCTATTTTTAATTTTTTGAAGAACCTCCATAGTGTTTTTCTTTTTTTTTTTTTTAATTTATTTGTCAGAGAGAGCACAAGCAGGGAGAGCGGCAGGCAGAGGCAGAGGGAGAAGCAGGCTTCCGGCTGAGCAGGGAGTCCGATGTGGGGCTTGATCCCAGGACCCTGGGATCATGACCTGAGCTGAAGGCAGACGCCCAATCAACTAAGCCACCCAGGCACACTGCCCACAGTGTTTTTCATAATGGCTCCACCAGTTTGCATTCCCACCAACAGTGCGCAAGAGTTCCCTTTCCTCCACATCCTCACCAACACTTGTTATTTCTTATCTGCAGCGTTGGCACTTGAGCCCATGCCTAGAATTTGCCATGCAGGCTGCCTCTCAGAAACAAATTAGCATATATATTACATACTTTGTAAAGTCACAAAATTAATACTTGTTGCACAGGCATCCTTCCTCTGGAACTAGGTCTTTTCAACAGAGAAATATTTTTATATACATTTTTAGAAATGCTATCAAGTGTAGTACAGCTGCTAAAAATATTAGCAAATGCCACTTGCAACCTCTCCTGACTCTTAGAATGACCTTCAACTTCAAATAAAACAAAAATGAACCAAAGAAGATGATGTTTCTTCAAAAGAACCAGCCCTCAAACACCTGAAACTTGAGGCAGGAACTCAAAGAGGATTTTACTACACAGAACTCGAGGGTTACAGTCGTGTTGTAACTTGTATTAATTCCTATCACTCACGTTAAAATGGCTCTCCACAAAATGGAGTCACTTAGGCTTAGACCTGCATCAGCTTTGTCACCATGCCAAAAGAAAAAGAGGTTTTCGAACAGCTGTATCATGAGACCAACTGTCAAGGAACAGTTTTCCATGCCACACCCCAAAGGACTTGAAAACACCTGGAAATAGCAGGTGTTCCACCTGATCCCGCTAAGGTCGGATGCAGGCCTGGAGGGCTGGGTATGAGTTGACCTCCTTCCTCCTAATGGACATAAAAACTGGACTGAGAAAGACTTCAGTGAGACCCCCACTCGCTGCGAGTTTTCGCTCTGACGCCGCGGGGCGGAAGTGAACTGGCACCTGCCCACGGGAACGGCAGGGCGCAATCAGCAAACAGCGCGCATCCCGCCAGGTGCAGGTGCACCATACCAGCGACCTGAATGCTCCGCCCACCGGTGATGCGTGCTCACCCCTCTTTGGCGTCTAACCCTATCTACTCTGTGTCTCGGCCTGTGTGTACATATGCAATAGTGTCCACCTGGAAATAACAACAACGACGACGACAAAACAAAACAAAAAGCAGTGGCTTCCACCTTCAATAGCCAAGCAATCTTGAAAAAGAAAAAACTGAAAGTATCACAGTTCAGACTGCTAGTTATATTACAAAATGGTAGTGATTAAAACAGTATGGTACTGACATAAAAATAAACACATAGGGGCACCTGGGTGGCTCAGTCGGTTAAACATCTGACTCTTGATTTTGGCTCAGATCACAATCTCAGGGGATAGAGCCCCATGGCAGCGTTCCCGGATCAGTGGGGAGTCTGCTTGTCTCCCTCTCCCTCTATCCCTCCCCCGGCTCTCTCGCTCTCTCAAATAAATAAATAAATCTTTTTTTTTTTTTTAATTTTTTTTTTTTAAACATTTTATTTATTTATTTGACAGAGAGAGAGACAGAGAGAGAGGGAACACAAGCAGGGGGAGTGGAAGAGAGAGAAGCAGGCTTCCTGCCAAGCTGGGAGCCCGATGTGCGGCTCGATCCCAGGACCCTGGGATCATGACCTGAGCCAAAGGCAGACGCTTAACGACTGAGCCAACCAGGCACCCCCCCTTTTTTTTTTTAAATAGACACAGAGCCTGGGTGGCTCAGTTGGTTAAGCATCTGCCTTTGGCTCAGGTCATGATCCTGGAGTCCTGGGATGGAGCCCTGCATAGGGCTCCTTGCTCAGCAGGGAGCCTGCTGCTTCTCTCTCTGCCTGCCATTCCCCCTGCTTGTGCACTTGCTCTCCCTCTCTCTCTCTCTGGCAAATAAATAAATAAAATCTTAAAAAAATAAAAATTAAATTAAATTAAACTAAAAATAGACACATAGATCAATGGTATAAAACATAAAACCCAGAAATAAACCCACAATTATGTGGTCAATCTTCAACAAAGGAGGACTGAATATACAATGGGGAAAACGTAAACTTAAAGCCTCCACAGGTGATTCTAATGGGCAGCTGAGTTTGAGAGCCAGGGTACTGGTTTAAAGATATAAAGGCTTTTCTTCCACGGAACACAAAATCTAGAGCTGGGTGAACCAGAACCAGCATAGTTGCTAAAGGGTGTCATTAAGGAACCAGGCTCCTTCTATCTCTGCTCCAAACTTCTTAGCTTACCACTCATTGTCTTGGTAATAAGATGGTTGCTCCTCCCAGGCATTGTATCTAAGTTCCATGCCGGAAGAAGGCAGAAGGGCAAAAAGGCTTCACCTCACAAATCTTTGCCTTTCCATTCAGAAATGAAAGCCTACCTCAGGGACTTCTGGGAACTTCTCATTAACCCAAACTATATTTCATGGCCATCTCAGTTTGTAATGAGGTCTTGGAATTTGTGTGTGTTGCTTCCCAGACTCTATGGTAGAAGACAAGGGAGAAGGTGATTAAAATGATTATTGAGTGAGCCAACCTACAGTGTCTGCAAAACATGAATGTACTACTTTTGTATTTTTTTTTATTTTTTAATGTAAATACAGTAGCATAAAGACTGTAAGGAAATATCATACCTGGGAGAAATTTCGTCATGACCTGGCCTGTCCATCACACTATTTTACACTAAGTCCAATCAAACCCCAAAATCCTCTGCTGTTTTTTTTTTTCCCGAGGCTATATTGATTAGCTAATACAGCAGCCTTTTCAAACCCAAAGTTTTATTCCAGTAGAAAAGAAGCAATCATTAGCCTAAGCCTGGTGAGTGGAATGACCACAAAATCCTCCCAAAAGTCCTGGCCTCCTTTTGCCTGATAGTCTCCAAAATCAAGTTAATTTCTCTAGTGACCTGATGTTCACATTAAACTATTTGCTGCCAAGGGTTTGAATTACTGCAAATATGTCCCTTGGGTTTATCCCAGTTGAATTAATAATCAGATCCCCCACCACAATCTCTTGTTTGGCAGTTATTCTTATTCCAACCTCCCTCCTGAATTTGAAACTCATGATTTCCAACTGCCTGCTGAATAAGAACATCTCAACATCCCATAAGCAAACCAAACTTGGTGTGTCATCATGATCTTATGATGTTCCCCCACCCCCAACCTCCTGCATTCCCCATCTCAGTGATTAGTCAAGTGATCAAGTTGTTCAAACTACAGATCTCAGAATTGTGCTCACATCTTCTCCGTTTCTTTATCTCATATTTCCAATCAGTCAAATTCGTCAATTCTACCATATACATGCTTTCCAATCTGCCTCTTCTCCTCTAATTCACGCCCAACTCATCTTCTACCTGGATTATAAAGCAAACATCATTCAAATCATTCCAGTGTCCCGAGGGTAGCAAATACTGTGTCTTCAAGAAATGGAAACAGAAGCCAGTGGGATCAAAGCATAAAGAGCAAGGAGAATATCAGGAGATGAGGTCAGAAAGGCAAGCTGGGTCCAGATCCTGTAAGGCTGTCTAAGTCATATTCAAGAGTAAGACATGTCAATATATATAATTGTGATAGTAGCCATTGCAGGGCTTGCTAATGAAAGTGTACCAACTCAATACACTCCACGTCATTCACCCTTTATGCTGGCCTCAAATCACTTTTATAAAACATATATCAAATTATACTGAAGACCCATTGTACCCATAATCCTAGTCTAATCATGAGAAAGATATCAGACAAATTCCAATAAAGGGGCATCCTACAATATTCTTGACTGTACTCTTCAAAACTGTCAAGGTTATCAGAAAGAGGAAAGTCTGAGAAACTGTAACAGTCAGGAGAAGCCTAAGGAAACATCAATTAAATGTAACATGAGATCCTGGCACAGATAAAGGGCCTTAAGTAAAAACTAAAGAAATCTGAATAAACTATGAACTTTAGTTAATAATAATGTATCAGTATAGGTTAGTTAATTGTAATAAATATATCATGCTGGGGTGCTTAGCATGTGGTGCTGGATATGTCTACGGGCTTGAGCATTCCTTCCCACATCCTTCTCTGTGCCTTCCAGTGCTACAGAGGCTAAAAAGTTAAAACAACTCCCCTGCAGCCAGGATACTAAATTCAATTAAGTGTCCTCATATGAAACTAGGAAGGCATAAGCAGGATGGAGAGCATCACCCTGCTGCCATTTTCCCTTGGCAATCAAGGTCATGAGCATGTGAGTATAGAAAGCTAGAAGGGCAGCTGATCTCAGCTTTTCGGTGACTGCTCACCACCTTCCTGGATGTTAAGAAGCAGATGCTCATGGCAAAGTTGACAGAAGAGGTATCAGCTTTTTGATCCCCAGAACAAAGCCACAGCAGTGCATTCTTGAACCCATCAGTTCTGGCTGTAGTCCCTAACTCTAGCTACTCCAGCTCTTCCAATGATTTTGAAAGCACCTAGCTCCCTATATTAAATCCTTCTGTGCTGAAAATATCTAGAGTGGTTTCTATACCTATATTAGTCTGTTCGGGCTACCATAACCAAATACCACAGACTGGGTGACTTAATCAACAGAAATTTATTTTCTCATAATTCTGGATGCTGGAAGTCCAAGATCAAGGTGTCAGCAGAGGTCTCCTGACACCTCTCTCCTTGGTTTGCCGGTGACTGATATCTTGCTGCCTCTTCACATGCTCACCCCCCCGCCCCGTGCGTATACACCCCTGGTGTCTCTCTGTGTGCCCTAATTTCCTCTTCTTATAAGGACACCAGTCAGATTTGATTGGGGCCCACCCTAACATCCTCATTTTAACTTGATTATCTCTTCAAATGCCCTCTCTCCAAATGTAGTCACATTCTGAGATAGTGGGGTTTAGAGCTTCAGTATATGAATTTGGGGGGAGCTCCAATTGAGTCTATAACACTATCCTTCCCTGAAACCTGACTGATACATATATTTTGATGCGTCTGCCCATGCTTCCAATTTAACATCCTTCAACAAACGAATGAACGAATAAACACGGCAGGGCTTTACTGCAAAAAGTTCACTGTTTAGTCATTTTCTTTTCTTCGTAAATGTTGCTAAGTCTCCTTTCCAACCTCTCTACCCTCTCGCCATTT
Organism: Halichoerus grypus; assembly: GCF_964656455.1. NCBI lineage: Eukaryota > Metazoa > Chordata > Mammalia > Carnivora > Phocidae > Halichoerus > Halichoerus grypus. The sequence goes on from NC_135722.1 coordinate 45,681,855, forward strand.
TTTATTCTGCAGTTCTTATGGAAGGCAGAAGAGACCTGCTTTATTAGCTGCCCATTGCTGTTTAACAATACTACCACAGTACCCGCTTTGGCAGCACACATACTAAAAAAACAATATAACCACATATTTAACTGCTTAATACAACCCATGCTTATTATCTCACAGCTTCTATGGTTCAAAAGACCAGACATGACTTGACCGGATCCCCTGCTTAGGGGTTCAGAAGGCTGCAATTAAGTGTCAGTCAGGGCTCTGTCCTCATCTGAGGCTAGCCTAGAGAACAAGCTACTCCCAGCTCACTCAGAATTCAGCCGGCAGAATTCAGTTCCTGGGGGCTGTAGGACTCCAGGCTTCAGGTCCATGCTGCCTGTCAGCCGTGGCCACCCTCAGCTCTTAGAGGCTGCTCACGGGTTCTTGGCACACGGAGTTCCCGTCACGGCCATTTGCTTCCTCAAAGCCAAGAGGGCAGTTCAGCAAGACAGCATTAAGATCCTATGCAACATAATCAATGATCATTGTACATTCCATCACTTTTGCTGTATTCTCTTGATTAGAAAGAAGTCACAGGCCACACCCACACTCACAGTTCACAGAGGTCACCTTAAAAGTCGGCCTGCCACAGTTGGCTTCTGCTTTCTTGGCTTTTTCTCCTTCTCTCTGTTAGGGTCTCTGTAATCAGGACCCTGTGCCTATCTGATAACCACAGATACAGGGAAGGGGCATGGTGCCCTCACTCAGAGCAAGTGCCTCTTTTAGTGCCCATTTCCCGTGCAGGAGCTGTCCGAAAGCAGAGAGCCCATCTGTTTCAGCTGTCCCAGGTCTAAGAGTGGCAGAATAATTCAGGCTGTCATGAGAACCTCTGCTCCCTGAACATCTCCTGGTTGCTACTCCAAGCTCCAAGGAGCCCCCACAGAGAGAGAGAATTACAGTCCTCTGCATTTAACCAAGGCCCCAGAGCACAGGGGACGCTCCTCTGAAGCAGCCCTTAATACAGAGGGCCTGTTCCTCTGAAGGGCCAGGACCTTGCTCGTTTTTCTCTTTAAGTCTTCACTGCTCTGACCCAAGGTCCAGCATATGGTAGGTGCTCGGTATACTTTAGGAAGAATGGATTAGCTCCCTAATTTAAAGACAAATGACTGTGAAATCAGAACCTAAAGTACTTAAGAACCTAAAGTACTTAGGAAAAAAATGAGATCCATACATTAGAATTCTACTCAGTCATAGAAAGGTGGCCAGAATAGGTTAAATGAAAGATGAAGTTTCCTGTGATTATGTTTTTTAAAGAAAAAAAATTATAATAATGGGTATTAAGAATGATAATAATTGGCATAATGATTGTTGTCAAGTATAGTCTACATTTTATTTTTCTATCATGTGTGACATTTCTCTCTTCTGATTTAAAACAGCGAAAAGGATTACGTAGAATACTAGGAAGCCAAGTGTCTCATCAATTAATCACGCCTCTTTTCCCTGTGTTTAAATATATGGTTATGAAGCTGATAATTCAGGGAATTCCATTTAATTCAACAAACATTTATGGAGGGCTTATGAGGAACAAGGTATTGGGAAGGGCCAGACTGCTAGGGGTCAGTGTAACTTGATTTCAGTAAAGCATTAGACAAAGTGTCTCACGATCCAGTGATGGATGAGGTCAGGAAGGTGAGTGGTACAACAGTGCTGTGGTTTTGCATGGTTTTGCAGCTGTCTGAATAGCCATATACACAGTTGATAAGTAACTTCCATCAGGAGGAAGTTTCCCATGCAGAGTCACCGTCACTCTTATACCCTGCCCTATGTTGACTAGATGACTTCAGTGAAGAAGATAAGCACAAAGTCTAGAGTAATAGCTAATAGACGAAAGAAGCAAGATGCAAAATAACCTGAATAGCATGAAATCCAACGAGACTCATTGTTAAGTTTGGTATTTAGTTACGAATTCGTGGGGATTCTTGCCTTGGCGTAGCTCATGTAAAAACCAACTGGGTTTCTTATTGACCACAGATTCATTATGAGGCATTAATGGAATGTGGCTGATAAAAACAAAGGCCAGGGCAATCCCTGACCATGGTCATAAATCTAGCGTCCAGATAAGAGGCTGGCAGTTCAATCCTGTTCTAGTCGGATCACACTGGAGCTCTATTTTCACTCCTCATTTCACTGTTGGAACGTGGCGCCCTTAACCCATTTTTGCGAAGAAGTCTTTTCTTACACTCCTGCTTCATGCTGTGTCCTCACATACCCCAAAAACAGTGTGCTAAAATGGGACAATGAGGTCTACTCTTCTTACGTGGCAAGGTTATAAAGCAGCGAGGTCACGTGAGCCAGGTTTCTTACACAGATGTCAGCCGTGCTTTGTGTTGACTTATGCTTTTATTGCAGCCTCCTCTCCCTAGGGACTCAGGTCTAAATCTGGATGATGAAATGACCAGAAATCTGACTTAGAACCACTACTTGCACTCCAGATGACTCCTCCCTCCTACTACAGTCACAACACAACCTTTGTCCTTGAAACAGCTGCCCTGCCTAGATTCTTCTTCTTCATGCAAAACTCCAAGACACCAGCCTTGCCAAACTCCTACAGGAGTCTAAATCCACCATTTCATCTGAAAACGGAGATCTCTGCCACTCTCAAATACCATGAAGTCATCAGAGTTCGGTAGCAGACGATCTCCTTTCCGCCTCCTATAAATGCCTTCCCTGCCTTACCAGCAATCCCTCCGACTCTGGCTTCCCTCGTTCTCCAGGCCTGAGAATTGGGAGTGTGCAATGTGTAAGGAAGTAAAAAGGAAAAGGAGGAGAGAAAGAAGGAAAGAGATTTACCCTGATCCCAAAGATAGATCCTTTTGCTATTGCTCCAGCAAATCATGGTTCTCTCCTTCTCTCTTTGTCCCAAACCCTCTTCAGGGCACATACCTGCCCAGCGGCTTGGGGAACCTCAGGCTTACAGGGCCTACTCTCTCCAAAAGAGCTGATCCTAAAGCTAGAACCAGTCCAGCAGGGCCACCTCCCCATCCAGGCAAGATGCCCAAGGATCTGCTGAGCCAGAACTTCTTCCTTATCCTCAAGAAAGGCCTGAGAGACTGTGATCTGTCCAACTAATGCCCTTGGGCTGGAGGGGTGGAGGTCATATCTCTAAGTCAGGCTCTGTGCTCAATACTGTGAATGCTTTATCTCATTTAATATCCATGGTAAATCCTGTGCTGTGACATATTGATTAACATGTCTTCCATCACAAGAACAGAAAGCTCAACTCAAAATGGCATAAGGTGATGGGGATTACTGGTTTACACACTGGAAACAACAGAAGTAGAACGGGCTTCAGGGTGGGTTGATTTAGGAGTTCAGCAATGTCTTCAAGTAGTCCTGCTTTCCATCTCTCCACCCTACCAGCCACAGTAAGAGCTCCCATCTAGGGCTGGCCCCTGTTGCAGTCTCAGAGTGGCTCTGTGTTGCTACTGGGACCACATATATCCCCCATTCTTCTCCAGCAGGAGACAGGGAACATTTTTTTTTTCCCGGAAGTAACCAGGAAACTTCGGCAAGCTCATTGGCCTGAATTAGGCCACACCAACCATTATATCTACAAAATGGCCTAGACATGGAAGTGTACTAGGCCTGAGCCTTCAAGAATGGAGTAGTCTGTTGGTCAGAGATGTGAATACCTTGACAAAAGTCATGGTAGTTACCAAGAGAAGAACAGGTGTTGGAGAGGCAACCCCAAGTCTCTCTTAGGTATACAGTACCCCAATTTTGCTGAGGAGAAACTGAAGCTCAAAGAGCCCGTGCATCTGTATAAGTGGGGGAGCCAGGATTCTCATCCAGGCCCGTCTGGTCCAACACCAGGATACCTTGAGGAATGAAACTAAAGAAAAACTGGAGTAGTAACCAGCCTGAAACGTGTAGGTGGAAAAGGGGAGCAGGGGCTTCATGAGACTGGAAAGATCTCGGCCACTGTATGGGCACCCAGGAGTCACTGAATCAACCCATCCCACAAATCTGAGGCAGCTCTCAATGTGGGGACATCAACTGGTACCATGCCTAGCTCATCAAATGTCTAAACTGAAAAGAGACTACAAATCTATTACTCTTGATGGAGAGTTCTAGAGCGCTGCTTTCCAAGTCCATTCTGGGTTAAATCAATGCTGTGGTCTAGCCTGGAAACCTCACCACAATGCATAACATTGCTCCTCCTGGGAATGTCTTCCAAGTTCCAAAGGACAGATTTGCAAATAGACCTCTGGAGCACAGCCCCATCCATGCTGGGAACTGCCTTTCTTTGACTTGTTTATTCAGGAAAGCTGTTCTGGACTTTCACCCAGCAGTTGCCTGGCAGGAGGTGACCTGGCTTTGGCCAACACAGGGTGGAGCCAGCAGGAGGGTAAAGCTGATAGCTACCGCTCAGTGCTAACTGGGCACCAAGCTGTACCCTGGGAAGGGAGAAGGGCAGAGCATTCAGAGGCCATGGTGCAGCTGGTCCCTGACAAGAGACTCTATTTAAAGAGTGCGAGTCTCCCCTTCCCACCCCGCTTCCATTTGGTGGAAGAAGCAAAGACAAGGTTACAAGCACCTGTGTGGCCCGAAAGGCTTTTGCAAGTTTTGAGGGTCAGCAAGTATAAATTCTCCTTTAAGCGGCTGCCATTTCTCCTTCCCCCGTGGAGGTTTCTCACGAGGCAGCGTCAGATTCGAGCACTGTGGCCCCCAGCGGCCGCGCTGGCCTTAAGGAGTTCTGTGGTCTATTCTGAGTGATTTTCCTGGTCCTGGTCCTGGCAAACTTATCCATTTTCTGACAATATTTAGAGTCTGATGTAAGTGTGAACTAGATAATGACCTTTAAAGTCATAGCATGTTGTTCTGCTTAAAGCTTTAATTTCTTCCTCAGAGCATCTGCAAAGTCCTCTGACCCCTCTGCCGCTTGGTGATTTCCCCAAGTTTCTGTCCACTTGTTGGGGTGGGGACAGCTGTACGCTGGACAGAATCTTCACATGTCTTGGGCTGTGAGGAGTTTCTGAGCCAGCTAAAACCATTCCTTATACTTCGGAAGCTCTTGCAGCCCATTCTGAGATGCAAAATATTGACCAGCTCATCTCAGGCACGTCTTTCTCTCTGGCTATTTTAGGATCTTCCCTAAAACACGTATGAAAGCATACAACTAGCTCCCCCCATGAGTAGTTACTAGAACTTGACTAACATTTCAAGCCTGACATGGCTAAAACAATACCATATCTGCAGCTTAACTTTAGGTGACTCACCAGAAAAGCTATTTTAAACAAAATTTGTAGAGAATGAGGTTACATTTGTTCTAGGAAAAACAGACTGAAGGGACAAAAGGCTAATGTAATATTTTGAAATGCTCTTTTTAAGTTCATAGAAGCCCTGCTGTATTTTTTTAACAGCATCCTAGTTACCAAGCACAACAGGAGGGGCAAAACTGATATCTAAAACACTCAAACAACCATGTCCTGACACCATCCAGCAGGAGTGTATGTTCATCGGAGAACACGTTTGCAGAAATAGCAACGGTCTTGTTCATCTGGTCACCAGGGAGCCACATAAATTCTCTTGCAAAATAACATTTGTCAGGGGGAGTCTGGGTGGCTCAGTCGGTTAAGCATCTGCCTTCAGCTCAGGTCGTGATCCCAGGGTCCTGGGATTGAGGCTTTAGTTGGGCTCCCTGCTCAGTGGGGAGTCTGCTTCTCCCCTCTCCCTCTGCCTCTCCCCCCACTCATGCTCATGTACTCTCTCTCTCTCAAATAAATAAATAAAATCTTTAAAAAAGAAAAAACAACAACAACATTTGTCAGAATAAAGCTCTGGTAGCCTCATGAAGGAAAGAATTTACCAGGCACCTGTTCTACCTTATGGTTGTCTTCAGTTCTCCTGGCAATTACTACACTCTTTTCCCCACTCCAGAGAGTAGAACCAGACTAGGTTTCTAGCTGACATTTGGGCTGGGGCAGAGTTTCTAGAGGGAACAAGGGATCAACAGATGCACAGGACAAGGGGCTCCCATGGTACTAAAATCAAGCACACAGGTAAGCACCAAACTCATTTTTCTCCTGAGAAGACGATTTCTTTCCTGAAAAAATATTCGTGGCCTGAACACTATCAAGATCATCTCCAGAAGACAAATACTGTGTCGTACTGTATGATCTCACTCATATGTGAACCCTAAAAAAGAAAAAGAAAAAACTAAACTCATGGGAATAGAGAGCAGAATGGTCATGGCCAGGGGCTGTGGGGAGGCTGAGAAAATGGTAGATGTTGGTCAGAGGGTATAAACTTCCAGTTATAAGATGAATAACTCTGGGGATTGAATGTAGAGCCATGAGGACTGTAGTTACCAATACTGTGTCATATACGGGAAATTAGCCCAAACGGTAAACCTGAAGCACTCTCACCACATACACAGATCCCAACCGTAACTATGTGTGAGGTGATGGGTGTGTTCATTAGCTTAATTGTGGTACTCATGTCACAATATACACATAGGTTCCATCATTACATTGTATACTTTAAGCATATGTAATTTGATTTGTCAGTTATACCTCAATAAAGCTGGGGGAAGGGGACAAGAAAAACGAAAACCTAAAAAATAGAGAATCTCCAGGAGGGGAGGGGAATTTGAAATCACTACTTCAATCCCGTCCTCTAGAGTTTTCCTTTCTTCTTTGGGTCTCGACTTCACTTTCCATGACCATCACTACATTAGCCCCCTCTGGGAGGTTCTGATATTTCTTTAGTAGTACACAAGCCCCTTCCCTGAACTTTGCTTTACACAGCTGAGACAGGCCAGAATTTTTCCAAAGCCTTTACGAGATTCTAAGAAAGACCAATGGGGACATAAACAAGAAAATATGTGGAACATAAACAGGCTTATGCAAAACAGGAACAGTGGTAACATTTGGGAAATGAGACATGGAAGGAGGAATTTTGTACGTTATAGCCTTCTTGTTTGGTTTTCTTCCCAAGAATTATATTTAATTTGTAAGTAATACACATATGTTTTGAAGCTTATACAGTATTAGTTTTGGTCCTACCATAGCATTCTAGTTGCTATGATTTACTCTACCCACTGACTTTGTGCCTTGTTAACTCTGAGAGTCTTGCTTCTGCTCCTTGCTACCCCCATTCCTCCCCAGTAGGTCTCACAGACCTACCAGCAAGAACAATGGGTGATAAGTTTGATCATTCATTCAACAAACGTGCTATCACATGCCAACTGTCTTGTCAAACACTGAGTAATAGGTATCACAGAGCTTCAATGCCTATTAGTAACACTCAGACATCTTTTCTCTTTGATAGGAGAAAGATCAAGCATCATTTCCCTCCATCTAGGAAGTCCCAGATCTTACTTTTTTTTTTTTTTTTAAGTAGCCTCCATGCCCAGCATGGAGCCCAACGCAGGGCTTGAACTCACAACCCTGAGATCAAGACCTGAGCTGAGACAAAGAGTCCATTGCTTAACCAACTGAGCTACCCAGGCACCCCAGAGCTTACTTTTTTTTTTTAAGAGGAAGAATATGCACTTAAAATTATATGAAAACACACTTAATAGATTCATTAACCTCTGCCAATAAAAAGAGACTGGTTGAAAGAATTCTTAGAAGACAATGGAAAGGAACTCATTTACATACAAATGGATCTTTCTGGAGAATGCGAGAGGAAAATCCCACTTTCTGATTTGGAACAGCAACAACTACTAATATAGTCAAGATGAGGACATCTCTGTGCTCTGGGTGTCTCTACTAAGATGACTAAGGGCCCTTCCCAGGCCCATATAAGCTTATGACTACTAACTCTTCCTATGCTCTTCACCTGTTCTTCTCCCTCTGTTCATCTAACTTGAGCTCAAGAATTCTCCCGAGAGTGATTCAAACTGGGCTATCTTCATTTTCCTGGCGCACCCACTTTCTTAATCAGCTTCTGTTTCTTCAAGGAAGACAAAGAAAACATTTGGAGACATCACAAAGGAATCTCATCCCAAGGTTTACAGCCACCTCTGCTGAGGAAAGTGCTTCCCAAGGGATACCACCCACTGTCACTCCCCTGGGAGAACAGTCTGTGCTTGGGGAATGTGCCTTCAGTTAAGACTTCCATGACATGGGACGCCTGGGTGGCTCAGTCGGTTGAGCATCTGCCTTCGGCTCGGGTCATGATCCCAGGGTCCTGGGATCGAGTCCCACATCGGGCTTCTTGCTCAGCTGGGAGCCTGCTTCTCCCTCTGCCTGCCTCTCTCCCTGCTTGTGCTCTGTCTCTCCCTGACAAATAAATAAATAAAATCTTAAAAAAAAAAAAAAAAAAAAGACTTCCATGACATGACGTCATGGCCCCACGAGGAAAGGACTTCCAAACCTAAATCCCATTGTCCAGAGCCCCGTGTGGACTCCCTTGGAAGGTTGTTTATGGTCAGTCAGGGACTCTGCCCTTCCCTCCTGTCCCCTGCCTAGCTTATACCAAGGGATAGGACAGGCAGGACTTAATGGCCGAAAAGAAGGAAGCCACCTGTGTGGTCCAACAATCCATCCTAGGAAATGACTAGCCGGATGGTATCCAACTACACAAACATATATTCTGAAATCCCCCAAATTCTTCAAGGCATTTTGCTAAAATAAACCAATGCATAACCATCCTAGAATCATTTCAAGAATTTATTCCTAGGAAAACAGCAGGTGGCAGCAAAGTTTCACATTTTTTTACCCTTTGGGCTGGAATGAAAACAAAGTTGTCATGGAATTATCTCCTCATCTATGAGTCTGCCAGCTGGCCCAGAAACTGGCACGCTGCCGTCTTGTAAAGTGGAGAATATAGTCTTCTTGAGTGGACTCTGTGCGTTTTGACAAAAGAATCCCAAAAGTCTCCTCCCAACCTCAAGCCAGATACCTGCCTGGGTCTGTAGGTCAGGCAGCACAATGACTGCCACCGAAGGGCTGGATCACAGAGGCAGAGGCTCCGGCCCTGAGTCTCCGGTTCTCTTGCCCAATGTCAAGGAGCTGCCAACACTCAATGGGGAAGGCTTCAGAGAAACCCAAGTATGAGTACGTGGAAATATGCCTGAGAATCGTGTATACACCTCACAGCATTTTCGCCATCTCTTATGATGTAACCCATGGGGTGAAATGTGTGGGTGGAGAAAGATAGGGGAGACAAGGGGTTTTCAAATCCCGTCTCTGGTGCACCTAGAGATTTAGGGACCTCATCACCTCACAGCCTCTGTAGCTCTGGGCTCAGGAGCAGCAGTGCCAAAATCACTGTCTGGTTTGGCCTCAAATGTCTTCCTTGCCTTAGTGCTTTGCTTGGCTCCCAGCTTCAAGCTGTGGCTGGAAAGTTTCCATTGCCACAGCACAGCACTGGTGTTTGGAACCCAAATTTTTGCTGAACTGTTTTTGCAGAGTAAATCCAGTTTTGTCTTTAAGAAGTGACTGGTCAGTTTATTTCATCCCCAAAATGGTGCTTTGTGCTCTCTCAGACCTCCTTTATTTATTTATTTATTTTAAGATTTTATTTGAGAGAGAGCACGGGGTGGGTGGGGTGCGCAGCAGCAGAGAGAGAGGGAGAAGCAGACTCCCCTCCCAGCAGGGAGCCTGACAGACGACGCAGGGCTTGGTCCCAGGACCCTGGGATCATGACCTGAGCTGAAGGCAGACGCTTAACAAACTGAGCCACCCAGGCACCCCTCTCTCAGACCTACTTTAGAGTGAGCTGCTTAATTTTCATCCCGGAGGAAACTCTCTTATTGTTTAAAAGAGAGGTGGAGGAGGGTGTAGATGGGGCTGGAGGATTTTGTGTAGTCATTATTTTTAAAGTTACAAAACTTGTTACAGAAAAAAAGGCAAAAATGAAGACCTCGTTCCAAGATCCTAAACAGATGTTACAAACAAATGTATTTATGGGTTTTCTTTCTGGAACTGACAGAAAAGTGAGAAGTTTTGGCCTTGTGTAAGTTACATAATTACATCTGCAGCATTAGCAGCTCCTGGTGATCAAAGAGAACATTCCTGAAAGGTGCAATGGAGGTAGAAGAAGTTCATTTATTTATTCATTTATTTGGTGCTTCAGCCCCAAGCACATGATTTTTTCTTTCCTGCAGAAAATGTGATCTGGTTCTGAGGACTTAAGGACAAACTTCACAGCTCTCTGCACGGAAAGGGCCCTTTAAAATTATCTACTAAGGAAAACATTCTATAATTCCTTTGAATGTAATAAACAATATCTTTGGGGGCAACTTGCAGCAAATGTTCCAGAATTCATATCAACATTTAATTCCCTCTCTGCATGTATGTTCTACACTCCCCAAATATGATGTTAAATCATTTAATGCAGAGAATTGACAGCACCAGGAAAATATTTGGATAACTGTCTGGAGTTACCATTATTGGCTTTAATTGTGACCTACTGGCTCTTGGGTCCTGAAGCAGCCAGAAAATGAGATATGTATGCCAAAATATTCATTAGAATTCCCTTTTCAGTCATTGTTCAGAAAGAAAAAGTTTCCTTCTGGCTCCCATTTTCAGTGCTTTTAAGTAGAGTCATTAATATGCCAGATTTTTTTAAAGGATTGGTCAGAAAACAAGATTATGTGCATACCTTGTATTCTGCATTAAAAAACATCTTGAAAAGGTCAACCATCCCTTTGCTCTCATTCTATTACCCTGAAGAAAGAATTGTTTTTGCAGCCCTGAAGTTAACTGGTACTCTCCACCCGGGCCTCCTCCTCCTCCAAGCTCTCTTGAAAAGACATAATCCTATAAGCTTTGGAACCGGATGTACTAGTGAAGCACAGCTTGACCCTCCAGAGCAACTAGTCAGAAAAGATGTTTTAATGCCTTCTGCTCTTCACTGCTCGTTTCTCCCTGAATAGAAGATCTTAGAATGTTGGAGCGATAGGGGAGGATACTTAGAGGTCATTGATTTCATCTCCTCATTTTAAAGATGATTCATCCAAAGTGAAGTGGTAACACCCACTGTTTCAGCATTGGGTTCTGGCAGGGGGAAAAGCAGGTGCTTTTTTTTTTTTTTTTTTCCACCAGCGCATCCTTGTTACTATTAAAAACAGTTCGCGTTTAATGAGCATTTACTACACTGCCAGGCACAGGGCTGATGCTTTCATACACGTTGTCCTCACAACAAGCCTGTAAGGTAAATATTATTATCCTCACTTTATAGCTAATGAAACTGAGACTCGGGTTAAAGGATTTGCCCAAAATTACAGGGTGAGGAGAAAGAAGAATCCATTTGCAAACTCAGGGTTGCCTGACTTCAAAGCCTATGTCCTTTATTTTCCCCCCATGCCATCTGCTGAATGAAACAAGGCCAGAGTGCAAATCAGTGTGGGCTCTCCCATCACTTTAATTTTTCAAATAATGGGGTGAGTAATGAGTCCTCCACAGTGATAAAGTAGAAAAGGATGCCAATATCCAGGCAGTCCCCAGTTACCAGAGTCTGCAAAGGTATCAACAGGGGCCACATACATGTTGCTCTTTCCCATTCTCTACTTGTCATGTTTAACAGGACAGTTTATTCTGAGAGCTTTTGTGAAAGACTTCCCAGCTTTTAATAAAAGTTGGATGATTCAGTGTTGACAATTTTTCTCCCATTTAATAGAAAATTGGTGGGGGAAATTCAGGATGAATGCTTATTTTGGGAAAAAATCATCTGGAGGGTTGTTTTTTATGCTCCAGGTCATAGAGAGCTGGGAGAGCAGATGTGGTATGAATTAGGGAGGTTTATCTGATGGTTGTCTACAGTGGCACCCATGAGGGGGTTCTTGCCTGGAAACACTTGAGTTTTCCACTGAAACATGGGCTGGGAAAGAAACTTTGATGTTTTCGAAAAACTAATAAAGTTAAGATAAAGTTGGAATGTCATGTGTTAAATTAAAGAACACACGATGGAGACATTCAGGGGAAGCGCCCACGTTTGTTAACCCAGTGCCAGTGAAAACTTTGTGTAAACTGAAACTTTACTTTCTCCCAAAGAGACAAATCATTTACCTGGATCAGTTATAAGTAAGCCGCCTGCTCCCCACTCGCACAATTCCTTCTCTCTGAAAATGAAGTCATTCAAACCCCTCTGTAGATAGGCCCATGCCAGGCCAGGGAGGCTTAAAGGAGCATCATCTCCATGTTGGATTGTTTCCGTGTCAAATCACCTCATCTACTGCTACCCTCCTAATCCAAGCCAACATCATCTCTCATCGGGACCACTGCAATAGCAGTATATCCAGAGCCTGGAACAGGGCCCACGACAGAGTAGGAGTTTAATAAAAGATTGTGGGTGGATTGATTGATTGATTGAATGATTGAATGAATGACATCCTGCTAGCATTTATAATCAGTGAGCCAGTGCTGGTTCCCTGACTCGTCTGGGGCGGGGACCCAGGACACAACACCCTATCTCTAGGACTACTGCCCTGCCCTGTTCTCGCCAATCGTTTAACAGCAGTTATTATTAGTCTACTAGGGCTGCCATAATGAAATACCATAAATTGGGTGACTTAAACAATGGATTTGTTTTTTTCCCTCACAGTTCTGGAGGCTAAAAGTCCAAGATCAGGGTGCCAACTGGTTTGGTGTCTTCTGAGGCCTTCCTCTTGGCTTGCAAATGGCTGCCTTCTCACTGTGCCCTCACATGATCATCCTTCAGCCTGTCTGTTATCTATGTCCTAATCTCCTTTTCCCATAAGGACACCAATCATGTTGGATTGAAGACCCACAAAGAAGAACTCATTTTACCTTAATTACCTCTTTAAAGACCTTACCTCCAAAGACAGTCACATTGTGAGATTCTAAGGATAAGACTTCAGGGAGGGGAGACACAATTCAGCCCATGACAAGCTGTCACGAGCAGGGTCCTCTCTCTGCCTTCTACAGGTGAACTTCCCTGGGGCCTGCCTATCATTTGCTCCTAGAAGGCCCACTGCCATGTTCTCTGCCATTCTTGATGCCCTGTTACTTCCTGCTGTTCCTTCTTGATGCCAATTCCTTACAGCAAAACCATCTGTTGTCTGTTACCTCACCCTGGGCTGGCCTTCTTCCCATCACCTGCAGCTGGTCTTCTCTCCAAACACCTGTCCCTGCTGGCTGCAGTTAACCCTTCTATTTCTGGCTGTGTTACTGGATACAACCCTAAATCTAAAACTAACAACTAAATAACTAACTAAATTAACTCTTGGTCTCAGTCTGTTATGATCACTGGGGTACATTTTTGAAATGGCTCAAGAGTGATAATGTCAGGGGCACCTGGGTTGCTCAGTCATTAAGCGTCTGTCTTCAGCTCAGGTCATGATCCCAGGGTCCTGGGATTGAGCCCCACATCGGGCTCCCTGCTCAGCGGGAAGCCTGCTTCTCCCTCTCCCACTCCCCCTGCTTATGTTCCCTCTTTCGCTGTGTCTCTCTCTGTCAAATAAATAAATAAAATCTTAAAAAAAAAAAAAGAGTGATAATGTCTGGGCCGAATAAAGTTAAGTGGTCTCACACAGATAAAATTTTACCCACAATCACACAATGGCATTTTGCCCCACAGAGAATCTAGTTCAGTTGCTTTGGGATGGGGCCTGGTGTCAGTATTTTTTTAAAAGCACTCCCAGTGATTTTATTTTATTTTTTAAAAAACAGATCTTATTTTTAAGTAATCCCTACACCCCACGTGGGGCTCAAACTCACAGCCCAGAGACCACGAGTCACTTGCTCCATCAACTGAGCCAGCCAGGCGCCCCTCCTCCCAGTGATTTTAACAGGAAGAGGCTAAGGATCACTGCTTTAACTGGAGAAAGAAACCCATCAAATTGAGACAAAAACTAGAACACCAGGAAGTAGGCTGGGAGATCCCGTCCCACATGTGACTTGTGAATATAACGCCTTGAGTCTTCCAGTGTCCAGTCCCACCCAAATACAGAGGTGGGGGGCTCTCTCTTCAGCTCTTACCGCCCCCTTTGGTGTAAAGTACCCATCCTTTGATCTAAGAATCCGGGGGTGACTTATTAACGTCTTCTACCACACTGAGCAATCAAGATGGGGCTCAACAATGACTGGACAGAGGTAAGTGTCACTTCTGCTGGGCCACCTAAGTATGGCTGATGATGATGAAAGACACCCCCACCACCAGCCCTGCAGTGGTAAAAAACAAAACAAAACAAAACAACCCACCAGCTAACATGGCTCTTTGGCTCAGCAAAGCAGGACTCACTCAAAACGCAGAGGAGTTCCAGGCATTGATCAGCCTCCACAGGCTTCCTGGGGCTGATGGGCAGTCTTTGCAAGGTGCTGTCCTCTTCTTGGTGGGGCTCTTCCCCAGGCCTCCCTCCAACCTCCTAGGTCCCTGCCCTCCCCCTGGCCTAGGGAAGGCTTGGGTGAAGCCTGGCTCTCTTTCTAGACTCTTTCCAATATGTCCTGAGGGCAAAGCCCAATCCCTCATGCTTCCGGGCCTTCCGTTTTGATTCTCAAGGGCTTTTTCTTCTCTCAACAAAACCTGGTTCTCTGCAAATAAAAGGCTTTGGCTTTCAAAACTATTGTTTTTGATGTGGGCTTCAAGAGGCTATTTTAAAAGTCAGAAAACTGAACATTGACTGTTTCATTCTGTTTCTTTCTCTTTGCATTCCCGGTGTACCAATCCTAATTCTCCTCCAGGCAATGCCTCCAATTTACTAGGAGAAAGGTCAAGTGGAAAGAGTGTAGCAAAGAAAAGCACAAAGATTAACATTTCAAGATACTCACTTTCGGTAAGAAATACTGCAACATTGACCACTCCAGGGCCCCACCCGACCCTGACAAGTGAGCAGGCCAGGATGTTCTGGCTGAGTTCACCCAAGCAGAGTAAAGTGGAGAATCAGGATTTATCTTGATAATAAAAGCTCTAAATGAAACTATTAAAACATTGTTTTCTTCAATAAGTCAACGGCATGAAAACAAAATGGGAGGACGGTCGCTCTAGATTAAAAGAAACTTTAGAGATGGAACAATCTTGTTTGGAGCCTGTTTTGAACAAACCACTGTCAAAAGACATTTTTGAGGCAATAAGGCAAATTTGATTATGGACTGGGTATGAGATGATACCACAAAATTACTGTTAACGTTAAGTGTGACAATAGCATTTGGTTATGTAAGAAAATGTTTTTTAAAAACCAGATGTATACAGAAGTGTGTGTGAGGGTGAAATGATACAATGTCCGGGGAAAAGAGAAGAGAAGGAAGGATGGAAGGAAGGAAGGAAGGAAAAGAAAACCAGATTCTTTGGCAAGATACAAAACAAAAGAAAAAGGGATAGATGAATTAAGCACAGCAAAATCTTGGTGTTAGATTTTTTTTTTAATTTTTAATTTTATTTTTAAGTAAACTCAATACCCAATGTGGGGCTAGAATTCACAACCCCGAGATCAAGAGCCACCAACCAAGCCGGCCAGGTGACCCTGATAAGTGTTAGGTTTCTTGTTTTTTGTTTTTGTTTTTAAGAGGGGGAGAAGCAGGGGTGGGGCAGAGGGAGAGAGAGGATCCCAAGCAGGCTATATATGCCCAGTGCGGAGCCCGACAGGAGGCTCAATCTCATGACCCTGAGATCATGACCTGAGCCAAAATCAAGAGACGGATGTTTAACAGACTGAGCCTCTCAGGTGCCCCTAGATTTTAATGATAGATATATGGGAGCTCATGTTATTATCTCTATTTTTTGTGTAAGTTTGAAAAGTTGAATAATAATTCTTTTAATTGTTAAACTGGTACAGGAAAAGATGGACTGAACAACGGAAGAGAATAAAAGGACCAGAAACAGATTCAAATATTTACTGTTTAAGAATTGGGGGGGGGGGGAACCTGGGTGGCTCAGTTGTTAAGAGTCTGCCTTCGGCTCAGGTCATGATTCCAGGGTCCTGGGATCCAGCCCCGCATCAGGCTCCCTGCTCAGCGGGGAGCCTGCTTCTCCCTCTCCCACTGCCCCCTGCTTGTGTTCCTGCTCTCACTGTCTCTCTCTGTCAAATAAATAAATAAAATCCTTAGGGGCACCTAGGTGGCTCAGTCGTTAAGCATCTGCCTTCGGCTCAGGTCAAGATCTCAGGGTCCTGAGATTGAGCCCTGCATCGGAATTTCTGCTCAGCGGAGAGCCTGCTTCTCCCTCTCCCACTCCCCCTGCTTGTGTTCCCTCTCTCGCTGTGTCTTTCTCTGTCAAATAAATAAAATCTTAAAAAAAAAAGAATTTTGGGGGGGACGGGTTAAATAGGTGATGAGGATTAAGGAGGGCACTTGCTGTGATGAGCACCAGGTGTTGTATGGAAGTGTTGAATCACTAAATCCTACATTTGAAACTAATATAACACTGTATGTTAACTAACTACAATCAAAATAGAAACTTAAAAAAATTTTTTGTTATATTACTGATTTGCAAGCAGATGAACTCTTTCTTCAAATAAAATCTGAAATGGAGGGACATCTGGGTGGCTCAGTCGGTTGGGCATCTGCCTTCAGCTCAGGTTGTGATCCCAGGGTCCTGGGATCGAGCCCCACGTGGGGCTGCCTGCTCAGCAGGGAGCTCGCCTCTCCCTCCCCTCTGTCTGCCGCTCCCCCTGCTTGTGCTCTCTCACAGTCTGTCAAATAAATAAAATCTTTTAAAAAAATAAAAGCAAGAGATTTTAAATAAATAAATAAAAATAAAAAATAAAATCTGAAATGGAGCCCCAGCATATAAAACAAAAAAAAGAGTAGAACTGTTCCATCTGGAAGTAGCAGTAAGAGTCTGGCTCTTTTGCTTCCTCTTTGTCTCCCCAGGAATCTGCAGAAATAACTCAGGAAAATCCTGTGGCTCTGTAGAACACAGCTTGAAAACCTCTGTGGTATATGATGGAGGAAAACTCTCAAATCCTGCAGAAAATGTGTACTACTTAGTATATGTTTTAGGCAACTGGCTAACAATTTGGGAGAAAAGAAATCAAATTAAGTTTAAATCCCTACCTCACATCATATACCAAAATAAATTCCAGTTGCATTAAAATGTTTAAAATACAAAGTGAAATTATAAGTGTTAGAAGAAAAATAGGTGAATATTCTAAAATAGTGAGATAGAGAAAGACTTCCCAAGGAAGCCAACAAAGGCAGAAATTGATAACTGTGATGATATAAATATCTATAAGTTTTATATGGCAAAAAATAAAACACACTCCACAAAAAGGAAAAAAAGGAATGTGTGTACATGACAGACTTTAATATTCTTAATCATTAGGTAGTGTTTCAAATCAATAGAAAAAAACAAACACTCCAATGGAATAAAAGGATCAAGAACAGAGAGAGAGAGATAATAATTATCATAAAGATATGTTAAAGAGGGTTCCTCTGAAGGAGATGGAAAAGGGTATGGAAATTAAAGGAGAAAAAAATAAATAATTAAAATAAAACCAGAGAGAAGCCCTGCATAGACTGGTAATGACAGTTTGCCTTAAACTGAGGAGTATGTTTAATTCAGCTCTGTGCACTTGAGTTCTTTTCAAAAGTATATGTATAAATTGATATGTATTATATATATACATGTCTAAAAGGGTATATACTAAGATATTAATAGTGACTATCTCTAGGAGTGGTATGAAAGGTGAATCTTTTTTTCTGCACTAAGTATCATGTAATAAGTAAAATGCATTTTTTGTGTTTTAAAAAATTCATCTTAATACGCAGAAGTACTTTCCTGCTGTTGGATAAATGTACAATAACCTACTAAATTCATCTGCCTGTGTGGTCACAGTCATTTTATTGTTTTTCCAGAATGTTCCAAAACAGCTCTGGAACAAGACCAGTGGGACCACCAGATAGCTATCTAGCCTCACCCTTCTTCCCATACAAATGGAGACCAAGCCTCCAATCTGGCTTTGGCAGAAAACTCAGTGGGACCCAGGATAACAAGGCCCTCTCCTTCTTGGCTGGGGAAAAGAGAAGGAAGCAGTCAACTTACAACAGCCTCTGAAAAGCTGCTTTGGGCAACAATTGTCAAAGACAAAAGGTTCCACCTCAAAGGTGGAAACTCTATTTGTAGCTTCGTAGACACAGGTGTTCTTACAGGTGACTCAAGACATACAGAGTGGGACTGTGTTTGGCCAGGAATAGCTCAGAAGGCCTTCTCCTCAGAAACCAGCTCTTGAGGCCTTCAGTGTATGTTCTAACTATATTTGGCAATGAAAACCAAAGAGGTCAGTGGCTTCGCTCAGGGGGGAAAAGCTATTCCTGATTTATAACCCCTGCTTCAAACCAGGACCAAGAATTTTAAAACTCACTTCATTTATTTATGTTGCACTCACTGAGCATACCGCCAAAGTAATTTTCCTTTCCAGTCCTACCAGCCTCCTGTAAATCTTCCAGAACCACAGGTGTAAATCACCTACCCAAGCCATCCTCATATTAGAGGACATTTGGGGACATCTGGCCTGAGAGTCCAAATGTTAAAATTACACCACTTACTCTCCACGGCTTTATAGCATTAAAATAGCCTGGAGTGCTTGGGTGCAAATCCAGACTCCAGCACTTACTACTCACTGTGTGACCTTGGCTAAGTTACTTTATGTCTCTGAGGTTCAATTCTCTTATCTACAAATAGAGATAATAACACCTACTTTAGAAAGCTGCCATAAGAATTAAATGAGATAACGTGTACAAAGTGGCTAGGAGAATGTCTGATACAAAGCAGGTGCTAAAAAAAGAACCAAGTTCCATCTTCCCTATCACTCTCTTCCACCCTTAGCTGTTCAGCCAAGGTGTTCGCTTCTCAAGAAATTGCCCAGTACTCTTTGTCTGATTACAAGTGGATGGTACCATTCCCACAGCCAGCAACAGTAGCTAAAGATAAAAGCTGTGACTACTCCTCAGCTGAGGACATGTCGAATCAGCTCACAAATGACTCATCACTGTTGATAAACGATGTGTTCTTGGCATCAGGAGGCCTTATCCCGACAGGCTTCAACACCTTATGAAAAAAAATCCAGAAGGTAGGTTGAATGGCTCACAGAGAAGGTCCCAGGGCTTGATGGTGACCTTCAGTCAATTCAGAACTTGTAAACTCCATTTAGGAGGGTCTCTTGTCTGTTCAGACAAGTCTCCGATCACAAAATTTTCAGTTGGGAAGGACTCCAGCTGAGCAGCTGCCTCTTTCAGAGCTGAACCATCTCCTTCACTTGCCTTGGATTCCCTGAAGGGAGTCATAAGACTCCCTGGGCTAAAGGCTAGATGCCCGTTCCCTGCTCAGAACAGCCCTAAGCTAGTGCCCGACCTGCCTTTGGCAGCTTTGTCTGCTGCCTGAAGTTCTGCCAGGGTGAGGTTTGGCTGGAGGGCTCTGTGGCTGTAGGACAAACCTTGGTGCAAGGAAAAGGGTATTTAATCCTGAGCCACTGTCTGTGAAGCTGAAGTGTTTGCTGCTCTCTGCAGCTTCTGTCGCCCCTTTAGACCACCCAGAACCACTCACTGTCATAGAAATTCCATGAGTGGAGTTTTTAGTCACTCTTTCATCCATACATGCCCTGTACTTTTTACAATGCCTGGCTCAGAGTTCTCTCTGAATATTTATTAAAAGGCCCTTGAGGATGAGGATGGTCGGTTGCTGCATTGGTAACCTCCTCAATTCTGATGAATCTCACAAAACTGTTGAGATCAAACAGGACAATGAACTGTATGAAGATGGACACCATCAAGGGCCAGGTGCGCAAAACTGAGGCTTTGTGTGTGGTCTTAAGGAAATCCCAGGTGCTAGGATCTACTTTCTTCTGAATTAAAACTGCTTCAGAAGCAGGTTGTCCCTGGACCCTAAACCTAGGACCTATCTCTTTTACTGCATATGCAGGCTTTTTCTGAAAGGAACCATTTCTGGCCCTTAGAAGAAAGGCAATTGGTGCAAAAGGGCCAGAACAAAGTAGGCTGCCCTGGAAACATTTCCATTCCCCAAACTCAGATTTTCTCAGAAAGGTTTCTGAGATCACCTATAAGCACCAACATTTCAGCCATGCTTTGACGTGGAAAGGCCAGGGAAGCTTTCTGAAAAGGGCAAGCAGTTGGTCACCATCCTTGGGTCTTCAGGATATTGGATGACACAAATGGAGCAGGGAAATCAAAATCAAGGGGGCTTCCCCTTAGCCTCCCCTTCTGTCCTAACTGTTCCCGTGTCCCCTGACCTTCTAGTCACTCACTGAGGCTTAGTGTCCAGCTTCTATGCCTGGAACTGGGGTCAACCTTCTAAGATGATAAGGCATAAAGAAAGCAAGGAGGGGAAGGAAGGAGGGAGCAAAAGGCAGCCTGGGGAGAAGTGAAGAAAAAATGAAAAGGCTTGGGGAGCAGGAAGGAAGAGGAGAGCGGCAAGGGGAGGCGGAACAATGAAGGTCTCAGGCCGTCAGAGGCGCACGATTCCGGCGGCACGTCCGTCCGTCCCCGCCTCCGGCCAGCAGCTGCACGCTGCGCAGCGTGTGGGCGCTGAGTCACGGTCCCAGAACTGGGAGCCGCCGTGCAGGTCTGGGGGGGCCGGCCCTGGTTGGCATCTGCAAACTGTTTTTTTCTTTCGTCTCTCATTAAGGCTGTGTGCTGACTCCCACGTAGGAGGACTTATTAAACCGCACGTACTGCCTGACGGCTCTCGGGCCGCTCCCAGGCGGCCGGCTGGGGGCGCCACAGCCTCGCTGATGAGCCCGCCGGCTCGCTGGGGCACCAGGCCGGCAGAAGACTGGGAAAGTTTACTGGCGCGGCTGCCGGATTCCCGGAGCAGTGCGAACATTTTGCTGGAGTAGCTTCTAACTTTGACACCGCGGCAGCCTGGAACAGCTCCTCACTTAGAAGGCCTCGGAGACCACCCCAACTCTCCGAGGCGCGCTTTTGCGCGGCGTTCCGCGAGCAACTCCATAAAATCTGGTACTCTGTTGCGCAACCCTGAGAGTCCAGGCTCGCCTCCCCACTAGGGCTCACCCTACCCCGCCCGGCCCGGCCGCCAAGCGAGGCTGCGACCTTAGGCGCCTCCGCGAAGCCCGGACTCGCTAGCAGGACAGGCGCTCCGCGCGCCCCGCAAGGAGAGCGGCGCTCGGTACAGCTCCGCCCGCGGGGGGATCCGCCAGCGCGCGCGCAGCCGTGCCACCCTCCCACGCGAGGCGGCGGGAGCCCGAGGCTCCCGGACGCGCTGGGACCAGGGGTACCCTCCCTCCCAAGACTCGTGAGCCCAGAATTAATCAGCATCGAGACAGTTTATTGATTTGCTATTTCGCATATCACCCATTTTATGTAAATATACAGAGACACTGTGTTTCCTTCTTCCACAAGAGGTAATCAGTCTCTCACGCACACCCTCACACATTCCACGCAGCAAACAACGTTACACCTCGCTGAGACATTCACGTATTAAAATAAGTGGGGAGGGGGGACAATGTAATTGCTTTAAAATGCCCTTAATACAATATATAACGTACAAAAATATCTCTATATTTGAAGTTACAAAAAAAAAAATCTTGACAGCAACGAACTTAAATATTGATAGTTACCTCTGTATATATAACACGCATTGCACTTTTCCTCTCTAGGTTTTGGAAAGTTCAAGTAATAGTGAGGCTTGCGCCCCTGTGGGGTGACACCCCGTGAGAAATCAGTTTGTGGGAAGGCACGGCAGTGACTCAGACCCCTGTCCCTGGGGGTCTCAAGCATTTAATTCTCAGTTTCTCCCTTCCGTGAGCCTGGCAGACACTCCCTCGCATTCCTCTGCCCCCACGGGCACCTGAGCTGGATTGGGACGTAGGGAACGGTGCCTCCAAGGAGAAGGGGCTCCTGCAAAGCCAGGGCTCGCCGCTGGACCGTGCCTCCCGGACTCCTGGTCTCTGCAGGGCTCTCTCAGCCCGGCTTCCATCCGCTGAGGGGCTTGGCCCTGGGAAGCCCTCCGCCCCGGGGGAAGCCAGCGGGATGCATACGCGCGCCAGTTCGCTGCTGCCACAGGCGCCTAAATCTTAAAGAGATTGGCGAGCACCTGATGCGCCCGGGAGGCCGGAGCCCCGCGTGCCTGTGACTCTGGGAACAACAGAGTCCGGCTCAGGCCGGTCATGGGCAGGGAGCGCCGGCGCCGGCGGCCATACCCCTGGGGGCTAATCTTGCTCCTGGGGGCGACGCCGTCCTTGTCCTTGTCTGTGAACTGGTAGATCTGGTGCGCCAGTTTCTGCACCGTGCACGTTCCGAAGCGGCAGCCGAAGCTCCGCAGGCCCTGGAAATTGTTCATACTCTGGCGGTAGCGTTTGACTCGGATGCGGGCGGCGTCCGGACTGCTGGGGAAGGGAAGGAAGGTAACATGAGACCCCCATCAAGCAGGGCTTTGGCCCCAGCCACCAGGAATCCGAGCCATTCAAGGACCGGAGGAGACTGGAAACTGCTACGCCGTCTGAACTGCCAGACAGCCCGGACGATCCCCAGGGCCAGGGTGGTGAAGGAGAGCTCCCCAGCCCACCCCTCTTCAGCGCAGGGCATAGTTACCTGGCCTGGGGGTTGCGAGAGGCACCCTTCACGTCCTGGGGCCGAATGAGAGTCTGGGCAGGCCCGGCCTTCGCGTCAGTGAGCCCGGTGGCATAGTTGCTGGACACTCGAAGTTCCCTCTTCCCGCGACTTAGAGCCCATTTATTCCACCTAGAAAACACACATAGACTCGTTTCGCATGCATCCAGGAGAGGTCCCGGTCCCAACCGGCTCCCATCCACTTCTAACCCCTCGTCTCCCAGGTACAAAGACTGGAGAAGGAGCTGCCGGCGACTCACTTCTTTCGGAACTCTGACGCCACGTCGAGCCGTGCAGTGTCGGCGCCCAAGAAGGCGAGGGAGCCCAGGTACATGAGGGCGACGGGAACCAGCTTCATGCTGGCGGTGATGCGCGGACCCTGGAAGGAGAGAGAGGGGCCGAGCGTGAGCACCCAGCCTGCAGCACGGCCCGGGCGGGGCACGGAGGGCGTGTGGGGGCCCCCGCGCGGGCAGACTCAGCCCGCGCTCCGCCTGGCTCAGACGCTTATCTCGCCCGGGCGCAGAGAGGCGCCAGCGGCATTTGCACCCGCCGGGCGGGTGACAGGCCCCGCAGGGGAGGCCTCTGCCCAGCGCCAGGCTTCCCAGAGGTTTCCTGCTCGACTTCTCGGAATTTGGGTGGCGGAGTAGAGGGGACTGGGTCTCTGCACTTCCAGTTGTGTGCACGGCTGGGCCCAGTGTATGGGACGCAACCCGCAGAGGACCTTCCAAAATGGGTTGTACCCCTCACTCCGCACGCTCTCAGTTTCCAGGACTCTAAAGTCCCCCCCCCCCCCCCGCTTCCCCCACCGCTTATCCGCCTCGCCTGTGGCGCCTACCTGCTGAGGGGGTGATCTGCCAAGATCTGGAAGAAGAAAGTCTGAGACGTCGCTCTGGCACTGGCAAAACCCCAACGTCCAAGCTGCGGTGAGAAACCAGAGGTGGCAAGGCTCGAGTTGTTCCGCCTAGTGTCACCAAGAAACCACTGAGTGGCCGGCTCTGGTTCCTCGGCTTTATAGGCGCACAGGGGGCGGGGCCTGAGCTGCCCTCGCACCCTCCCATTCTTCCCTCGGGCGCGCGCGGGCTTCTGCACTCCAGCGCGCGCATTGCTTGTCCGAAGGTGTGGGGGTGGGGGGGTGGGGGTAAGTGTCCCTCGTGCCCAGAGGACTCAGAGATGAGCTCCAAAGATTGGTGTGGGAACTGCCACAATCCTGACTCTCTGGGCACAGGCTTCAGAATATAAACCAGGGCGAAGTGGGGCCAGTACAACCTCTTGGGGTCGTTACTCAGGACCTATGCAACGCAGAGTGCGAGGCCTACTGGCACGGAACTGCAAGAGCCAGCGGGAGGTACCACGCGCATGGCCGGAGCCCCGGACCTCGGGAGCGGTGGCCTCGAATGGACCGCGCCCCCTGCCGGCTCGGCGCCTGACCTGAGCTCGACCCCAGACTCCCGCGGAGTCGCAGGGGCAGGACACCCAGCAGAGACTAGAGGAGTGGGGCTCGCCAACACCCCCAGAGAGGCTGAGACTCCAAGGTTCTGGGACCGGCTAGTAAGATTTCGCAATAGGGGCACGGATCGGAAAGGCTGATTTGAGAATTGGGATTTGGAGGGGAGAATTATCTGACGTTTCAGAATTTAATTGCCTATTTGGAAATATGGGAATAACCAAAATTAGAACGGACGATACCGTTTCGTTTCCCCCCCACCCCCACCCCCAGTAATCCAGTTATTCCTTACAAGGTTACAACCTGAGAGTTTGCCTTGCTGCCTTCGGAGACTTCATTCACCCATTTATAAACTTGAGGATTTACTGCCAGGGCGCACACTAATGCTTCACGTATGTTAATCGCTTTAGAGTTTACAAAACACAGCCACATCTTGATCTTTGATCCTGACACCTATCCTTGAGTTAGGCGAGGAAGGTTAACATTACTGTTCTTATTTCACCAAGGAGAAAATGAAGTTCAGAGACGGGAAGAATTTGACCAAAGTCACACCAAACGCAGGAAGCAGTAAAGTCCTAACTCGGCCTGGCAAGCAAGCACCGCAGACTCCGGCGCGGCGTGGATATTTCTAGGCTGGGGTCATCATGCAGTCAAGGGGGAAAGGAGAGTCCTAGCCCTCGCCCAAGGATTTATGCCTGTTCATGATGAATCACCCCCAAGCACGTTTGTAACCCGTTTGTGTTCTTCCATCACCAGTTTTTTTTTTTGTTTGTTTGTTTTTACGATTTTATTTATTTGCCACAGAGAGAGAGCGCGCACAAACAGGGGGAGCGGCAGGTTCCCCGCTGAGCAAGGAAGCCTTACGTGGAACTCGATCCCTCATGACCTGAGCTGAAGGCAGATGCTTAACCGACTGAGCTACCCAGGCGGCCCTCCATCACCCCTTCTTGACTTTACTTTCTTCTTACTTCCCTTCTGAGGGCCAAACTGGGAGGGAACTCGGCCCCGCGAAGCTTTAGTTCTTGCATTCGGGCCTCTGGTATCCTATCACCCCCTACCCTATTCTCAAATCCTGAAGCCCCGTGCCTAGACTAAGAGGCGGTGGCCGCGGGGCCACTGGACTCCGCGGACCGGCTTCTAGTACCCACCCTGTGGCTGTGTGAAGGTGGGTACATCACGTTTCCCCTCTAGTTTGTTTCCCCATCTATGACGTGCCCCCTGCAGACCTCTACGCTTCTTACCTGCTCTGCCAAACTGGTTCTTAGACCCAGTGCAAAGGAGGCTGGGCGCTGGCTGCGGGGGGGGGGGGGGGGGGCCGACCTTGCCTGGTCCGGGCCACACACTGCTCGTTCACCGGCCTTTTCATTCTCAGGACTGAACCGTGGACACTGCACCCGGGGAAGGAAGGACCGCGATTGAAGTTATTCATCCTGGGGACTCCTCCCCAAGGGAGTCAGCTGAATGGATCTGAGTTCCAGCTGACAGTGGGGGACAGATTCCTGGCTCCGGGGCTGGGTCTGATCTGGTAAGAGCTCGGGGTCAGAGGGGTGCAAAGCAGCGTAGTGGCTGGGTTCCGGCCGCCTGGCGGGCCGAAGAGCTGTCATTGCAGCGGACCAGGTCAGGCGGCTAGCCCGTCGGCACCTCAGACAGTAGGTATTACTGTGCGCCTGCTCTGTTTCCAGGAGCCACCCCCAGCGAAACTAGTCTGCTTTTCTCCCGCTTCCCATCTCTTCGTTTCAGTTTGTTCCCTGAGTGTCAGGCTCTTTGCACCATCCCTGTCCAAGACATTCTCTGCGGATGCGACTTGTCGCCAGCTTCCAGTTGGGTCCGCTCCAAGACAGGTTTTACTTTCATTTCCCTGGCGCGCGCGTCTCAACTGCTGTAGAGGTCAAGGACAGTGGAGCGCCGGCCCACAGCCAGGGAAGGTCCAGTGGTCTGGACTCGTTCCTTCCAGTTCCCACCAGCCCTGGGCGGGGGGGTTCGGTCTGCCCAGGTCTCTGTGGCTGTACCTCCTTGCCTCCTTTCTGTGTTTTTGGAAAACCCATGATTCCGTGGGAGCGGGTGGGGAGTGGGGGAATTCGCTCTAGCTCCTCTGCAGGATCGCGAAGCGTGATCTAGATACAAACTTCGCTTTGAGCTTGGGGCTGCTTCAACAAGCACAGCAAACCCAGGAGTGGAGACTGGGCTCCGCTCCTCCTGGCTCCAGTGCCTAGTCCCCGCGACATAGCAACGACGCCAGGAATTCCCACCTGACAGCCTTGGCACACTTCTTATCAGCTCAGGTGCGCCTTGACGCTCTAGCGTTTAGAGACGCTTGAGAACCCCGCCAATTATTTTTTTTTAAGCAAAGTATTGGAGTTGCAGCTTAGGATTTTGCTAGAACACGCGTATCTTCGAAAGTGTATGCGCGTGTGCGCGCGCGCGATTACGCGCGCGTACCCGTGTGCCTGAGTTTGCGTAGGTGGCGGACAGGAACCAGAGTGTCCCCCTTGGGGGTCGGGTGGGGTATAAATCGAAAAAGTATATAAAATTTGCTAAGTGTTGGCATCTATTGTGTAACCTCGGGTTCGCTTACTTAATCATCCCTAAAGACACACACCACACACACACTCGCGCACACACACACACACACGACTGAGTTTTCAGTTAAACGGTCGGATGTAGAAGGAAACACCACAGCGGGAGTTCTGCTTCTGGTGATTTGTTAACGTGGAGTTTCATCCAAGTTGCAGTGATTGTAGATTCACTGTTGAGTAGAAGGAAGGAAGGGAAGGAAGAAACATCTTTAAAATCTCACTGTCAAGAGAAAGACAAAAAAAGAAAAAAATTCTGGTTAATGAAGATCCACTTTTTTTTTTGTGCCCAAGAATTCTTTAAGGGTCAGATCGTAAATAAACCCCAGAGCAGGGTAATAAATGTATGTATCCTGAAATCACATATAAAGACACAAATATGCTAAATATTTGTTGTATTGGTGTCTCAATTTCTTCTTTACATTCCAACTGAATTATTTTTAGGCCTTCAATCCAAGCCTTATTCTTAGTAATGTTTGGAGTTTAAAAAAATTTGTGGTGGTGGTGGTTTTCAGCCAAAGCCAGTGTGACCACACTCAGGTCATGAAGAAAAATAATGAGAAGCAGTATATGATATTAATGATATTAATAAGAATAAAAGTGAGTAGCTAAGTGCATTGCATAGTTAGATGCCTCTTTTTTTCAAACAGGAAATTTTATAATGCATTTATTATTTATATGTTTCAAAATGACGTTGCTGAGCTAAGGGCTTGTTTACAAAGTTCATTTGAAAACAAGGTTTAAGAAACTTCCTGGAGTCATAACACAAAATAGTTTAGGGAAAGGACACAATCAGCTTTGCAGATTTGGTCACTCACAGGAAGAAGTAAAACAGGATTCAAAACTTGACACTTTTTTGGGATCTCTGACTTCTCCAAGGAGCTAATAAAATATAGATCCTTTCTAGAAAAATTCACATGTACATAAACCAAATTAAGGATAAAATAGGCATACAATTTGCTGCCTCATTTTTGCGCTTTTGCACAAAATAGATGGAAGAAATAATCAGTTCTGGAGCACCTGGCTGGCTTAGTCCGTAGAGCATGCGACTCTTGATCTTGGGGTGGTCAATTTGAGCCCCACATTGGATGTAGAGTTTACTAAAAATATTATATATATATTTAATAAAAAAAAGAAAATATCAGTCCTTGTATGTGATAAAGCCAGAAGACAAACCTACCTGAAGCTTAAAGAATGTAAGTTGCTATTGGTCAAAGAGAATATGGAGAAGAGGATAAACATATGGAAGCTTATTATACTAACAGCTATAACAGAACAAGACAAAATGACTTCAAGAAATTTGTCCTGTTTGATCTCAACAGTTTTGTGAGATTCATCAGAATTGAGGAGGTTACCAATGGATTATAAAAGAGATGATTAGACCATTTGGGTTTCATCTGTAGCCAAAGATGTTAACAAGAGCAACTGTTATGCTACCTGCCTCCAGGTGGGGACCCTATACTATCAGATTAGAACCGCTGTAATGAGGCAATTCTTATATATGGGCCTGCATGATTTGAAAGTGCATTTATTCCTTTAACAAATATTTACTGAGCATGTATTACATGCCTAGCTCTGTGCTAAATGTTGGGCATACAGAAATCATCAATGCAAACATCATTCTTGCCTTCAACGAGCTACAGCCTGGTGGGGTAGGCAGACATAAATAAATCTTCAAAAGAATAAATACATGATTATAAACTATGGTAAGTGTTCTGAAGGAAAAGCAAAACTAGGGGGATCTAATGTTCCAAATGGAGGAAACAGCATGTACAAAGCCTTAGGGGTGAGAAAGCACTTGGTACATTAGGGAGAGATCAGTATGGTTGAAATGTATTGAGTGAGAAAGAAGAGGGGCATGAAATGAGATTAAAGAGGTCATCAGGATTAGAGTAAATAGGACCCTTTGGGACATGATGAAGATTTTGCACTTTATTCATGATGACATGGGAATCTATTGACAGGTTTAAAGTTGGGAGAGAAATGATCTGACATACATTTATTTAAAGGATTATTTTGGCTATTTACTTTTTTTTTTTTTTTAAGTAATCTCTATTGCCAAGGTGGGGCTTGAACTCATGACTGTGAGATCAAGAGTCACTCGCTCTATCCCCTGAGTCACCCAGGTGCCCCTATTTTGGCTATTTAATGTGGTGATTGGATTAAAGAAGAGCAAGAAGGGAAACAATTGCAGTGGTGGCACCCTGGAGAGACAGGTGAGGGCCTAGTCCCCGCAAAATCTCTATTAATGTACCCCTACATACACATACACACACGCATTCCACCCTAAGCTTCACCAACAGAGTCAGCTTCATGAACATGCACGATGTTCTGTCACACAGGGTCCTATACTTGGTTTAATGCCCTGTTTGTCACTGTTTTGAAATTCCTCTTTTTTTTTTTACGATTTTATTTATTTATTTGACAAAGAGAGGGAGAGAGCACAAGCAGGGGAAGGAGCTGGCAGAGGGAGAGGGAGAAGCAGGCTCCCCACTGAGCAGAGAGCCTGACGTAGGGCTGGATCCCAGGACCCTGGGATCACGACCTAAGCCGAAGGCAGGCACTTAACCGACTGAGCCACCCAAGCGCCCTGCTGTTTTGAAATTCTTTTTTTTTTTTTAAAGATTTTATTTATTTGAGAGAGAGCAAGAGAGCAAGAGCAACACACACACACACACACACACACACACACACACACACGGCATGAGCAGGAGGAAGGGGTAGAGGGAGAGGGAGAAGCAGACTCCCTGCTGAGCAGGGAGCCCAACGTGGAGCTCCATCCCAGGACCCCGGAGACCATGACCTGAGCCTAAGGCAGATGCTTAACCAACTGAGCCACCCAGGTGCCCTGTTTTGAAATTCTTCATAATTTTTGAACAGAGGGTCCTACGTTTTCATTTTGCACTGGGCTCTACAAATTATGTAGCCAGTCCTGCTCACCAAATAAACATGCAAGCTAAGTAAAAGCAGCCTGCAAACTCTCACGGCACTTATATACACTTATATACTTATACTATAACTGCTAATGTCAGGGGTACTTAATATGTGTGTCAGGATTCAACTATTCATATAATCATGTGTGAAAGCAACTGCAGGAAGACTTCCATCAATCATCTCTGAAGCCTCCTTCCTGTACCCCAAACATACACCCCAGGTAGAAACAGTGTGTTTGCTATACAAATTTAATTTGAAGGGAAGGTTCATAGCTCACTTACTGTCCTTAAGTTTTACCTACATGGAAAGTCTGGAACCACCCGTGAAGCAGGGATATCAGTTAGGAAGTTACTGCAATAGTTAAGGTGGAAAGTGATAGTGGCTCAGATAGTGGGGTGGCAATGGGGGTGGAGAGAAGTATACATATTTGGCAAGTAGGATCAATGAGGCTGAGTGATGAATGTAGGGCTGAGAGAGAGGCATGTGTCAAGGGTAAGGATCATTAAGTTTATTACTTAGACAACTGAATGGATGGAGATATGGCAATGGATCAGGTTGATCGGCAGTTTTCTAAATGGCCTCCTTTGTTATTGGTTGTAGAGACTATTTGAAGAGGCCCCAGCCCCACCCGTGGACGTCTGGTTAAGTCTAACTCTCAGACTGCCTCTCTGAACTGGGGTGGCTAACCACAGGAAGCACTTGAAATGACTGTAGAGATCAACCACTCACTCCACAACAGCTGACTGTAGGAGCAGAGGACTGATAATTCTTGTTCACGAGTAATTGGCCCTTTTTTCTTCTAAAGCATGAATGAAAGGCATCTGCTGTGTACACATCATCGTGTTGCATATTCTTCTTCCCTTCCTGCTCCTGCCAGACATCAGTAAAACAAATCTGGGATTGCTTTACTCCCTCACTCTTTGGTGAAAGGTCATGGTGGTTATCTCAAGGGGATGGTCTGGCCTTCTGCCAACTTCAGTAATCAGCTGCCTTGTCAGGGCTTATCAGTTTCAGCAGACTGGCAACTGTTGGCTGAGAAGCAAAGCACAGCTCCAGTGTATGCTAAATATGTTCACATGTGTATATAAACATATGGTGCCTTTATACATATAGCTGGGACATGTCAAAATCCCTATGCTACAGAACACACATTTGAAATGCAATGGCAGCCCACCTATGACCCAGCAGATGGAATATGCCTTAGAGCACACAGCATTTAATTCTAGGCCTTGAAAACAACTAAGCTTCGATTAAAAAAAAGTTTAAATAATTTGAACCAACACTTGTTAATAAAATATTGATTAAAAAAAGTTTAAATAATTTGAACCAACACTTGTTAATAAAATAAAACTCAACACATTTAAAAAGCAAAATGGGACTCCTATGTCATGTACAAAAACTCAAAATGGCCTAAACACAAGAGCTAAAACTATGAAACTCTTAGAAGAAGACAGGAGCAAATTTTTCTGACCTTGGATTTGGCAATGGAATTAGATATGACACCAAAAGCACAGAAAACAAAAGAAAAAACAGATACATTGTATTTCATATGGTATATACATAAAATGGAATATTATTCAGCTATAAAAAGAATGAACTACTGATACATGCTACAACATAGATGAAACCTGAAAACATTATACTAAATAAAGAACCCACAAAAGGTCACATATTGTATGATTCCATTTATATCAATATCCATAATAGGTAAATCCATAGAGAAAAAGCAAATTGGTGGTTAAGAGGGGCTGGGGGAGGGGAAATGGGAGTGCTGCTTACGGGGTATGATCAAAATTATTTTGGAAATAGAAGTGGTAGTTATACAACATTGTGAATCTACTAAATACCACCCAATTGTACACTTTTATTTTTTATTATTATTTTTTTTCAAAATGTTTTATTTATTTGTCAGAGAGAGAGCACAAGCAGAGAGAGCTGCAGGCAGAGGCAGAGGGAGAAGCAGGCTCCCCGCCAAGCAGGGAGCCCGATGCGGGGGCTTGATCCCAGGACCCCGGGATCACGACCTGAGCCGAAGGCAGATGCCCAACCGACTGAGCCACCCAGCCACCCCTATTTTTATTTTTTTTAAAGATTTTATTTATTTACTTAGAGCATGAGCAGGGGCAGAGGGAGAGAGAAAGGGAGAAGCAGACTCCCTGCAGAGCAGGGAGCCCGATGTGGGGCTCCACCCCAGGACCCCAGGATCATGACCAGAGCTGAAGGCAGACACTTAACCGAGCCACCCAGGCGCCCCCAATTGTACACTTTAATGGGGTTAATTTTATGATATGTAAATTTCACATTATTTTTTAAGTTTTATTTATTTAAGTAATCTCTATACCCAACATGGGGCTGGAACTCAAGACCTTGAAATCAAGAGTCACATGCTCTTCCAACTGAGCCAGCCAGGTACCCTTTTGCCTTAATTTAAAGAAAAGTAAAATGGGCAAGGAACATGACAGCTGCCTTAAAAATGTCAAAGTCTCTTTTTCCGCCATCTTGGAGTCTGTGGAGGCCTGCTGGGAACAGGACTCCTATAACGCCAAATCATGTCTGGAAGGCTGTGGTCCAAGGCCATTTTTGCTGGCTATAAGCACACAGCTCTTCTTAAAATCGAAGGTGTTTATGCTCGAGATGAAACGGAATTCTATCTAGGCAAGAGATGTGCTTATGTGTACAAAGCAAAGAACAACACAGTGACTCCTGGTGGCAAACCAAACAAAACCAGAGTAATCTGGGGAAAAGTAACTCGTGCTCATGGAAACAGTGGCATGGTTCGTGCCAAATTCCGAAGCAACCTTCCTGCTAAAGCCATTGGCCACAGAATCCGTGTGATGCTGTACCCCTCAAGGATTTAAATTTAATGAAAAGTAAATAAAGGTGTAGATTTGTTCTCTTGTAAAAAAAAAAAAAAAAAAAAAATGTCAAAGTCTAACTGAAAGACTGTTTTTTTTGTTTTTTTTTCTGGGTAGTTCCAGAGAGCAAAATTAAGGGAAGTTACAGGACAACTCTTAACATAAATGAGGAAGACCTTTCTAAACAATAGGGCTTTTAAACAGTGGAATGGGCTGCCTCCCAAGAAAGAAAGGTTACTCCTTACTGAAAGTGATCAAGTTGGATGATGAGATCTTCAGGGAAGTTATAGAGAGGATTCTTACATGAGGCGTGACTGAGGCTTTTTTTGGTTTAATTATTTTCAAGATTAATCTGTTATCTTCCCTCTGCCGCTGTAACTAGGCTGATTCAGTTTGACAACAGGCAATTTGCAAACAAATTCTTAGAGTTAAGGTATTTCTTCCTGGGAATTTCAGTTCTTCTAGTGTAGCCCAACCCTCTCATTTTGTAGATGAAGATAGCATGGCACAGAAAGAGGAAATAATCAATTAAACTTTCAGAAGTTGAAACTCCAACCCTCTGGACTCCCAGTTCAGAGTTCAAGCTATTGCAACTTCCTGTTGGTAGCTGGGGGGAAACTGTACAATCACCCATTAAAAATATTTAAGCACCTACTGTACACCAGACACTGGTCAGAGCTCTTAGATATAAATGGTAAGGGTCAAGTCCTCAATTAATGAGTAGCGATAAGCAACTACGAGGATGATCAGATTTGCAAACCACGGACATTCCCAAAACTTCAGTCTACCACCTGTAACTTATCCTACTACTAAAACTTCCTCAGATACTAACAACTGACAAAACAAAGTCATCTGGGTGTCTCACCAGCCAAATTCGAAATGATCAATACGAGCAGCAAACAAGAAAGTGACCTAGATAATTCCTAGATTGGATGAGACCCACTAATTCATTTTATTGTGTGCTGGAGTAGGGAAGTTGGAAGTCACCACATGCTCTGGCTACAAGAACCCTGGGACCGCTGCAAGGAGAGAAAGGAGAGGAGAGAAGGGAGGGTCTCCCTTGGGAGACAGACAAAGCCTCCTCCCTCCTACTCCGTTGGATCCGACCAGTTTAGGAGGATCCCGTGGATGCCGCGTTCTTCGGTGGAATCCAGCCACCCCTACTTCGAGCACTCCGGGGAAGCCCAGGCCAACCGTCCCCAGCCCACCCAGCACTGAAGCACGAGGCGCCTCAAGATTGCGCAAAAGCCTCTCCCTCCCCCCGCCTGCTCGGTGGCATGTTCCTAAAATTCCCATCTGCACAACATAAACAGGAAACGTGCAGCAAAAGCCCTGGCAGTGCAAATTCCACGCTCCAGTCGAGGGCGGGAGAATCTCGTCTTTGGCAGGGGAGTGGAGGGGGGAGGGGAAGAAGCAAACTTCCCAGGAGACCCCTCAATCATCCCTGTCTCTTCTTCCCAGATCCAGAAAGAAAGAAGAGAAGGCGGAAGGAAGGACTCCCCGCTTTCGAAAAAATAGGGGAGGGGGAGGGGGAGGGGGAGGTGGGCCACGAAGGAGCAGCCAGTCTTCAAAGTGAACCGCCTGGAGCGGCCGCGGTGGCGGGAATACCCCTGGCCGCCTACTCCGCAAATCCAGCGGTCAGAGCTGCCCTAGTTGCCGTGGGGTGGGCTCACCGCCCGCTTGGGGTTCCCGAGTCAGCGCGGGTGGGGGCGGGGGAGGAGCAGGCACTCCGCGAGGCGCAGGCGCAGAGTGCGCCTCGGTTGTCAAACATGGCTGAAGTGCCGCCGCTGCCGCTACTGCTGCTGCAGGGAAAATGCTGAGCCCTCCCGGGCCGGGTGGGTGGCGGCGGCGAGGGCGGCTACGGGCACCTGCTTCCCGGGCGCGGCGGCGGCGGCCATGGCCCGGCTGGCTGACTACTTCATCGTGGTAGGCTACGACCACGAGAAGCCAGGTAAGGGTGTGGGGCGGGCGCCGCCCCCAGGCCTCCCCGCCCCCGTCCCCCCAACACCCTCCCCCGGCTGCTGTCCAGTGGGCTCTGCGGGGCTGGGCGTCGCAGCCGGGAGGCGGGGAGGGCCGGGCCCGGCGGCGGCGGAGCTGGCGGTCGGTGTCCGGCCTTCTTGGCGGGGCTGAGCCTCGCGGGGGGCGTGAGGGACCGGCACGAGGGGAGGGGGAGGGGAGAAGAAAGGGAGGAGGCCGCGTCCGCAGGGGCCCGGGGAGGCCCAGCTGGGTCAGCTGGGGGCAAGTCTGGGTGCCGCGACCCTCGCCCTGGAGGAGGCCGGGTACCAGGGGCAGCGCCCTGGTGCCGGAGGGATTGGGCCAGGACTGCAGGGCTGGGAGGGCGGGAACCAACTGTGTTAAGTTCCTCGGGGATAAACTTCTGCCCTGCATCCTGAGTGAGTAACGAGTGACGCAGGGGGCTGTCCTCTCCAAAAGGAAATGCTGAGAGAGTCCACTGCTACCTCACCCCTGCGTTGTTGGGGGCCTGTCTAGTCACCGCCCCAGTGAACGCGTGGTACCGGGGAGGGGGAGAGGATCCTTGCACTTTTAAACATTTCTAGTAAATGCTCCCTGTACTTTCAGGACAGATATGACAGTCATTTCAGAGAGTCTGAACACTATCTTTTAAGGACAGTCAGCCGACCGCTTTAAGTCTTGTTTCACGTTAATTAAAATTTTTTTTGGATTAAAAAGGTTTTTTTGAGTATAGTTGACATGTGTGTTTTAATTATTCTTAGAATTCATCACAAAACTCTTCATAAGGAACAATTTGGCAAATGCATTGTATTTCAGTTTCATCATGGATTTCTGCAACTTAAGAAAATTCGGGGTTCATGCATGTTTGTTTTTGTATTTGCATTTCTTTGTATTACTGTATAGCTAAGCGTAGTGTAATAAATTGAACTGGGGGGCACAAGTATTTCAGGGTAATTCCAGTTGCACATTTGCAAGGAATTTTAGATAGCGGCAGACAGTCCCTTCATCTTTGAGGAGATGCTGAGATTGTGCTTTGCTGACGCTACAAATGGTTAGAGCCATTTGTAGCGTCAGAATGTCATTGTTCTACCCACTCCTGGTCAACTGCCCCTTTCAGTATTACTCTTCTAATAACTTCCTTTAGTGGGAACGTTTTATATTTTTAAATCTTTCGCTATTCACAACCTGATTGAGGTCAATTGTTAAGAGAAGGGGTTGGGCTGTATTTAAAAGAGTGTCTTCTGGCTCCAACATTTTATTTCCTAGTAATTTTGCATAGTCTGGTGTCTCTTACCAAGATTAACAATATGAAGAATCACAGTTTTTAAAAAAATATTTCATTTTTACCAACATCTTTTTTTTTCCCTCACTTAAAACTGAAACAATCACATACTTGCAGAAAACTTGCAAGTAAGGTACAAAGAACTTTTTTTCTCTGAACCATTTGAGAGGAAGCTGCTGACCTGATGCCCTATCACACCAGAATGCTTTAGTGTGCATTTTTTAGAAACAAGGATATTCTCCTACATAATCACAATACAATTAGCAAAATCAGGAAATTTGTGCTGATACAGTACTCCATTTAGTTATCAGACTGTTTCAAGCTTTGTTGATTTTGCCGTTAATCTTTCTACTGGCAAAAGGATACCAGTAAGAATTATATGTTGCTTTTACTTGTCATGTCTCTTTAGTCTTCTTCATTCTGGAACAGTTCCTCCATCTTCTCTTGACTTTCATAACCTTGACACTTACGAAGATTACAGGGCAATTATTTTGTAGAATGCCCCTCAATTTGGGATTATCTGTTCTCTTATGATGAGATACATACAGGTTATGTACTTGGGTAGAAATATCACAAAGGTGATGCTCATTGCAGTCTATCAGGTGGTACACAATTTCAATTTATCTCATTATTGGTGATTTTCACACTTTGATTACTTACATGATATAAGCAATGCTTGCCAGGTTTCCTCACTATAAAGTTAATATGTAATTGTTAATACATAGTTTTGTGTGGAGTACTTTGAAACTATGTAAATATCTTGTTCCTCATCTAACTTTTAATGTATTCCTGTATTCCTATCTGTATGAATGTTTTTTAGTGGATTATATTCTGTTACTATTTATTTTGATGTTTAGGTTGTTCCTCATTTGGGCAATGAGAGCCCATTCAGGCTGGCTTTTGTATCCTTATGACATGTCCCCATCATTCTTTTACTTTTTGGCACAGATTTATCCTGTTAGTCCTGCAATTGGCTATTTCTCTGGGGAGTCCTGGATCCTTTTAGTGGAGAATGACATTTTGAAGCTACAATCTCAGTGCTAGTATGTTTGTTGCTGTTGGGTTGTTAATGCTCCCAGACCCTCTTAATGGA
Organism: Halichoerus grypus; assembly: GCF_964656455.1. Taxonomy (NCBI): domain Eukaryota; kingdom Metazoa; phylum Chordata; class Mammalia; order Carnivora; family Phocidae; genus Halichoerus; species Halichoerus grypus. The sequence continues at coordinate 45,718,473 of NC_135722.1, forward strand.
TGAAGCTGGGGAATACTTATTTGTTCAAATCTAACTGTATTTAACCAGACTTTCATATTTGCTGCCACCCCCTCCTCTCCTGGATGCCTTTTTTCTCTGCTGATTCTTCATTCTATCCCTCCCACTCCACTACTCTCAGGAGCTAACAGCCCATACCAGGATGTCCCAATTCAGGGAAACCTTCAGTCTGCTCTGACTCCTCATGTTAGCATCCCCACTGTTTGTGGATGTATTTCTCACCCCACTTAGGCTCTGATACCCCACATTGGGCTGCTTTCATGTGAAGACATCCTCTTCACTCTGTTCACACCTAGTGCCCCATGCAAGGTTGCCCCTCTGTGTTGACACCCTCCTTCCAGTGCTTGGGCTGAGCACATGTATTCTTCCCACATGGACTCCTTCCTTAGTTCACTTGGGCTCTGACAATCCCCACCCCACCCAGGGCTAACATGACTACTCACCATCTCACAGGAGGGAAAGGTAAGATTATTTTATTATTTTTATTATTATTATTTTTTGGTGGGGGCAGAGGGAGAGGGAGAGAGAGAATCCTAAGCAGGCTCATGCCCAGCACTTGGGCTGGATGCAGGGCTTGATCTCACAATGCTGAGATCGTGACCAGAGCTGAAATCAAGAGTTGGACATCTAACTGACTGAGCAACAAGGTGACCTATTTTTTATTTTTTTAGTGAACTCTATGCCACACACGAAGCTCCAACTCACAACCCTGAGATCCAAGAGTCGCTCTACTGACTGAGCCTGCTAGGCACCCCAGGGAAGATTTTTTTTTTAAGTAACAAAATCCAGAAGCTTTTATAAATTGTACAATCTGGATAATAAAATGTATGCTTTTATTATAATTTTTTTACTTGGGATAATTTTTCTTTAGTCACATTTATTGAAGTATAATTTACGTGTAATAAATTCACCTTTTTAACTGAATAGTTCAAAGAGTTTTGACAGGTGTATACATAAATGTAGCCCCTACCACAATCAAGGTATAGATATAGAACATTTCTGTTCCTATAGAATGCTCTCTTGGGACACCTGGGTGGCTCAGTCGGTTAAGCCGTTAGGTGTCTGACTTTGGCTCAGGTCATGATCTCAGGATCTTGGGATAGAGCTGGCTTCAGGCTCTGCACTCAGCAGACTCCGGCTTGTCCCTCTTCTTCTCCCTCTGCCTGTCCCCTCCCCCACCCCTCCCCTGCCAATTGTGCTTTCTCTGTCTCTCTCAAATAAATAAAATCTCTTAAAAAAAAAAAAGTTCTCTCTGCCCCTGTGAAGTCAGTTCCCTCCCTAGCCTCTGGCAATCACTGATGTGTTTTCTGTCTTTTTGTTTTTGTCTTTTTTAGAATGTCATCTAAGTGGAATTATATAGTTTTCTGTGGCTGGCTTTTTTTCTACTTCGAAAAATATGTTTGAGATTTATCCATCTTGTATGTATTGTCAGTTATTCCTTTTTGTTGCTGAATATAGTACAATTTATTTATCAGTTCACCAGTTGGTGGAAATTTGAGGTTCAGTTTTCAGCTATCATGAACAAAGTTATTCTGGACATTTGCATACAGATCTTTGAGTGTTCATATGTTTCATTTCTGTTGGGTAAATACATGGGAGAAAAATTGCTGGGTCATATGATAAGTGTCTGTTTAACTTGCTGTGAAACTGCCAAACTATTTTCCAAACTGGCTGTGCCATTTTGCATACTTACTGGCAATGTATAAAGGTTCCAGTTAATCTTTTTATTTTATTTATTTTTATTACTTAAAAAAAAACACTTTTAGCCATTCTAGTGGATATGTAGTGGTATCTCATTGTGGTTTCAATTTGCATTTTCCTGGTTGCTAATGATGTTAGTCACCTTTTCATGTACTTATTGCATTTGAATATTTTTTGTAAAGTCTCAGATCAAATTTTTGGTTTTTTCTGTTTGATTGTTTAGCTTCTGATTATTAAGGTTTTGTTTTTTTTTTAATTTCAAATACAGGGGTGCCTGGGTGGCTCTATTAGTTAAGCATCCAACTCTTTTTTTAAGATTTATTTATTTATTTATTTGAGAGAAAGAGAGAGAGTGCAGAGGGGCAGAGGGAGAGGGAGAAGCAGACTCCCTGCTGAGTGGGCTTGATCCCATGACCCTGAGATCATGACCTGAGTGGAAACTAAGAGTTGACCCAGGCGCCCCAAGCATGAGACTCTTGATCTCAGCTCAGGTGTGAGTTCAAGCCCCGTATTGGACTCCATGCTGGGTGTGGAGCCTACTTTAAAGATAGATGGATAGATTGATTGATTTCAGATGCAAGTCTTTATCAGGTATTTTGCAAATAACTTCTTTCAGTCTGTGGTTTGCCTTTTCATTTTCTTAACAGTGTCTTTTGAAGAGCAGATGTTTTAATTTGGGATAACTTTTTAGACATTTGAATACTTTTATATCTTGAATTGTATCCTTTGAGTAGTCCTTTTTATGTAAAGCCCTCTGTAAAAACTTATTGGAAGAAAATCCATTAAATTTGTGTACTTTGAATTGTAAGTGAAGAATAAACCTAGTTGATTCTGTAAATCTTTATTATAAAGCTTTCTTTGGAAGTTAGTATGATTTTATTACCTAAATCTCTTTAAAGCTAATCAGATTATGATAATATGATACTGAAATGTTGTGTGTTTAATACCACAGTATTCCTGGAATTACTCAATCAATGCACTCTATATTTGTTCCTAATGTGTCTTTTCAATTAGTAATAGTTTTCAGTTGAATTTTTTTCGTATATCTATATTAAAATTGGATTGAAAGACAAAAAAACCTTGTCTTTTTAAAAATTGCTTTTACAAACTGGGAAAAATAATCCATGCTATTTGAATTGTATACAAAGAAGAGTGCTTGGCACATAGTAGATGTTTAATAAAGACGTATTGAATGAACACACAATTGCTGAAAATATAAAAAGCTATAAGAAAGGAGTGTAGTTATAAAAGGATAACAAGAGGGATTTTTATGGTGATAGAACTATTTTGTATCTTGACTAGGTGGCGGATACATGAACCTACGTTTGTGAAAAATTGCATAGAAGTAAATACACACACACACACAAATGTGAATAAATACAGTAAAACTGGGGGACTCTGAATAAGAAAGTAGATTTATTAATGTCAGTATCTTGGTGTTGATATTGTACTATGATTTTACAAGATGTTACCATTGGGAGAAACTGGGTAAAGAGAAATGGGATTTCTGTGTTATTTTTTACAATGATCTCAAAATAAAAAAATTTAATTTAAAAAAGCTATAAGATAGGGGCGCCTGGCTGGCTCAGTGGGTAGAGCACATGACTCTTAATATCAGAGTCAAGAGTTCAAGCCCCACATTGGATGTGGAGCCTACTTAAAAAAATAAAATAAAATAAAATAGCCATAAGATAAAGCTATAAGATAAAAAGATACTAGTAGTATTCTAACTTTTTCCTTAATGTTGATAACACAAGGAAAAGTTATTCTGTAAAATTCCAGGAAAACATCATCTTCAGTGGCTGAATTATTACATCTTATGGGTATATCAATTTAACTTTATCATTTATTACTGGATATTTAATGTGTTTCCAGTTTTGTGTTCTTATACTGTCATGCTGAGGAGAACATACCTTAAAAACCACTGATTTTTATGACAGTTTGATTTTGATAATTTGAAATTAAGGCTTTATTTTCCTGACTTTGCCTATGATTATGCACAGTATTTAGGAAGTTAGGAAATATCATTTGTTTCTAAGAGGTGAAGTTATTTAGCCAACTCTCTCTCTCTCTTTTTTTTTAAGATTTTATTTATTTATTTGAGAGAGAGTAGAGTGAGAGAGCATGAGTGGGAGGGGGGAGGAGGGAGAGGGAGAAGCAGGCTCCCCACTGAGCAGAGAGCCTGATTCAGGGCTCGATCCCATGACCTGAGCTGAAGGCAGGCACTTAACCGACTGAGCCACCCAGGTGCCCCCCCAACTATCTTTACTTTTCTTATTTTTTTTTTTTAAGGTTTTTTTGTTTTGTTTCGTTTTTTACTTATTTGTCAGAGAGAGAGAGAGCACAAGCAGGGGGAGTGGCAGGCAAAGGGAGAAACAGGCTCCCCCCTGAGCAGGGAGCCGGATGTGGGACTCAATCCCAGGACCCTGAGATCATGACCTGAGCCAAAGGCAGATGCTTAACCGACTGAGCCACCTAGGCGTCCCTCTTTATTCTTCTTTTTGTTTTTACTTTCTTCTATGTTTACTGAGATTTGTCCAAGAAGAATTGATAATGACCACAGGGTTAAATCCCTTATATGACTTTACTTTTTTCTTTTCTTTACTTTTTTTTACTTAAATATCTTTTTTTATTTTTATTTTTTTTAAAAAGTAGGCTCTGCAGCCAACGTGGAGCTTGAACTCATGACCCTGAGATCAAGAGTTTTGTGCTCTACTGACTGAACCAGCCAGGCACCCCTCTTTTTGTTTATTTTTCCTGTACATTAATATATTTAGAATTTAATCCATTTATCTATATAGTATTTAACCTGGAGTCAAGTATCTTAATCATTTGAAATTCTTGTATTCTTTCATATCAACCCGCTTAAGTATTTAGAGAAAGATTTGAAATACTTCTTAGGCATTTCATTAGTTTCATTTGGGCTAGTATGAGTGAGATAAGCTAAGGGGTAAACTTACATGCACAATACCTGAAATGTAGTTTGAGACATTTTAAAGATTGATAATTGGTTATTATTGAACCATTGTAATTCATAGTCAGCCTGGGTTCCTTCCCCTTCCCCATTCTATATTAAAGTACAGTAGTTGGGATTTTTTGGTTGCTGTTTGTTGCCAGCTGTCAAGCACCACTGGGATTCATTGACTTGACAAGTATTTATTGCTTTTCCAGGCATTGTGCTACGTGCTAAAACAAAAATAAATGAGTAAGTGTAAGATGCTGTTCCCTACCTTAGTCATTAATGGGGGCAGTCTTGAAATAATGATAAACGAAGAAGATGGATTCACTTTACTGAGAGAAAGAGAAAACTTCTTATGAGAGGTGATGTTTAAGCCAAGTTATGTAGGGTGAATAAGCACTGCCATGTGGAAAAGAGGGTAAAGGAGATTAAAGGCAGAGAGAAAAACATGTAAATGTGTGAATGTCTTGTTCCAGGACTGGAGAGAAATATAGTGTAGATGGGAATTGAAGTGAACTTTGCTAGAGAAAGATTGTGAAAAGTTCTGTATATTAGGCTATGGAATTTGGCCTTGACTCTGTAGACAGTGAGGTCTTTTGAGAAATGGGGGTCTTGAAAAGCAAGAAACAACATAGAAATGTGACCCAAATGGCAGTGGACTGGAGGGAGAAAGACCAACGTGAGAAAACTCAGCAGCTTTTACTGCGGGAATGGAAAGGAAGGTATGGAGTCTAAAGAAATTTAAAGCTCAAATTAGCAAAATTTAGTAATGAAATGGATGTGAGGGATAAAGGAGAAAGAGTAGTTGAGGGTAACAAAGTTTCTAGCCTAGTTAATTGTGTGGGTGCTGTGAATGTAAATAGGGAACTCAGGAGAATAAATTTGGATGCAGGAAAGAAATGCTAAGCTTAGTTTCGGATATGTGGAATTAAAGGTGCTTGCCTAAATCAAGGTAGAGATATCATTTAGGTGTTTAGATATATGGGTCAGGAGATAAGAGAAAGTGAAAATTAGAGATTTAATTTGGCAATTACCAATATCCAAGTGATTGTCAGATATAAAGAAAAAAATAAGATTGTTGAAGAAATGTGTGTAGAATGAAAAGAGGAGTGGCCTAAGAATTGAACCCAGAGAAAATTCAATATTTAAGGGTAGATAGAGCAGTAATAGCCAGGAGTGGTCAGAGGTATTGCAAGAGAACCAAGATAATGTGGTATCATGGAAACCTTGGGTGTAGAGAATTTTGAGGAGGAGGAAATAATGAATGTCAAAGGTCTGAAGATGTCATGTATAATGAGGACTAACAATAGTGTCTTAGTCCATTTGGGTTGCTATAACAAATTACCATAAACTGAGTGGCTTAGACAACAAATGTTTATTTCTCACGGTTCTGGAGGCTGTGAAGTCCAAGATCAAGGCCAAGGCTGATTCAGGGTCTTATGAGGGCTGACTTCCTGGCTCATAGATAGCGGTCTTCCCATCATATCCTCACATGGTGGAAGGCACGAGGAAAGTCTCTTGGGCCTGTTTTAGAAGGGCACTAATCTCAAGTGACTGACCTAGTCACTTCCAAATACCATTACTTTGGCTCTACCTCCAAATGTTAGCACACTGGGGGTTAGGTCTCAACATATGAATTTTGGGGGGACACAAACAGTCAGTCTATGGCAAATAGGCTCATGGACTTGAAAATAAGGATAGTGACTTTAGAACATTACAGTAGAGTTATGGGGGGACCAAAGCCAGTTTGATAAGTGTGTTTCCTAAATCATATGTTGTATAAGCCTCACAGAGTCCAATTTATTTTCTTTTTAGAAGCTCACTATGAGCTGCCTCCCATGGCTTGTGGGAAGTGGAAAGAGGAGTCAGAGGTGATGTCAGAATTCCAAACATGAAAGTCTGGGTTGTGATACCATGACTTAAATAGGTTGAAAATATTTTTCTCTTGACCTTTCTTGTCTTTGTGGGCTTGGAAGATGATAGGGTTTTACTTTGTAGCCATCCAAATGGAGACTTCAGAAAAAGGGACAGGTAGGGGCTGGACACAAAGACTTGAGAGTCATTATGATAGAGCTATGACACTGTGAATGCCCTCAGAAAGTTGGTATAGAGTAGAAGAATAAAGGACCAAGGACTGAGTTTTGGGGACTCTATTGCTAGGAGGATCGAAAATAGAAGGAGCCATAGAAGAAGGGTTGGAAAGTTTGGGAGAGACATTTAGTCTTCCTCAGTAGACATTCTACAGGGTGATAGAACCCCTGATTTTTGGTTGGTCATGTGGACATGCAGAAGAGGGACAATTTTCAAGTTTTGTTTCTTTTCTTTCCTTTTTTTTTTTTTCCCCCTCTCATTTTCAAGTTTCTAAGAGATATAAATGTGAGTAAGTTCTGGCCAGTTTGATGTAAGTGGAAATGAGCTCAGTATCCCAAAGATATTATTATTTTTTTTAAAGATTTTATTTATTTATTTGACAGAGAGAGACATAGCGAGAGAGGGAACACAAGCAGAGGGAGTGGGAGCAGGAGAAGCAGGCTTCCCGTGGATCAGGAAGCCCGATGTAGGGCTCAATCTGAGGACCCGGGGATCATCACCTGAGCCAAAGGCAGACGCTAAATGACTGAGCCACCCAGGTGCCCCCCACCCCCCAAATATTCTTAAAGGGTATACCTCCCTAGTTTTTCTCTTTCTTGAGACTGGCCTCCTGATATAAAGACTGGAGCTCCAGTAGGCATCTTGGCCATGTAGATGAGGGCCCACACCCTAGAAAGAACCTGGGTCCTAATGACTTATATTGTCATAATTTGTCATAACTGCTCTCTTTTTTAAAGATTTTATTCATTCATTAGAGAGAGAGCACAAGCAGGGGGAGCGGCAGAGGGAGAGGGAGAAGCAGGCTCCCCAGTGAGTAAGGAGCCTGATATGGAGCTCTATCCCAGGACCCTGGGATCATGACCTGAGCTGAAGGCAGACAGACGCTTAACCAACTGAAGCACCCAGGTGCCCTGGACTAGCATTTCTTAAATTTAAAACGTTGCTATTGTCGGGGCGCCTGGGTGGCTCAGTCGGTTGAGCGTCTGCCTTCGGCTCGGGTCATGATCCCGGGGTCCTGGGGTCGAGCCCCGCGTCGGGCTCCCTGCTCCGCGGGAAGCCTGCTTCTCCCTCTCCCACTCCCCCTGCTTGTGTTCCCTCGCTCGCTGTCTCTCTCTGTCAAATAAATAAATAAATAAAATCTTTAAAAAAAAAAAAAAAAAAAAAAAAAAAAACAAAACAAAAAAAAAAAAAACGTTGCTATTGTCAAAACTGAGATCATTAAGTATTACAGGATTTAATGCCCTGCTACTTAATTATTGCTGAACTTGAGTAATGACTTGGGTTATGAAATTATTTAAAAAGTAAAGGTTATTCATTTAAAATTCTCATTTCTATAATCTACATTGTGAAGGAAAAGATAACTTACAGTTTCATAATTATTTAACTTTTTCTGATCAATGTCTTCATTTTAGAATTTTTCATAAAATAGAGGATTTTATTTGTTTTTTGTTTTTTTTTAAAAGATTTTATTTATTCATTTGAGAGAGAGAGAGAGACAGAGAGAGCACAAGCAGGGGGAGAGTCAGAGGGAGAGGGAAAAGCAGACTCCCTGCTGAGCTGGGAGCCTGACATGGGGCTTGATCCCAGGACCTCGAATCATGACCTGAGCTGAAGGCAGATGCTTAACCATTTGAGCCACCCAGGTGCCCCTAGAATTTTTTTTTTTTTTTTAAAGATTTTATTCATTTATTTGACAGAGACAAAGACAGCGAGAGAGGGAACACAAGCAGGGGGAGTGGGAGAGGGAGCCCGATGTGGGGCTCGATCCCAGGACACTGGGATCATGACCTGAGCCGAAGGTCAGACACTTAACGACTGAGCCACCCAGGCACCCCCTCCTAGAAGTTTTTTTTTTTTTTTTTTAATATTTTATTTATTTATTTGACAGAGAGAGACATAGCGAGAGAGGGAATACAAGCAGGGGGAATGGGAGAGGGAGAAGCAGGCTTCCCGCGGAGCAAGGAGCCCGATGCGGGGCTCGATCCCAGGACCCTGGGATCATGACCTGAGCCGAAGGCAGACGCTTAACGACTGAGCCACCCAGGCGCCCCTAGAAGTTTTTTTTAAGTTATATCTGTTTCATTATTTACTGAAAAAAATGAATGAAAAAGTGATTTTCCCTATGGAAATATTTCATACAACTACTGCCTAAGTTTAGATGAATTTCAGACAGGCTAGATTAAAAAAAAAAAAAAGGTATGGTTTTACAGATAATCGATTATTTTGGAATATAGGAACAAAAAGATTAAGAAAAGAAAAACTTGTATTTTAAGGGAGCCTTAACACTATTATAAGAAATACCAGAGAAATAAACTTCACTTTTTAAAATGTTTAATAGCTGCAGTTAAGCTCTCCAGCACTATGAGTTTCCTAAGGCTGCCATAACACATCTTGCAAATTTGGAGGCTTAAAACAACACTTATTCTTTCACAGTTTTGGAGACTGTAAATCTGAAATCATGGTGCTGGGAGGGCAGTGCTCCTTCTGAAGACTCTAGGGAAGGATCCTTCATTGCTTCTTCCAGTTTCTGGTGGCTCTAGGCTTCCTTGATTTGTGACAGCATCATTCTGCTCTCTGTCTCATCTTTACATGGCCTTCTTTTTTGTCTCTGTGTCCAAATCTCCTTTTCCTTTCTCTTATTAAGACAGTAATCAGTGGCACTTGGGTAGCTCAGTTGGTTGAATGTCCAACTCTTAGTTTCTGCTCAGGTTATGATTTCAGGGTTGTGGGATCAAGCCTTTTGTCAGGCTCCCCCCCTCCGCACGGAGTCTGCTTGAGATTATTTCTCCCTCTGCCCCTCCCCCTGCTTGTGCGCGCGTGCGCGCGCGCACTCTCTCTCCCTCTCTCTCTCTCTCAAATAAATAAATAAATAAAATCTTTAAAAAGACAGTAATCATTGGATTTAGGGTACACCCTAAATCCAGCATGATTTCATCTTGAGATCCTTAACTAATTACATCAACAAAGACCCTATTTCCAAATAAGGTCACATTCCGGGGCTCCAGGGGAATTTTGGGGGGGGACACTATTCACCCTACTGTATACATGATGGTTCATGAAGTTTTTATAATGCTTGCTGTTTGTAAGTATTAGGAAATGTATCTGGATAGAGCAGTGCTAAATATAAGATAATTAAAAAGTAATTTTGTAATATATTATGCTTTTAGAAATATATTTTAGAAATATATTTAAAAAATTCTCACAACATTACAAATTAAAACAACATTCAATCTAAATATTTGGGTGAATAATATGCTAAAGAAAAATCAGAATTCTTTGGAATATGAATATATATATTATATATATATTCTATATATATTTATATTTTTTTAAGATTTTTTATTTATTTTTGACAGAGATTGAGTGTAGAAGCAGGGGAAGCAGCAGGCAGAGTAAGAGGGAGAAGCAGGCCTCCCACTTAGCACGGAGCCCAATGTGGGGCTCGATCCCAGGACCCTGGGATCATGACCTGAGCCCAAGGCAGACGCCCAACCGTCTCAGCCACCCAGGTGCCCCCATATTCTATATATATTGCACATAGTTTTTAGAAAGGTTTAGATCTATGTATGTTCTTTGTTCTAAACTGTACTTGTGCTGGGTTGCCTGGCTGGCTTAGTAGAACATGTGACCCTTGATCTCAGGGTTAGTTCAATCCCCATGTTGGGCATGGAGCCTACTTTAAAATAAATAAATTTTACTGCTTGTTCTGTCCACATTATTGTGTTGGTAAAGTCAATCAGTAATTTCTTTAGATGTGTCACACAGCATACATTTGTTACTTTAGGCATTTCCTTTATAAGCAGGCTATCAAGTTGGATCTTTGGTTCATTTATTAAAAAATATTGAGCATTTTGGGCGCCTGGGTGGCTCAGTCGTTAAGCGTCTGCCTTCGGCTCAGGTCATGATTCCAGGTCCTGGGATCGAGCCCCACATCGGGCTCCCTGCTCAGCGGGGGGCCTGCTTCTCCCTCTCCCACTCCCCCTGCTTGTATTCCCTCTCTCGCTGTGTCTCTCTCTGTCAAATAAATAAATAAAATCTTTAAAAAAAAAAAAATATTGAGCATTTTCACATACATTATCTCATGAACTCTTCACAGTAACACAGTGAGTTACCCTGGGGTCCATCAAAGTTAAATAATTTGCTCACTTTCGTAATGATTTTAAATTGAATTAAATGGAATTAAGTGGGACTTGAAATTGATTTTCTGACTTTATTTATTTTTAAAGATTTTATTTATTTATTTGACAGAGAGAGAGACAGCGAGAGAGGGAACACAAGCAGGGGGAGTGGGAGAGGGAGAAGCAGGCTTCCTGCTGAGCAGGGAGCCCGATGCAGGGCTCAATCCCAGGACCCTGGGATCATGACCCGAGCAGAAGGCAGATGCTTAATGACTGAGCCACCGAGGCGCCCCGATTTTCTGACTTTAAATAAAAATTTTTCTTTATAAATATATTATTGTAGGTACTGGGGAGTGAAGAAGAGTGAGGGAGAGGAGTAGGGAGGGATTTTCAGGTTGGGAACAATAGTAGTGGCAAATTCACTGAAGTGATAAACAATGAGTAGATTGTCAGTTTGGCTGAAATATTGGGACTGGAAGAGGAGAACTGAAAAGTAATGATATTGGGAGACAGGAGAACTGTTAAGTATTAAATGAAAATTATATTAGAGCAGCTAAGACTTTTTTTTTCCTCAGCTGTTTTCATAGACCAATCACTTTTCATTGCATTTTTTTCTTGTCCTTTTGCACTTTATCTCTGGAGCTGAAATAGTTGATACTTCAGAAAACAAAATTTAAAAACCTGTTACATAGAATGTTTTGAAGTATTTCTATAGGAGAACTTGGAAAAAGTGCTTGTTTTCATAGGAAGCAGGTTAATTGCCTTTGATTTTAGACTCGTGGTCAGGTCTCCTTTATAATCTATGCATCTTGTTTTACTCATCTTGACTTTTCCTACTTAGAGACCTAGTTTCTGACTGATCTTTTTCTGCTTGGCTCTTGAATTCTTTTGTCCAGATAATTAGAAACTCTGCTCATCTATTTTCCTACTCAGTTTTTGATTCATACTGTCATGGTTCTAATACATCAGCACCTTCATGCTTTTACTCACCTGTCTGTTGCTAAATTGTTTTATATTTGATTTACTGCAGTAATACATACTTGTTATAGACATTTTAAACATTACAGAGGGTGCTGAATCTTGACTGTAGTGCTTATCTCTTCAGACTTCTCACAGTTAATTTTATTCTAGGTACTTGTACAGAAATTTCTAGTTCTTTTTTATTTACTATTTTTTATTGAAGTATAATTTTTTTTTTTTTTTAAAGATTTTATTTATTTATTTGACAGAGAGAGACACAGCGAGAGAGGGAACACAAGCAGGGGGAGTGGGAGAGGGAGAAGCAGGCTTCCCTCAGAGCAGGGAGCCTGATGCGGGGCTCGATCCCAGGACCCCGGGATCATGACCTGAGCCGAAGGCAGACGCTTAACGACTGAGCCACCCAGGCACCCCTATTGAAGTATAATTAACATACAGTGTCATATTAGTTTCAGGTGTACAATATAATGATTCAACAATTCTCTACATTAGTGCTTATCATGATAAGTGTACTCTTTTTTTTTTTTTTTAAGATTTTATTTGTTCATTTGACAGAGACACAGCGAGAGAGGGAATACAAGCAGGGGGAGTGGAGAGGGAGAAGCAGGCTCCATGATCCCAGGACCCCAGGATCATGACCCCAGCTGAAGGCAGACACTTAATGACTGAGCCACGCAGGTGCCCCACGATAAGTCTACTTTTAATCTTCCTGGTCAGCAATCCCTGCCCCCACCAAGTGGCAACCACCACTTTGTTCTCTACATTTAAAAGTCTGTTTTTTTTGTTTGTCTCTTTTTTTCTTTGTTTGTTCATTTGTTTTGTTTCTTAAATTCTACATCAGTGAAATCATATGGTATTCGTCTTTCTCTTACTGACTTATTTCCCTTAGCATTATACCCTCTAGGTCCATCCGTGTTGTTGCAAATGGCAGGATCTCATCCTTTTTTTTATGGCTGAGTAATATTCCATTATATATGTATATATATTTCTTGTAATAAAATAAAACCCCAGTCTTCCAAGGTTGGCAATGGGAGGAAAGCCACCACATGGTTGTTTTTCTAGTGTTCTTACGGAATGTCACTTTTTTCTTAACATTCTGGCCCTCTCCACTGAGTCATTTCTTTTTTATTTGCGCAGCCAGGCACCCCTAAAATGAGTTTTCTAAAAGCTGAAAACAAAACAAGGGTAATGAAGCCAGGGAGTAACTTTCAAGTCAGTCGTCTGGTTTGCAAGGTATAGTTTAGATCTGTTTGGTCTGTGTTCTCCAAAAGAGATACTGTCCTAGCTAGTTTCTGGCCTGCCATCAGATGATAGAGGTGGTTTTTCCTTTTAACATGTTTCCTTAAGTCCAGGTCTTAGATGGGGGTCAAACAAGTCCATTCCTGTCAGATCTGTTTAAGGTACACTTTCCTGGTTCTAGTTACTTACCCAAGGATCTGTCTCTTCTGGATGATTATGTCAAGACTGTGCTTCAGGAGACGTTTCCTTAACCACAGGCCTTAAACTGCAGCACCAGCTGGTCTGCTCTATTAGAATTCAGCATAGGAAAAGGAGAATATACCACATACAGAAGTGTGGGAAGAGGGCATCTTTGTATTTGTACCTGTTTTCCACCCATGTTCTCAGCATTGACAAAACTTTGATGTTACCTAGAAACATGGTCATAATATTCACATACAACTCAAAGTGCAGCTAAACAAGCGTCACATTTTCTGTTACTTTGAAAAGAAAAATAAGTTCTGTAGAACTGTGTGTTCATATTTGTTTTTAATTAATGCTTTGTAATCTTTCCTGTTTGATTTTAATCTGAACAAATAATGATACCATTTTTATTACTCAGTAAGCATGAATATTAGTTGAAGCAGTTTTTAAAAAACAATAGTTCAAGTCCCCAAACATCTAAATCCCGGACTGACTTAATTTGTACAGTTAAACTGAAATAATGTTTTCGAAAAGCTCTCCTATCACTTTTTTTTTTTTGACAAAAAAAACTTTTTTGTACAATTACCCACAACTGGATTTGACTTAGGCCCGACAGAGAGTGTCTCTGCCTTCCTGATTTATTTTCAGCCCTTGAGGTTATCATTGTATCTTAGTGCAGTGGCCCCAGGAAGGTGACATATTCTTGGAAGTTCACCATTTGGTCCTTGTTCTGGTCCAGGTCTTCCATCACCTTTGCAGTGTCTGCATCCTGTATCTTTGGGCCGGTGGTGAGCTCTTCCTGGATCAGCTCCTTCAGCTCCTTCTTGGTCAGGGTGTTCTTGTCCCTTCCCTGCCTGAGTACTTGTGGAAGATGGCCACAGGGAGGCCAATGGCTTGATCCGGGGGCAAGCCATGGCTGGGTGCTGGGCTCCACAGGTGGTTAGGAGAGCGTTGAGGGAGTGTCACAGGACCTCCTATCACTTTCTTTTTACTCTCTTGTGTAATGAGTCTGTTTTTTCTACTAATGATTAAACAATGATTAGTTACCAAAGCATCTGATTAAAAAAATTAAACCAAAACAGCATAACTGGTCTTTTTTCCCATGCACATATTATGTAGAGGCTCACTGGGGATTGTTTATTTTTTTTAATGGACAATTTTAGAGAAATGGTGTGATAAAATCACCATTGTGCCAGGAGTTATTTGTATTTGTATATCATGAGGTTTGAAGCTATTGAAGAAATCATTGAAAGACTTAAGGAAATTATGTGAGTAGCTAATAATTGGCAAATAAGTAACTCTCAACCATAGTGAACTACTAGCCATTCTCTTAAGGAATCAAGATTGTTTCCTTGACTTTGCAATTGCTACTCTTTTGTTATCTTTCTGATTTTAGCCATTCTACTGGGTGTGAAGTGGTATACTACTGACATTTCAACAGATGGTTTTCCTGAGATTTTTGTGAGTTCTAAGTATCATTTTTTTCCAGCGTGATTTCTTTTTTCTTTTTTAAATTGAAGTATAATTGACATACAATATCCTATTAGTTTCATATACTTCATAATGATTTGATGTTTTCCTACATTATGAAATAATTCCCACTGTAAGTCTAAGTTACCATTTGTCACCATACAAATATTACTATAATATTAAATATTATTACAGTATTCCCTATGCTATATATTATCATTTTTATTTTACTTCTTATGAAACAGGTTCATATCATCTATTCATTTATGCAGCCTCTGTTTTTGTTTTTGTTTTTTTTTTTTTTTGTAAGTAGGCTCCACGCCCACCATGGAGCCTGATGCTGAGCTTGAACCCACGGCCCTGAGATCAAGGCCTGAGCTGAGATAGTCTGATGCTTAACCAGCTGAGCCACCCTGGTGCCTCTGTGTTTTTTAAACTTAACTGCATATTACTGGCAGCTTTCCATATTCTAAATGTATATTATATGATAGCATTAACTTTTATTAGCTAGAAAGTGTTTTCATTATTTTAAACATAGTTTGATGTACATATAATCATTTTACCAATTAATCTCTTATGATAAGACATTTTGGTTATTTCTAAATTTTTGCTGTTAAAAATAGTGCTGTGATGAATCCTCCTACCTAATCTTTGCATTCATCTTTAATTTCTTGGGATAAGTAGAAAAGAGGCCAGTAAAGTTTAGTAGTTAAAAGCATGGGATTGAGGGGCGCCTAAGTGGCTCAGTCAGTTAAGTGTCTGCCTTTGGCTCAGGTCATGATCTCAGGGTCCTGGGATCAAGCCCCGCATCGGGCTCCCTGCTCAGCGAGGAGCCTGCCTTCTTTCCCTTTCCCGAGCTCCCCCTGCTTGTGCCCTCTTTCTCTCAAATAAATAGATAAATAAAATCTTAAAAAAACCCCAAAGCTGTCATCATCAAGACAGTATGGTACTGGCACAACAACAGACACATAGATCAATGGAACAGAACAGAGAGCCCAGAAATGGACCCTCAACTATATGGTCAACAAATCTTCGACAAAGCAGGAAAGAATATCCAATGGAAAAAAGACAGTCTCTTCAACAAATGGTGTGGGAAAATTGGACAGCCACATGCAGAAGAATGAAACTGGACCATTTTCTTACACCATACACAAACATAGACTCAAAATGGATGAAAGACCTGAATGGGAGACAGGAATCCATCAAAATCCTAGAGGAGAACACAGGCAGCAACCTCTTCGACCTCAGCTGCAGCAACTTCTTGCTAGACACATCTCCAAAGGCAAGGGAAACAAAGGCAAAAATGAACTATTGGGACTTCATCAAGATTAAAAGCTTTTGCACAGCAAAGAAACAGTCAACAAAACCGAAAGACAGCCAACAGAATGGGAGAAGATATTGGCAAAAGACATATCAGATAAAGGGCTGGTATCCAAAATCTATAAAGAACTTATCAAACTCAACACCCAAAGAACAAATAATCCAATTAAGAAATGGGCAGAAGACATGAGCAGACACTTCTCCAAAGAAGACATACAGATGGCCCACAGACACATGAAAAAATTGTGGATGCACTGGAATTGTGATGCACCAGTTTTGGTTTTCTTTTTCAGCATTCTTTTGGCTATTTGGAGTCTTTTCTGGTTCCATACAAATTTTAGGATTATTTGTTCCAGCTGTGAAAAAAGTTGATGGTATTTTGATAGGGATTGCATTGAATGTGTGGGTTGCTCTAGGTAGCATAGACATTTTAACAATATTTGTTCTTCCAATCCATGAGCATGGAACGTTTTTCCATTTCTTTGTGTCTTCCTCAGTTTCTTTCATGAGTGTTCTGTAGTTTTCTGAGTACAGATCCTTTGCCTCTTTGGTTAGGTTTATTCCTAGGTATCTTATGGTTTTGGAGAAACAGAACAGATGAAATAGGGGAAGGGAGGGAAAAATAAAATAAAATGAAATCAGAGAGGGAGACAAACCATAAGGGACTCTTAACTATAGGAAATGAACTGAGGGTTGCTGGAGGGGAGAGGGGTGGGGGGAAGTGGTAACTGAGTGACTGGTATTAAGGAGGGCACTTGATGTATTGAGCACTGGGTGGTATATGCAACTGATGAATCATTAAACTCTACCTCTGAAACTAATAATACATCATGTTGATTAATTGATTTTAAATAAAATAAAAAATAATAAAAATTGTCTGGAACACAATAATAGTGTAAGTTTTAATTTCTAGAAGTAGAATTACTGGATCAAAAGATATGTTTATTTATATGGACATATGTTAATTTTTTGTCCAACATCCTTTCCTTTGGGAAGCATGTCTTCTCTTTCTTGTAGTCCCAGGGAAAATGCTAGTCCTAGTTACTCCCACCCCCTATCTTAAACTGGGCTAATTAGAGCCATCTCTGGATCTTTTCTTTTGGAAGGAACAAGACACTCTACAAGGAAGACTAAGGTAGGAGACTGTGACTTAGTTGGGGCTGCCAATGTGTATTTTCCCTACTGTGTTTAGAAAGTCTGGCTGAACATTGAACAGAGTCAAAGATAGCCAAAACATGAGAGAGAGACAGAGCTTTGGAAACGTTACTTAAACTTCTGGTTCCAGTCATTCTTGAAAGCCAAAAGAACATTAAAAAAAAAAAAAAAGTTTTGAGGTGTATTGCTCAATTCTCTTCCAGAAAGATTGTGTTAGTTCATACTCTCATTTCCCTCAGGGGGATTTTAATTAGAAAAAAATCAATAAGATTTATGGCTTAAGTAGCAACAGAGTAAACTGAAGGTGAGAATGCTAAGGAACTGGAGCAGGGATCTCAGATGTTATACCTAATTCAAATTATGTCTCTGAAACGTTACAGACTGCTACTTGTCTTTGGCCTTTATATTGTCCTAAACATATTTATTTATTTATTAAAGATTTTATTTATTTGAGAGAGAGAATGAAATAGAGCATGAGAGGGGGGAGGGTCAGAGGGAGAAGCAGACTCCCTGCTGAGCAGGGAGCCCGATGCGGGACTCGATCCCAGGACTCTAGGATCATGACCTGAGCTGAAGGCAGTCGCCCAACCAACTGAGCCACCCAGGCGCCCCTAAACATATTTAAAACTGGTAATTTGAGTTCTGAAAATTACAAGCTCTTCCTTTTTGTATTTGTCTGATTTATCTAGACTGAGAGTTCCCTGATGGCATGGTCCAAATAAATCCCAGTATTCTGTGAACAGACAAATCTTTGAAACTGGAAAAAAATCCTTTCAGCAGAGATACTTACTTATATTATTTTAGCAGACTACTTTACCTAATGGGAAGTGAATAATTATTTAGTTAGTATTTATCAAGTAGACAGATTTGTAGAACTTTCTTTTCCGTGATTTCCCTAATAGACTGAGTTAGGAGAAAGAATTTGTATCTTCTCATTTTCCATCAGTGAAACCATTCTGTAGATTACTTCTTTTCCCTTGATCCATTGTTTGTAGCTCTTTGTATATTTTATTAATTTACAAAATCAGCACCATGATTTGAAGAAAACAATTAACTTGTTTGGGAACTTGACATGCTTTATTTTCTCCTTCAAGCCAATATCCTATCATTATACTTTATTTAAAATACAGACTTAAAAACTTGAAATTGAAGATTCTTGTTTAAAGAAAATAACTAGTTTTGGGGCAAGTTTTTAAGTGAAAAAAGTCTGTTTATACTTAATGACATCTGCTTGTAGGTAAAAATACGTGCTTTGTTTTTTCCAGCTTAAGCTAAGTCTAGTTACATTTAGAGAAAGAAATCAAATGTCAGAGCAAGCTTGGAAAATAATAGTATGAAAATTAATTTGCAATGGAAAGTAGCAGTTGGGACTAGAGTGAATTTTACAAATGCTTTATATAATTGTCCCACGCGGTTGTATGGAATTTGAAAAGAATGTTACTTGTTTTTCTTTTGAGACAGATGTTTTACCAAATAATTTTAGCCTGAGTAAATCAAGATCCACACAGGATTAGATTAATAAAACTCATTTTTTTAAAGGAGAAAAGAATTGAGAGGGAACAACAATAAAGATTGATTTAGATTGGTGAAAAACTGAAGGCTTTTAAAAACACAAGTTAACTGTATTACGTTTCTGTGTTCCCAAAATTTTCTTTCACTGCTATCGTTCAGATTGTATGTTTGTAGAAGCATGAAGGGTATTTGAAAATACTATAGTATTTGATAAAGTTACCACAATATATTTCAGGAGATTATATGATAACATTCTCTGGTCTTTTTTAATTATTTGAAAGATGGGATGCATAGTTTCCATTAATATGGTTGCCATTTATCAAATACCATATGCCAAACATTAATTTCTCTCAACAAATACATAAGGTAGGAAAAGTTACTGAGACTTGGAGACATTAGGTAATTTGCTTAGGGTTATACAGCTGGAGCTGGTGGCATCAGTCTCTGAATCCTGTTTTTTTTTTTTTTTTTTAAGTCCAAGGCTCATGTTCTTACACTGTACAATCCTCTGTTGAAACTGGGGAATCCTCAGGTAAATATACTGTTTAGTTATTTGTTTATTCGAGAAATGTTTATTGGCTATTACGTGCCAGGCATCATGCTACAACAAAAAACAAGCCAGATACTGGAGGTTCTCTTTTACAGGTTCTTCTTCTTCTTTTTTTTTTTTTTTAAAGATTATTTATTTGAGACAGAGAGAGAGACACAGAGAACAGTAGAGCATAGAGGGAGAGGGAGAGGGAGAAGCAGACTCCCCACTGAGCAGGGAGCCCTATGCAGGACTCAATCACAGGACTTGATTGCAGGACCAAATTGCAGGACTCTGGGATCATGACCTGAGCCGAAGGCAGATGCTTAACCCACTGAGCCAACCAGGCGCCCCTCTTGTACAGGTTCTATTAATAGGAGTAGAGCATTTAGAAAAAAACTAGACTCTTCTCCTTCAGAGAAAGATTAGCAGCCTTTCATAAGTGAAGTGCCAAATGGCTTCTTTAAGCCATTCTGTCAAGTGTCTATTGAGTGATTGGTCAGGTTGGGGGGTGGTTATTGGCTTTGTTCTTCAGGAATTTATAATTTTGTTATGCTTGATCAGTCTCACTAGCAGAGAAATGGAAAATTCATTTAAAAGGCTCACATCTGGGCGCCTGGGTGGCTCAGTTGGTTAAGCGACTGCCTTCGGCTCAGGTCATGATCCTGGAGTCCCGGGATCGAGTCCCACATCGGGCTCCCTGCTGGGCAGGGAGTCTTTTCTCCCTCTGACCCTCCCCCCTCTTGTGCTCTCTCTCTCTCTCATTCTCTCTCTCTCAAATAAATAAATAAAATCTTTAAAAAAGAATAAATAAAAGTCTCACATCCGCGGTGCCTGGGTGGCTCAGTCAGTTAAGTGTCTGCCTTTGGCTCAGCTGATGATCCGAGGGTCCTGGGATCAAGCCCCACATTGGGTTCCCTGCTCAGCGGGGAGTGTGCTTCTTCCTCTGCCCCTCCCCCTACTCCTTCTCTCTCTCTCTCTCTCTCTCTCTCTCTCTCTCGCTCACTCTCTCAAATAAATAAATCTTCAAAAAAGGCTCACATCCTTATCAGTATGAAACCTACTAAATTTGTAATCATTGGGCTGTTTTGGACAGCCTCAAGGCATCAAGAGGATACTAGCAAGGGTATGTAGGTGGGGACTAGGAGGTGGAACTGCCTACAGGAAAAAAAAAATCTACCTAAATGTCTCACAGGAATTGGAAATTCAGCATTGTCTAGTAAACATCCCAAACCTTTTTACCTTGGTCATTCACGCAGATTAGAAACTTGCCACACTTTTCCCTTTTCCCCTCATTTTCACTTGAAAGTGTTCTATTCTTTTTTTTTTAAGATTTTATTTATTTATTTGACAGAGACAGACACAGCGAGAGCAGGAACACAAGCAGGGGGAGTGGGAAAGGGAGAAGCAGGCTTCCCGCAGAGCAGGGAGCCCGATGCGGGGCTCGATCTCAGGACCCTGGGATCATGACCTGAGCTGAAGGCAGACGCTTAATGACTGAGCCACCCAGGTGCCCCAAAAGTGTTCTATTTTTCTTCTTAAATTTTTCTCACATTCCTCTTTTTCTTTCTGTTCCTACAGTCACTGCTGTAGTTCAGGTCCTTTTCCATTACTATAAAGAGCGCTCTGTTCGGATAGAGGTTTGGCTTCCTGTAGTAGAGACCTAACATAAATGTTTTCAACAATATAGAAATTTATTTCTCTTTCACGTAAAGGTCTGGGTCTAGACAGTTTTGGGTTTATATAGGCTGCTTCCAGCTTTATACTTAACATTTTAACCCTATCACATCTGTGTGCCAAGTAAGAGGATAGGCGAAGTGGGGAAGAGGGATGACTCCTTCCCTTTAGGCCCGCAACACCTCCTTTGGTTGAAAGTTAGCTGACGGGATACTGAGAGATGTGATCCATATCCCTACTTAAAACTGGGGCTTCTATCACCACCACCACCACCACCATCATCATCATTGTAGCTATTAGGAGACAGCTAGCGATCTGCTGCAGGAACCTCCTTATCCCTCTCTTTTTGGTTAAATTCTTCTTTGGCTAGTTCGATACTGCTACCAGAGTAATTTTTTTTTTTTTGGTGCAAAAAATGTGCTTTTATTATAGCACAGGGGACAGGACCCATGGGCAAAAATTGCTGCACTGTGCTTGTGAGGAGAGACTGATTATATACTTTTAAGTTGTTTATTGGGGGTGGGGTAGAGATAAAGGAAGTTTCTAAAGGGATTTTCTTTTTTTTTTTTTTTAAGATTTTATTTATTTATATGACAGAGAGAGACAGAGTGAGAGAAGGAACACAAGCAGGGGGAGTGGGAGAGGGAGAAGCAGGCTTCCCGCTGAGCAGGGAGCCTGATGCGGGGCTCAATCCCAGGACCCTGGGATCATGACCTGAGCTGAAGGCAGACGCTTAACGACTGAGCCACCCAGGCGCCCCTCTAAAGGGATTTTCATATGTTAAAGAAGACTTACAGATCCTGGAGTTATACCGAGAGTAATTTTTTTTCCTTCAATAAAATGGTCACGTCACTCTGTTTAATCTTTCAGTAGTTTGGCTTCAAATTCATACCCAGGATGCCTCACGATATTTGAAGAGTGTCATTGGCAGAGGAAATCTGAAATCTGCATTACTTGTATCCTGCAGTCATGGTGTCCTGCATGACAAGGATATCCTTCCCTACCAATAATGATTGGCGTCTCCCAGTCCTTTAAGGCCTCAGTTCTCTGTCCTTGACTGAGATGTTTCTAGTTACTATTATCCCAGGTTTACGGAAGATAAATTGATTTGTCCACAGTCACACTCCAGGAGGTGGTTAAGAAATTCAAACTCAGGTTGTCTGACTCAAGAATTTATGCTCAGTTGTGATCAGCCAGTTATATTACTTCATGCATATCCTCACTGCGAAAGTACAAGACAGGGGAGGACACAATTTGAGCAACTAGACGCGAGGTAATAGTAACAGTAACAGTAATAGTAACAGTAGTCCCCACTTCCTAAGATTGTTGAGGATTAAATGAACTCATAAGTAGGGTCTTCTGCCTCTCAGAAAAAATACTCAAAAATGGCATTTGTTATTTTTACATAGATGTGTTCTTTATACATGTACATAATATTTAGGCATATTTCACAAAATTTCAGATAGATATGGTTTTTATTGAGTTCCCTGGATGTTTTCATATTAATTGGCTAAGAGATACGGATATTTTAACATATTTAAAAAATAGATACTTTTTGTGCTGATTATTTTGCTGACTTCTGTATTTGACTATATGTTCTTTTAAGATAGGACCTGTATCCTACTCATTTTTATTTTTATTTTTTTTCTAAATTCCTGGTCCCTAGTAAAATACCTGGCACATAAAAGAACCCTAGTAAATATTTGTGGAATCAATTTTGAATGAACAATTTACTTAGGTCAGATGGCAGCCAGGATGCCATCCTTTTCCTGCCCCCTCCTCCCCCCCCCCCAACAGGCACTTTCCCTAAAAAGAGAACTTTTAGTATAAATAGATCAGGTCTTTATTATAACCACTAAATCATTTATTCTCAGCTTTTTTCCTGATAAGCTAAGTTTAATTTTCCTGAAGTACTTTGATTATTAGGATTAGAGATGAGGGAGACTGAGTCACTGTATAAGTTACTGATGGGTGTAGCGGGGAAGATAATGGCTGCTGGCCATTCCTTCCTCATTTTGAGTACTCTGGAGCCATGAAGAGGGGAGTGTGGCAGTAGAACCATATTGGAATCTAAGTATGTTAAGTGTTAAGATCGCCAAGCTGTCTGCTATTTCCAAATGTCCCTTAGTAGGCTTTATCTAAGATGGAAGCACAGTCATATAAGCATCTTGAATTATTTTATAGTTGTTATTTTTTTAATATTAACTTCAAAAATCATGAATTTTTTGGTAGTTATCAGATCATTGTTGTTTTAAGACTTAAGTCTTAAAGTCGTGTTTAAGAAAAGGTAATTTTTCTCAAGTAGTGCTTGAGTTATATTATTTTTGAATGTTAAATACTTTTTTGCTTTTTAGGGATAATGGACTGTTCAGGTATTCCCTTACTTTTCCCATCAGGACTTTTGAATATGTTGAATGTGTTCCAGAGTTTTTAATTTCAGCCAGGATAAATTTTCCATTTGATATATCATATTCTTCTTTTTAATATGGTCAATGTAGTTTAACAAAATGAAAGCTAAACATAATATCTCAATAGGTGCAAAAAAAAAAAGCATTTGACAAACCTCAACATCTATGTATGATGAAAACTCTCAACAAAGTGGGTATAGAGAAAATGTACTTCAGTATACTAAATGCCATATATGACAAACCCAGAGCTAAGATCATGCTCAATGGTGAAAAACTGAAAGCTTTGGGCGCCTGTCTGGTTCAGTTGATAGAGCATGCAACTCTTGATCTTGGGGCTGTGAGTTCAAGCCCCATGTTGGGAGTAGAGCTTACATTAAAAAACAAAAACAAAGCTGAAAGCTTTTCCTCTAAGATCAGGAACAAGACAAGGATGCCACTTTTATTCAGCATAGTATTGGAAGCCCTAGCCATAGCAGTAAGGCAAGAAAAAGAAATAAAAGGCATTGAAATTGGAAAGTAAGGAGTAAAACTTTCGATATTTGTAGATGACATGATACTATTCATAGAAAATCCTAAAGTCTCAGGCGCCTGGGTGGCTCGGTCATTAAGCATCTGCCTTCGGCTCAGGTCATGATCCCAGAGTCCTGGGATCGAGCCCTGCATTGGGCTCCCTGCTCGGCGGGAAGCTTGCTTCTTCCTCTCCCACTCCCCCTGCTTGCGTTCCCTTTCTCTGTCAAATAAATAAATAAAATCTTACAAAAAAAAAAATCCTAACGTCTCCACCAAAAATCTGTTAGAACTAATAAATGAGTTTAGTAAAGTTGCAGGATACAAAATCAATATACAGAAGTTTATTGCATTTCTATACACCAATAATGAAATATCAGAAAGAAAAAATAAGAAAGCAATCCCATTTACAATTGCATCAAAAAGAATAAAATACCTAGGAATAAATTTAACCAAGGAGGTAAAACACCTGTACACTGAAAACTGTAAGACACTGATGAAAGAAAACAAAGAAGACACAAATAAATGGAAAGATATTTTGTACTCATGGATTGAAAGAGTTAATATTGTTAAAACTGTCCATACTACCCAAAGCAATCTATAGATTCAGTGGCAATTTTTTGAAAGATTTTATTTATTTGACACAGAGAGAGAGCATAAGCAGGGGGAGCAGCAGACGGAGAGGGAGAAGCAGGCTCCCCACGGAGTGGGGAGCCTGATGCAGGGCTCCATCCCAGGACCCCAGGATGATGACCTGAGCCGAAGGCAGATGCTTAACTGACTGAGCCACTCTGGCGCCCCTCAATGCAATTTTTATCAATATTTCAGTGGCATTTTTCACAGAACTAGAACAAATAATTGTAACATTTGTACAGAATCCTAAAAGATCCCAAATAGCCAACATGGTCTTGAGAAAGAACAAAACCAGAGGTATCACACTCCTTGATTTCAAACTCTACTACAAAGCTATAATAATCAGACAGTATCATATTGGCATTATAAATAGACACACAGATCAATGGAACAGAACTGAGAGCCCAGAAATAAACTCACACATATATGGACAATTAATTTATGATAAGGGAGC
Source organism: Halichoerus grypus (assembly GCF_964656455.1). NCBI lineage: Eukaryota > Metazoa > Chordata > Mammalia > Carnivora > Phocidae > Halichoerus > Halichoerus grypus. The sequence continues at coordinate 45,743,425 of NC_135722.1, forward strand.
TAAGAACTTAAAATGGAGGAAGGACAGTCTCTTCAATATATTGTGTTGGAAAACTAATTAGCCAAATGCAAAAGAATGAAGCTAGACCACTATGTAACACCATATACAAAAATTAACTCAGAATGGATTCACAACTTGAATGTAAGACCTGAAATCATAAAATTCCTAGAAGAAAACATAGGTGGCAAACTCCTTGACATAAGTTTTAGCAGTGTGTTTGTGGATCAGATGCCAAAGGCAAGGGCAACAAAAACAAAAATAATCAAATGGGACTACCTCAAACCAAAAAGCTTCTGCATAGTGAAGGAAACCATCAGAATGAGAGGACATCCCAATGAATGGGAGAAGATACTTGCAAATCATATATCTGAGAAGAATTTAGTATCCAAAGTATATAAAGAACTCATACAACTTGGGGCACCTGGCTGGCTCAGTCAGTGGAGCATGTGACTCTTGATCTCAGAGTCATGAATTCAAGCCCCATGTTGGGTGTAGAGATTATTTAAAAAACAAAACAAGAAAAACGACTCGTACAGCTCAACAATAAAAAAATAAAAATAAAAAATGGGCAGAGAATCCGAATAGATCGATTTCCAAAGAAGACATATAGATGGCCAATAGGCACATGAAAAGATGCCTATTATTAGGAAAATGCAAATCAAAACCACAGTGAGCTATCACCTCATACCTGTTAGAATGACTATCATCGAGAAGATAAGAAATAAGTGTTTGAGAGGATGTGGAAAAAAGGGAACCTTTGTACACTGTTGGTGGGAAACAGTATGGAAATTCTTCAAAAAATTAAGAATAGTTCTACCATATGATTGAGCTATTACGCTTCTGGATATTTAACTAAGGAATATGAAAACACTAACTCAGAAAGATAAAGGCACTGTGTGTTCATTGCAGCATTATCTACAACAGCCAAGATGTGGAAACAACCTAAGTGTCTATCAGTGGATGAATGGATAAAGAAAATGTGGTGTATATAGAATGGAATATTATTCAGCCATAAAAGAAATCTTGCCATCATGACAACATGGATGGACCTAAGTGAAATAAGTTAGATAGAGAAAGACAAATACCATATGATTTCATTAATATGTAGAATCTTAGAAAACAGAATAAACAAAGCAATACAGAAACTCATAGAGAACAGATTGATGGTTACTAGCGGGGAAGGGAATTGGGAGGTGGGCAAAATAGGTGAAGGGGTCAATCATATGGTCGTGGTTGGTAATTAGATTTTTGGTGGTGATCATTTTGTAGTATATATAGATGTAAAATTGTAGTAAACTTAGGGTGCCTGGATGGCTCAGTTGGTTAGGCATCCAACTCTTGATTTCGGCTTGGGTCGTAAACTCAGGGTCATGAGATTGAGCCCTGTGTTGGGCATGGAGCCTGCTTGGGATTCCCTCTTTCTCCCTCTCCTTCTACCCCTCCCCTCCCTCCCTCTCTCTCTCTCTCTTCCTCCCTTTCTCTCCCTTTCTTTCTCTTTTTCTTTTCTCTTCTCTTCCCTTTCCTTTCCTTTCTTTCCTCCCTCCATCCCTCCTTCCCTCCCTCTCCTTCCTTCCTTCCTTCCTTCCTTCCTTCCTTCCTTCTTTCCTCAGAGAGAGAGCACAACCAGGGGGAGTGGCAGGCAGAGGGAGAAGCAGGCTCCCCACTGAGCAAGGAGCCTGATGTGGGACTTGATCCCAGGACTCCAGGATCATGAACTGAGCTAAAGGCAGACGCTTAATCAACTGAGCCACCCAGGCGTCCCTCCCCTCCCTCTCTTAAAAAAATTTTTTTTTGTTATTTTGTACACCTGAACCTATATAATGTTCTATACTAGTGTTATTTCAATTAAAAGAAAAAGAAAAAAAAAGAAAAACTTTTATGAGAACATGCAATGTCTTTGGCCTAGCTAATTTCTAGAGATAAGCTAATTTTTAAATTGCATATTTGAGAAAACCTGAATTCTATAGAAATTAAATGAATGAATAAAATGAAAATTATTTGTTATTTATATAGAACATGCAACTTGATAAACACACAGAGACAGAGATATGTATGCTAAAATTTTCACACATGCCTGCATGTGTGTATATGTACCTTATTAAAGTATGAATCTGTGAGATATATATATAAAAAAATAAAGTTCATAGTTTACTCCATTAGAAGTTATTGCATTTCTTTTAGTAATAGTAAAAGTTATTGCATTTCTTTTAGTTGACATTTTAGTAGTTTGAATTAATCATAGTTACCATTAATGTTTTAAGAGTATAAGAATCATTCTTTTATTCATTCATACATGGCAGTGAGGGCAGCCCCTCTAAATAGAAGTAAATAATAGTTTCTTCCAGAGTTATGAGATGATAGTTCAGATAAATTAAAAAAAAAACAAACTCGAGTATTTATTTGCTTTATCTGATACTTCTAGCTTCATGTCTTTTGGGGATAAAAATGTGGAGGGGCACCTTGGTGGCTTAGTAAAGCATCTGACTCTTGATTTTGGCTCAGGTCATGATCTCAAGGTTGTGAGATTGAGCCCCATGTAGGGCTCCGTGCTGGGCAAGGAGCCTGCTTAAGATTCTTTCTCTCCCAAGGGGAACCCTCTTACACTGTTGGTGGGAATGCAAGCTGGTGCAGCCACTCTGGAAAACAGTATGGAGGTTCCTCAAAAAGCTGTAAAAAAAAAAAAAAAGTTGAAAATAGAGCTCCCTGTGACCCAGCAATTGCACTACTGGGTATTTACCCCAAAGATAGAAATGTGGTGATCTGAAGGGGCACCTGCACCCCAGTGTTTATAGCAGCAATGTCCACAATAGCCAAACTATGGAAAGAGCCCAGATGTCCATTGACAGATGAATGGATAAAGAAGATGTGGTGTATATATACAATGGAGTATTACGCAGCCATCAAAAATGAAATCTTGCCATCTGCAACGATGTGGATGGAGCTAGAGGGTATTATGCTAAGCAAAATAAGTCAATCAGAGAAAGACAATTATCATATGATCTCACTGATATGTGGAATTTAGGGAATAAGGCAGAGGATCATAGGGGAAGAGAGGAAAAAATGAAGCAAGACAAAACCAGAGACGGAGACAAACCATAAGAGACTCTTAATCTTAGGAAACAAACTGAGGGTTGCTGGAAGGGAGGGGGGTGAGGGGATGGAGTGGTTGGCTGATGGACATGGGGAAGGGTATGTGTTGTGGTGAGTGCTAGGTATTTTGTAAGACTGATGAAGCATAGACCTGTACCCCTGAAACAAATACTACATTATATGTTAATTAAAAAAAATAAAATGTTACTGTTCAATATTACAAAAAATGATTCTTTCTCTCCCTCTCCCTCTGCCCCTCTTCTTCCCTACCTCCCCTCCTTTCTATCATTAAAATTACTATAAAATATGAATGATATATATGCTTATTTCCTTTTATCCATACCTAAATGTTGATTTTAAAAAAAAAAAATCTTTTATTTACTTATTTGAGAGATTGAATGAGAGAGAGTGGGGGGAGGGGCAGAGGGAGAGGGAGAAGCAGACTCCCCTCCTGAACATGGAACCCGATGCAGGGCTTGATCCCAGGACCCCAGGACCATGACGACTCCAGCCAAAGGCAGATGCTTAACTGACTGAGCCACCCAGGTGCCCCTAAATGCTGATTTCTTATGCATGCTGATATTTTTAAAGGAGCATAACGGGAGACTTAAATGTGTGTGTTTTTTTTTTTTTAAGATTTTATTTATTTGAGAGAGAGAGTGCGAGAGAAATGAGAGCATGAGCAGGGGGAGGGGCAGAGGGAGAAGCCGACTCTCCACTGAGCGGGGAGCCTGATGTGGGGCTTGATCCCAGGACTCCAGGATCATGACCTGAGCCCAAGGCAGACACTTAACCGACTGAGCCACCCTGGCACTCCAAAAATAAATTCTTTAAAAAAAAAAAATGAGCCTTGAGGGATTGGATAAATTTTTTCTCTACATATGATTATGAAAAACTGCAAAGCTGCAGCGAGGCTGAAAGTTTACAGTGAACACCGCATGCCTACATCTACGTTGTATACTTAACATTTTACTATATTTTATTACATACTAATCCATTTATTTAATTCCTCTATTCATCTTTTTTTGGATGCATTTCAAAGTAAATTGTTGATAACAGAATGCCTGACTAGTTTAGCTTGCATATCATGAACATTCTAGAATGAAACGTTCTTTTGACCCTTTTTCTTTTGATGTAAAATTTATGTAAAATGAGATACACATCTTAAGTTTACATTTTTGGAAATTTTATACAGTGTATAACCCAATTCCTTATCTCAAGATACAGTACAGTACCATTTTCCTAAAATGTTCCCTTTTGCCTGTTTCCAGTCCATTCTTGCCCCTGCCCTCCTAGGGGCAATCACTGTCACTGTTTTTTTTTTTTTTCACCATAGATTAGTTTTGCCCATTCCAGAATTTCATGTATGTGGAATCATACAGCATGTACTCTTTTATGTAAGTCTTCTTTCACTCAGTAAGTTTTTGAGATGTATCCAAATTGTTATATCTATCATAAGTTTCTTCTCTTTTTTTTTGCCATAACAACAGTTTAACCCTTCTATTGATGGATACCTGGACTATTTCCAGTTCTTGGCTATAATGAGTAAAACTGCTATCAATATTCTTGAGTCTTTCGTGAAAATATATTTTCATTTCTCCTGAGTAAATATTTAACAGTTGAATTTCTGGGTCATAGGTGGGTATATGCTTAATTTTATAAGAAACTGCCACATCTTTTCCCAAAAGGATTGTACCATTTTATTTCCCTACCAACACTGTATGAGAATTGCAGTGATTCTGCAGTCTCATCAATATTTGTGTTGTCAATCTTTTTAATTTTAGCCATTCTGTGATATGTATTCTTTTTTTTTTTTTTTCTAAGATTTTTATTTACTTACTTGTCAGAGAGAGAGCACAAGCAGGGAGAGCGGCAGGCCAAGGGAGAAGCAGGCTCCCCGCCGAGCAAGAAGCCCGACACAGGACTCGATCCCAGGACCCTGGGATCATGACCTGAGTTGAAGGCAGACGCTTAACTGACTGAGCCACCCAGGCGTCCCTTTGTTATGTGTTCTAATATCTCACTGTGGTTTTAATTTCTAGATTTCTCCAGTGATAAGGATAATAACATTGGTTGTTTTTTTCTTGTGCTTATTGGTGAAGTGTTTGTTCAAATCATTTGTCCATGTCAACATTGGATTGTCATTTCATTATCAAGTTGTTACTTTGTATGTGGTGGTACTCGTTAATATTAGCTCTTTCTTCCTATACCAGATGTGCCTTTAGTGGACACAGGTTCAATTACCTGTAAAAGATAATTAGTCTTATTGAAATAAAAGTAATGTAGACTTTTAATTTTATTAACATATTGTGGGTAGTGAGGGCAAATTACGAAAAAAAATTGTGGACTTTCAAAATTTTGATGTGATTTTTAAAGTTGATCTAATTTCTTTGGTATTGAACAGGAGAACCCAAACTATCCGAATCAGAGGAGAATGATACAGATAAATAATTATTTTTTTTTAAACAAGTAAATTCTTTTTTTTTTTTTTAAAGATTTTATTTATTTATTTGACAGAGAGAAAGAGAGACAGAGAGAGAAAGAGCAGGGAGGGTGAGTGGGAGAAGGAGAAGCAGACTCCCTGCTGAGCAGGGAGCCCAATGTGGGGCTTGATCCCAGGACCCTGGAATCATGACCTGAGCTGAAGACAGACGCTTAACCGACTGAGCCCCCAGGCACCCCAGATAAATAATTCTTAAAATAACTATGAATTGGGATGCCTGGGTGGCACAGTCTTAAGCGTCTGCCTCTTGGTTTCTGCTCAGGTCTTGATCTCAGGGTTGTGGGATTGAGCCTCACGTCGGGCCGCGGCGCTCAGTGCAGAGTCTGCTAAAGACTTTCTCTCTCTTTCAAATGAATAAATAAATAAATCTTAAAAAAAACCCAAAAAACTATGACTTATTCTTAGGAAGTAAATAACTATTTGAATAAATGAAGTTTATCTAGTATGATCCAGGCATTAATGGGGTTAAAAACACAGTAAATGGTAATGAGATTACTTGTTTTTGGATTTGACATTGTTTGTTACTAAAAGGACTCAATAGAAGCTACTATGTATTTGTTCTCTTTGTATTTCTTGTCATTTTAGTAGGTCTACAAATTGATTCCAGTTATAATAATCTTAGAATAAAAGAAATAACTTATTATTTTATAAAATGGGTTTATTTTGTTGTCCTTTAAAAGTTGTTATGTTTTGGACTCTTAAAATGTTGGTGGTTTAGATAAGGTATATTTGGTATTGACACAACATTTTTACTCTGCTGTGGAAAAATCATTTCATTAGGATCAAAGATATTTTTTGAGTATTTGATATTATTAGTTCTGCAGATTGTACAAAGGGTGAGAGATTCCCTGCAGTTAAGACATTGTGGTTACAGTGTATTCGTAAATTTTTTATTTTTTATTTATTTTAGTTTTATATTTTTATTTTTTTGTACTAATAACTTTTTAAAAAATATTTACCAGATTTTTACATCCAGAAATAAGTTTTTTTTTTCTTCTTTCTCAGTTATGGTGTAAGGATAAGTTTTTTTTTCTTTTTTTTTTTTAATTTAAGTAATCTCTCCACCCAGTGTGGGGCTTGAACTCACAACCCTGAGATCAAGAGTTGCATTGTCTTCTCACTGAGCCAGCCAGGTGCCCTTAAGGACAGGATTTTTTATATTGAGTGAGAGGAAAGAAGTACATGCAAATTAATAGTAATAGCTAACATTTATTCAGTGCTTGCTAGATACACAAAGCACATGACAAATATCTCATTTCATCATCAGATTTTACTGATGTGGAGATACTCTAATTATTTCCATTTTACAGATGGAAATTAGAGGCTTTAGGTAACTTGTCTGGAGTTTTGCATCTTAGAGTCAAGGGCCTGGGATTCAATGCCAAGCATTCTCTCTACAATCTGTATTCTTTTAACACCTGAGCTGTCTAGCTTCATTTTAGTGAAATGAATTAAATTTTCCTTGTTTGAATTTAAATGAGATTGGTTCCAAGGAAAAGAGGTAGGTTATTATGAAGGGTACAGAAAAGATCTAGAAATCCAAGGGCTTGGTTCATAGGAGCTGAAGCAGGGAGCCTGACCCAGGACCCCGAGATTATGACCCAAGCCAAAGGCAGATGCTTAACTGACTGAGCCACCCAGGCACCCCTGGATACCAGTTTTATTTTATTCTGATCAGTGTTCCAGTTTTCAGTGAGGCCTAATTGTGGAGTCTTTTTGTGCTTCTACACTACCCCACATATTCTTGCACTAAACTCTGGTTGTGAAGTAATTTAAGTGAATCTGGCATATAGTTCTGGCAATTGGAAAGAGCCCAAATGGCTTAATACTACCACCTACATCCTTTAAGTAAAGCATAATAATGCACTTCATTGATGTAAATGGGATTAATCGATTAGCTGGGTGGGAGGAACAGGGATTTGCTTGTGGTATTACTGACCAGGGAATGTAATAGAGGTTGTGCTTCCCTTTTTTGACATAGTTGCCCCAGTATTAGAGTGAAGAGACCCAGGTTTATGGCTCTGCTACCCATTAGTTATGTATGATCTTAGATAATTCTCTCAGTTTCATGGGCCAGAGTTTTCTTTCTGTAATTGGATTAGTCAAACTTTTTTTTCCCCCCAGAAAAGCAGCTTTTTAACAAAATTGGTCATTGTTCACAGCATTTAGAAATGGTTAGAGATAGCAATAAATCTGAAAAATGAGAGGAAATAATATCAATCTAAGTAAACATTAAAATATTGATGCAGCTTAACTAGGAAAGTCTAATATTATTCAGCATTCTTCTTTTTTGTTTATGAAAAAGGAATGTTGTGGGGATAATATATCTTCATAGATGTGACATTAACTTGTCTACTTTTGCTACAGTGTATTTGTTTTTTCTCTCTTTTATTTATATTTCAAATATTTATAACCAGTTCCTCTAAAGAATTTGACAAACGGGTAGATTTGTTTTTTTTTTTTTTAATGCAGTGCTTTCCTAGGCTTTTCATCCAGACTCAGCCTGATAAGGGGGCAAAAGACCAAATGCTTTTTTGTCGTTGTTGGAGAATCTTGATTTATGAATTATCTTAAAGTATCGATAAATTAAATTATACTATGATTCACTGTTAGTAATATCTTAGGTCAATAGTAATTCTTACCTTTTGTGGGAAAAAGTGCCCTTTAGCAAAAACAGTTTCAGACTGCCCCCAAAGTAATCACTGTGCTCTTAATATTGATAGATTAATATTTAAGTATTGGTAGATTCTGTGATTTAGAGATTCTTTGTTGTAACTTTCTGTTTCTCTGTAGAATCAGGAACACAACCAGAACAAAAAGAAGCTTTAAAAAAAGAAAAAAAAATTTTTTTTGGCAGTTTACATTCTTTATTCTTCTATGTATAATTACTTTGTAGGATCAGAAAATATCTGTTGCAAAGGTGTGTATAATCCAGTCTCTTAGGGCAGGTCTCCATTCTTAAATGTAAAGGTGTAGTCTGGATTCCTGTTAAGAAATGAGAAATTCGGGGTGCTTGGGTGGCTCAGTCAGTTAAGCATCTGCCTTCGGCTCAGGTCATGATCCCAGCGTGCTGGGATTGAGCCCCACGTGGGGCTCCCTGCTCAGCGAGGAGCCTGCTTCTCCCTCTCCTTCTGCCAGCCACTCCCCCCTGCTTGTGCACTCTCTCTCTCTCTCTCTCTCTGTGTCAAATAAATAAATAAAATCTTTAAAAAAAAATAAGAAATGGGAAATTCTAGGACATGACAAGGATGTGAGGAAACACTGACTTACCCCAAGACAAAATGAAATTGAGACCTGTTTGGAATCATCTACTGTGGTCTGACATAGATGTCTCTAACATCATGTCACTTTCATTCATTTCAGTTTCAAAGGTTTCTTCCAAGGAAGGTCTGGAATCTGGAGTTTTCCTTGAGGTTTCCAGTAGTGCAAACCCCTTTCCTCTGCAATCTGTTTTTCTACTTCAAATTCCCTGAAATCCCATAGAGGTGAAATAGCGTTTTTTAGTGTCTTCATTGATGCACATCAAAGTCATAACATTTTAATTTATTTTTAATGTCTGCTCCAATATAAGCTTCAGAATCACCAATTTACATTTCAATGCAATAACCAAGCACTGTAACAGAAAATACTGCTTAAAACTAAGGGCTTTGTGGAAATAACAGCATTTTCAGTGTTGCCCATCAGACTGTGGATATATCCTATGGCAGAATAGATGGATGAGTTCTGAAGAATTAACACCAGTGCCTGATGGTGATAATCCAGTGCCTTGGCAGACTTTTTAAACTTCTTGTGGACGTGTCCCAAATTGTTCAATAAAGGTTCCCATTTGTCAACTGTTACCTTGTTCCCAATTGCTTACATTTTTTCCAAAGCATCAAGAAACCATTTTTCTGCTATTTTCCATTCTTCATTCTGATATGCAAGCATACCAACCTTGTGTATAACAAAAGGATGTTCCAGTGCAATGCTTAGTTGTGCAAAGCTTAGGGCTTGGCCAAAGAATCTTTTAGCCAATTTTGAATTATTGGTCAATCCATATTATAATCCAGTGTAGAGCACTGGAAATGAGCCTTTCATCACCTGCATTCCTATGAAGCAGCCACAGCCTGGTCATGCTCACTCTCAACTGCAAACAACTGCCTATATGCTACCCATGGAGGCTGTATGTCTTCTCAAGTGTTGTTACTTTGCTGAGATACCTCTGGCATGTTCATTTTTATGACCAAGCATGAGATAATAGCATCCCGCTGCAAACTGATTGGAGTGCAATTGGATTGCACACAAATTAATGAGAAAGAGAAAAGTCCATTTGCTTTATTCAGTTCCACAAGTGTCCCTGTATGTACAGGTAAACAGTTTGCATGGAAAGGATCTTTTACCGTACTACAAAAGTAAGCTTGCAGCGCTATTCTTTCTTTCTTTCTCTTTCTTTCTTTCTTTCTTTCTTTCTTTCTTTCTTTCATTCAGAGAGCATGCTCACGGAGGGGAAAGGGAGAGATACAATCTTAATTAAGCAGGCTCCATGCCATGGGGGAACCCTGCCTGGGGCTCCATCTCACAACACTGAGATAATAACCTGAATGGAATTCGAGTCGGATGTTTAACTAACTGAGCCATCCAGCCCTCTGGTTTGTAGCACATTTTAAAATCACAGTTATAATAATGTCTCTCAGTTAAAGACACTGTCACATCCAGATTCTCTTGCAAACCATCTACATAATCAGGGAAGACAGTTTCACTAGGATTATTATACTTTTAAATTTGTTCTCAAACAGAAAGCATAGCAATTCCTGTTCTTCAGTACAGAGCATGCTAAGAGGTAATGACTCAGGAAGTTCATTTTCTTCTTGAGCTGTCAACATGTAGTGTGACATTAAAAGATCAAATGCTTCAAAACAGTAGGCGTGGAGTTTCAAAATGTCTTTGTAAGTATAGGTTGCTAGGGTGCGGTTATCCAGGGCATCTGAGATTTTCCCTCCTAAGAGATAAATGGAACTCTTTTTCGAGGACCGTGACATTTCCCGTCATTGGAGGGGTCTTTAAAGCCACTTTCATCAGGTATTTCTCAAATAACCTTTTGTTGATTGGCTCCTCCATATCAAGAACATCAAGAGCCTGCTGATGCCTTCTTGCAGCATAATGGTATGTAGCTACAAGGAAGAGACATGCTGCATATGGTTTGTCCAGTTTTTGTGACCGAAGTGTATGAGCTGCTTTGTGATACTGCGCTGTCAGGTAGATGCTGAGACAACCAATAAATGTCCTGGGGTTCTCATGAGAGACTGAAGCTACTTTTCTGCACAGAATAGAGCACCTTGATAGGGTTGCTGGTCCAGCTACTGCTGAGTGCCCTTCTGCGGCCACTGCAGGTTCATGGCTGTGCAGCCGTGGCGTCCAGCTGAGCACATTCCGACTTGCCCTCCGTTCCACTGCCCGCCAGGCCTGTCCTGAGCCTGTGTTGCCTAAAAAAAAAAATATTCTAAGCAGCTAAAATCACTGCCTTAAAGATTGGGCACTACTGTACTGACAGGGCTTACTTTTGATTTTATACAGTTCTTACCTCTATCTGTTGCACCCCCCTGAGAAGAAAAAAAAAGACAAGTTTTCAGAAACAGAAGTTGTGGCTCTGTTTCTACTTACTTTTTCCCCATCATTCTTTAAAAATTTTAAAAAATCAAGTTATATATTCATATAGCTTAAAATCAAATAGTTCTATGAAGCATATTAAAAAACCCAGTATTGTTCTCCAGTACTCTGTCACCGCCTTTTGTTTTTCTCATTCCCAGAGGCAACTCTGGAAACTTTTAAAGCTGATTCTTTGGATATTTACTCCTTGTGGCAGAGGCTGCTAGTTGTCCCCCTTCCTCAGAAGTGGAACCTCTGGTTTTTAACTGGGTACATTGCTACCTGGAATATAGACATGCTGCAGTTTTCTTGTAACTAGTTGTGGTGATATGACTAAGTACTGAACAGTAAGTCATATGTGACTTCTGGGAGGTGTTTTTAAGAGTAAGGAGCAGAGCCTTCATTAACCTTTCCTGCTGGTTAGAAGGTGGATGTTAGGGACACCTGGATGGTTCAGCTGGTTAAAGAATCTGCCTTTGGCTCAGGTCATGATCCCAGGGTCCTGGGATGGAGTCCCACAGCGGGCTCCTTGCTCAGTGGGGAATCTGCTTCTCCCTCTGCCTGCCACACCCCCTGCTTGTGCATATGCACTGTCTCTGTCTCTCTGACAAATAAATGAATAAAATCTTAAAAAAAAAAAAAAGAAGGGTGTTATAGTTGGAACTTGAGCCGCCATCTTGGACTGGGAAGTAAAAGCTATATATTAAAGATTGTATAATGAAAGGATAATCATGGATTCTCCATACCAGTCCTAGAATTACTTCATTTATGTGAAAGAGAAAAAATATTTCCATTTTAAGCTCTTGAGGTTTTGGTCTCCTGCAGCCCAACCTAACCCTAACTAATATACCTCCATATCTGTAAATAAATCTTATTACTATTTTTTTGGTTAAAAATATTTGACTCTATTTCTTGATTTCTTGTCATGAAAATGGGGATTGACTTTCACCTAACCTATTATATTTGCCTGCTCAGACACACTTCCCGCTCACCTGGCATCTTCCCATTATCTTGTTACACTGTAGTTTTGGTGAAGTCAGTATTCAGTGCTTTCATTTTGACTATGTAAATGAACTTAATAATCTTTTGTTGTTGTTTCTTTGCTTAGTTTCCTATTGCTTATCATTAATTCAAACTCAACTAATTTTGACACTTACCTAAAATCTCTCCACCAGCCTTATCTTCTTGAAGATCTCTCTCCTTGGGCCTTTTGAGATGCTTTAATCTATATTGATTGTTTTCTGTGATGCACCACTGATATCCTGGAATTTATCTTCCCCCATCATTCTGAGGATTCCCTTTTTTTCTCTTCCGTGTGTTAGATCTCTTTATTCTTGGATCTCACCTCTTATTTTTTTCCTTAATTTTGTTGAAGCATATCTTCCAGGGGCATCTTGAGTAAGGGAGGGTACAAAGGAAGTAATGTTATTGAGGCCTTGCATGTCTGAAATGTTTTATTCTTGATTGATGATTTGGATTAACCAGAAATAATTTTCCCTCAGAAGTTTGAAGTTATCGATCCCTTGTTTTTTAGATTTCAGGATTGCGGAGGGTCTAGTGCTACTCTGATTCCCAGTCTTTTGTGTGGTGTTTTTTTCCCTCACACAGAGCTTTTGGGATCTTACATGTGTTCCTGTTTTTTGAAACTTCATGCCTTTTAGTGGGTCTTTTTGTATTCATTATTCTAGACCTTCAGTAGGCTCTTCTAAACTGGTAGCTTGTGAACTTAAGTCCTTCCATTCTCCACTGTTTCTCTTCTCTTTTTGGAAGCCCTGTTTTCATCTCTTTGTTTGTTTGTTTTTTTTAACATTTTATTTATTTACTTGGAGAGAGAAAGAGAGAGAGCGAGCCTGCAAGTAAGATAGAGAATATGAGCAGCGGGGAGGGGCAGAGGGAGAGGGAGAAGCAGATTTCCCACTGAGCAGGAAGCCACATGCGGGGCTTGATCCCAGGACGCTGGTATCATGACTTGAGCCAAAGGCAGATGCTTAACCAACTGAGCCACCCAGGTGTCCCTGGCTTTTGTTGTAGTTGTTATTCTTTTTACTGTTCTGTTAGTTTCTTCCCTTTTTCTTCCATCTCCTTTTCATTTCTGCCATTAAAAATATTTCAACAGCTCTTTTTGTCTCTTAATACTCCTTTTCATAACATTTGGTTCTTGTTTTTTATGGTTGCAATATTTTCTCTTACGTCTCTAAAGATATTACTGATATTAAAAAATGCTTTTGTTTCCTTGAATAAGTCTTTTTCTTCTAGCTTCCCCTCCCCACCTTTGTTTTAGTTTTAATCTCCCATGTTAGAGGCTTTCTTTAGCTTTCTCCTAATCTTGTAGTCATTGTGAGGTTTTGGACTGTTGGCTTCACCATTGGTTAAAAATGGGTGATCTTGCTGGGATTGGGTTTGATAACTTCCCTTTTTTTATATATTTTTACCTTTGGTTTGTCAGATTTCCCAGAGAAGGATCTTTCCATTTCCTGCTGGGAGGTATAGATTTGGTTGCCAGAATTTGGGGAGTGGGTAGAGGAAGATTTGAGGTTGCAGAATTCACTGTGCAAACTTTTACACAGTTCCCTCTCTTTTCAGTTTGATGTTCCTGCTCTCAAATGCTAAGTATTCCCATAGGCCAATTATTCTCTTTTACATTTTTACCTGATAGTAAATCTCAATTCTTCTGCTGGCATGGAGCAAGTACAGTCACCCAGGTGCATAGAGAATGGAGAGTATCTGGAGGTCTAACTGCTGCTTAACTAGGCATTTAAACAGTTCTACTCACATTTCATTTCTAGAAGTATCTGGTACTGACAACTGCAGAGCTAGTTTAGAGTTCTGAAGTGTAAATCAGGTAGCTTCTTGTCATCCCTCGTGATAGCTTAGGATTTAGTGTTCTGAGGTGAGCTGATTCAGGTAAGTCTATCTGGCTGCCTTTCAGCTTTGTGCTTGCATTGCAAATCATTGTTTCTTTGCTAGCACCTCTCCTTTATTTTAAAACTTTTGAAACAGAAAGAAAGAACTTCTCGTAATTTTATTTGCTTGTTGACTATAATACCCAATCAAGTTTCTGCAAAATCATTTTAAAATTTCACATTTCGCTGGATGTTAATTATTTTGCAAGGTTTTTTACTTCGTTAAAATGAGATGTCAGGGGCGCCTGGGTGGCTCAGTCAGTTAAGCATCTGCCTTCTGCTCAGGTCATGATCCCAGGGTCCTGGGATGGAGTCCCGTGTGGGGCTCTCTGCTTGGCAGGGAGCCTGCTTCTCCCTCTCCTTCTCCCTGCTGCTTCCCCTGCTTGTGCTCTCTCTCTGTCAAATAAATAAATAAATAAGATCTTTAAAAATAAATAAAATGAGACATCAACTCTTGAAAAGGTGTTTTCTTTTTCTTTTCTTTTTAGAGCCTGAGCCAGGTTGGGGGTAGGGCAAAGGGAGAAGGAGAGAGAAAATCCCAAGCAGGCCCCATGCCCAGTGCACAGCCCGAGTTGGGGCTCCATCTCAAGACCTGAGATCATGACTTGAGCTGAAATCAACAGTCAGATGCCCAACCGACTGAGCCACCCAAGTGCCCCTTAAAAAGGTGTTTTTAAAATTAAGATAACATTTCTTACAATAAGAAAACAACTGAAAAATGTGTACATGTGTCTACTTTGCTTTATTGGCTAGGGCTGATACTGTTTTTCTTCCTTTTCCATTGTAGTCATAACAAAATGATGATGCTATGTATCTTTTCTCTATAAGCTCTCAGCTCTACCTGTTGGCTAAGATTGGTAGATATTAAACCAGAATAGGAAGGGGAATTCTGAAAAAGATTGAAGGTTAACAAAAGTTCTGGTATAGAGAATATTTTATAATTTTATGATTTAAGATAGATCTCCAGATAAAAAATGTTACAAGTACTATTTACACATTCAGAGTCACTTAAGATTTTTATTAATTTTGTGAAATACCTATAAATTACATTAACCCATGCATTATTCAGAATAGAAAAACACTTTAGTTACCCTTCATTATCTCCTTTTTTCCCCAAAGGATTTTATTTATTTATTTATTTATTTATTTATTTACTTACTTACTTACTTACTTACTTACTTACTTGTTTATTTAAATTAGTGGAGCCCTCTCTGGGGGCTGAACTCATGACCCTGAGATCAAGACCTGAGCTGAGATCAAGAGTTGGATGCTTAACTGACTGAGCCACCCAGGTGCCCCTCAAGGATTTGATTTGATTTATTTTATTTTATGTATTTATTTTTAAAGATTTTATTTATTTATTTGACAGAGAGAGACACCGAGAGAGGGAACACAAGCAGGGGGAGTGGGAGAGGGAGAAGCAGGCTTCCGGCCAAGCAGAGAGCCCGATGAGGGGCTTGATCCCAGGACCCCAGGGTCATGACCTGAGCCGAAGGCAGACGCTTAATGACTGAGCCACCCAGGCACCCCTTATTTATTTATTTTAAAGATTTTATTTATTTATTTGAGAGAGAGCGAAAGCGAGAGAGATCACAGAGGGAGAGGGAGAAGCAGACTCCTGGCTGAGCAGAGAACTGAATGCAGAGCCTGATGTGGGGCTTGATCCCAGGACCCTGGAACCATGACCTGAGCCGAAGGCAGATGCTTAACTGACTGTACCACCCAGGCACCCCTCAAGGATTTTATTTATTTATTTTTTTTAAAGATTTTATTTATTTGACGCAGAGAGAGAGAGAGAGCACAAGCAGAGGGAGCAGCAGGCAGAGGGGGAGGGAGAAGCAGGCTCCCCAAGGAGCAGGGAGCCCAATGCGGGGCTCGATCCCAGGACCCTGGGATCATGACCTGAGCTGAAGGCAGTTGCTTAACCAACTGAGCCACCCAGGCGCCCCAAGGATTTTATTTTTAAGTAACCTCTATGCTCAGTGTGGGGCTTGAACTCCCAACCCTGAGATCAAGAGTTGCCTGCTCTACCAACTGAGCCAGCCGGGTGTCCTCTGCTTCATTGTCTACGTAATAAACTTCCTTCATTATCTTGTTTCAACCCATTTCCAATTTTTATTCTTATTGTTTTCATTTATAGAGATATACAAAGCACCAGCCAAACTGAGCCATTCTTTATTTTCCACAGAGCTCAGATTCAGGGTCTTGTGTGTTCTTTCTCCTCTCTATTCAGAATCTTCTATCCTGGGGTGCCTGGGTAGCTCAGTCGGTTAAGTGTCTGCCTTTGGCTCCGGTTGTGATCCCGGGATTGAGCCCTGCATTGGGCTCCCTTATCAGCAGGGAGCCTGCTTCTCCTCCCTCTGCAGCTCCCCCTGCTTGCATGCGCTTTCTCTCTCAAATAAATAAATAAAACCTTAAAAAAAAAAAAAAAGAACCAAGGATTGATGTTTAATGCTTCCCACCAGAAGCTAGGAATACGCAAGGTGAAATCAACACCTTGATTCCAGACTTCTAGTGTCCAGAATCGTGAGAGAATAAATATCTGTTTAAAAAAAAAGGGGGGGTGCGCCTGGGTGGCTCAGTCATTAAGTGTCTACCTTCGGCTCAGGTTATGATCCCAGGGTCCTGGGATCGAGCCCTGCATCTGGCTCCCTGCTCGGCGGGAAGTGTGCTTCTCTCTCTCCCACTCCCCCTGCTTGTGTTCCCCCTCTCTCTGTGTCTCTGTCAAATAAATAAATAAAATCTTTAAAACAAAACAAAACAAAATTCTATCTTTTGAGTCAAGTACCACCTTTTTCATGATACCTTAGGGAAGGCTATGAATCTAACCTGAGAATATAATATAAAATATGCAAAACTTACTATATGACCATGTTTATTGCAGCATTATTTATAGTAGCTAAATATTGGAGACAACCATAATCTCTAGCAACAGTGAAATCATTATAATGAAAAGTGCCGTTGGGACATATAGACACATGGAAAGATGATTATGGTATAGTTGGGAAAAAAAGCCAAATACCAAAATCATACATACAGTTTGATTACAATTACAGTTCTGAACAATTACAGTTCTGAAACAAAATACAAATGAAAATAAATGAAATGTGGAAGTATACCAAAATAAGTTGTTAGTGTGGTAGAATCACATGTGTTTTTTTCCTCTCATTTTATAAATTTTATGTAATACATGTAAAATTGAATAATTACAAATTGTTATGGTAAATATTTGTGCATTTTATTTTACTGTTTAAAGGTTGGGTCAAAGCAGTGTTGGGAAAACCCCAAAATGAAGCACATAAAGTGTTGAATATTGGGTAACTGCTTGAAGGGGTTTGCAGTGTTTTATGGTTAGCTATGAAAGAGTTATGTACTCTTAGTGACAAGGAGAGCTGAGCGACATCTGAATGTGATGTTTTGATATGGTAGAATTGGTGAAATTTTATTTTATTTTATTTTATTTTATTTTATAAAGGTTTTTATTTATTTTTTGACAGAGAGAGACAGTGAGAGGGAACACAAGCAGGGGGAGTGGGAGAGGGAGAAGCAGGCTTCCCGCTGAGCAGGGAGCCCGATGCGGGGCTCCATCCCAGGACCCTGGGATCAGGACCCCAGCCGAAGGCAGACGCTCAACAACTGAGTCACCCAGGCGCCCCGAATTGGTGAAATTTTAATCTTCTAGTGTCTGGCTCTTTGAAGAAAAGAAAACATTTTAAAAAAAATGATGGGGTATTGCCTGTGAGAAGAAGAGAAGGTAAAATAAGATGGGAATGCTGATGAGTGCAGATATTGAAAGGACATAGAAAAGGGAAGGACAGGGGCGCCTGGGTGGCTCAGTCAGTTTAGTGTCTGCCTTCAGCTCAGCTCATGATCCCAGGGTCCTGGGATCGAGCCCTGTATCAGGCTCCCTGCTCAGCAGGGAGTCTGCTTCTCCCTCTGACTCTCCCCTCCCACGCCCAGCCTGTGCTCTCTCTCTCTCTAATAAATAAATAAAATCTTAAAAAAAAAAAGGGGGGAAAGACAGTCATATAAACAGAGATGACTATAAAAGTGAGACACCAGAGTGTAAAAATAGTGTGGAGAAGGCCAAAGCTTGGAATGAAGCTTGTGAGAAATGTTTAAGTACATAAAAAGCTTTTAAAATGGTTTTAGTAGCAATAACAACAAAGAAAGAAAGAATAGTCCTGCTGTTTGGACTGTGGTATTATATTTGTAAATTGTCAGAGTGAAAGCAGAACTTTTCTATTCCCATTTGGCTTTGATCTTTTATTTCAAGTATAATTATCTCTATTTTTTATTTTTATTTGAGTATAGTTGACATAGGATGTTACATTAGTTTCAGATGTACAGCATAGTGATTCAACAAGTTTATAGGTTATACTATGCTCACCACAAGTGTAGCTACCATCTGTCACCATGTAATACTTTTACAATTGAGTATATTCCCTAAGCTGTACCTTTTACTCCATAAAACTTATTAATTCCATAACTAGAGGCCTCTACCTCCCTCTCCTCTTCACTCATTTTGTCCAACCCTACCCCCCTTTCCTCTGGCAACCATCAGTTTGAAGGAGAATTATTTTTAGAATAAAGAAGATAAAAGGCCTATTGTTCTTTTATAATTACTTATCAAATATATTTATTATGTAAGATTTCCATGTTTGTTGTAAATTTATTTATTTATTTATTTATTTATTTATTTATTTTAAAGATTTTATTTATTTATTTGACAGAGACAGAGATAGCGAGAGCAGGAACACAAGCAGGGGGAGTGGGAGTGGAAGAAGCAGGCTTCCCGCCGAGCAGGGAGCCCAATGCGGGGCTCGATCCCAGGACCCTGGGATCATGACCTGAGCCAAAGGCAGACGCTTAACGACTGAGCCACCCAGGCGCCCTGTTTGTTGTAAATTTAAAAAACAGACCTGTATGGGGAGAAAAACGCCACCTACATTTATGCCAGTCAGATAAAATAATTATTGATATTTTGTTGTGTACCCTCTCAGAATCCTCTTGAGCATAATGTATATATGCAATATATTTTTATAAAAAGGAGGTAAAATTGCTGTTCAGTAGTTTCTTCTTTTTCTCAGAAGTTAATTTCCTCAGAAATATATTCTAAAGTTTTCCATGTCAGTAAATGTGGACTATACTATCTTTTGAAAAATTTTTATTAAATTATAGCATGCATACAGAAAAGTATGCAAGCAAACAGCTCAGTAAATAATCTTCAAAATGAACACATTCATGTAACCACCACTTAATTTAAGAAATAGACCATTACCAGTGTCCCGGAAGCCCTCTTTATGCTCAATTCCAATCCTGAACCCTTCCTTCTCTCCAAAGATAGACTGTTCTGATTTTCATGGATTATTCTTGCCTGTGTTTGTACTATGGAAGAGTATAGTAAGTGGTCTTTTGTGTCTTTCTTCTGTCACTCAACATTGTGTTTTGAGATTCATCTATGTTGTATGCAGTTGTGGTCTGTTTTTAGTGTTCTATAGTATTATATTTTATGAATAAACCAAAATGCATTTATCCATTCTACTATTGATAGGCTTTGAGTTGTTTGGAGTTTATTCTGTTTACCACTGTACATACATAGTGCACATAGTTTTGTGCCTGATACATAGCACGCATTCAATAAATATTTGTTGAATTTAAGAATGAAATGTCTCACATTTCTTTATAATTACTACTGAACTTTCTCTGAATTATAAGAAGTTAATAATATAGATACCTTTATGTTCTTCCTGCTGGTGCGAAGACCTTATCCCTCTTGACTTGTGCGCTGCTACTGTAGTTTAATTATGTTTAAAATTTAAACCTTGGGGCACCTGGGTGGCTCAGTCAGTTAAGCCTCAGCCTTCGGCTCAGGTCATGATCCCAGGGTCCTGGGATCGAGCCCTGTGTCAGGCTTTCTGCTCAGCGGGGAGCCTGCTTCTCCCTCTCCCTCTGCCTGTCACTCTTCCTGCTTGTGCTTTCTCTCTGTCAAATAAATAAATAAAATCTTAAAAAAAAAAAAAATTTAAACCCTGTAGAATAGTCAGTATTCATTTAGATTTAATGACATTATTTATTCTCTCTGTTACTCTTTTTTTTTTTCTTTCCTGCTTTTCCAAGGATTCCATCTGGCATAATTTTTCTTCTGTCTAAAGTACACTTTACTTATAATAGCCCAAAAGAGGACCAGCCCAAATGCCCATCAACAGATGAATGTATAAACAAATTGAGGTATATCCATATAGTTGAATACTACTCAGCAATAAAAAGGAACAAATTATTGGTATGCACAACCACATGAAAGAGTCTCAGAATAATTAT
Organism: Halichoerus grypus; assembly: GCF_964656455.1. Lineage (NCBI taxonomy): Eukaryota > Metazoa > Chordata > Mammalia > Carnivora > Phocidae > Halichoerus > Halichoerus grypus. The sequence continues at coordinate 45,763,867 of NC_135722.1, forward strand.
GCTGAGTTTTCTGGGTGGGAATTCTGAAAATTCTGTTTCTGTTTGAAAGTGTGTTTATTTCACATTCATGCTTGAAAGGTATTTTTTAGGGAATAGAATTTTATGTTGGCAGTTATTATCATTCAGCAGTTTGATGGTGTGTTTCCATTGTGTTTTGGCTTCTATTTTTTTAATTGGAGGTAGCTGACAGTCTTTTTTTTTTTTTTTCCATGAAGGTTATTTGATTTCCTTCCTTTGGCTGCTTTCAGCATTTTTTTTTTCCTTTGTCTTTGTCTTTGAACACAGTATGATTTTCTTTGTACTTATTTACTTGAGTTTCATAGGGCTTCTTGAATCTCTATCATGTTTTAAATCAGTTTCCAAAAATTTTAAGCCATTATCACTTTGATAATGATAATGATGGGCTTCTGTCCCATTTTCTTTCTCCTTTTGGAACTTTTCACTTTCCCACTATATCCCCCTCTGTCTCTTCCTTCCTTCCTTTTGTTTTTGTTATATTTTATCCTTTTGTCTCTTTGTATTTTATTCTGCATATTTTCTTCTGACCTGTATTCTTCTTTCCAATTTTAGTATATGTGCTGCCGAAGCGAGCACTCTGACCTGTATTCTGAGCTGCTGTTAATCCCACCCATGGAATTCTTAATTTTGGTTAATTATATACTCCAGTTTTAGATTATTTATTTGATTCTTTTGTAAAAAATAGTTCAAGTTTGGGATGCCTGGGTGGCTCAGTCAATTAAGTATCTGCCTTTGGCTCAGGTCATGATCCCAGGGTCCTGGGACTGAGTACCATATTGGGCTCCTTGCTCAGAGGGGAGCCTGCTTCTCCCTCTCCCTTTGTCTGCTGCTCCCCCTGCTTGTGCTCTCTCTGACAAATAAATAAAATCTTAAAAAAAATAGTTCAAGTTCTTTGATGATTTTGTCACTTTCGCCTTTTATTTCCTTGAACATATTTACTATTTTTGGGGGGCTTATTGAGACATAATTGATGTAAATAAACTGCACATCTTTAAAAATGTACAATGTGATGAGTTTTGATATGTTTATTCTGGTAAAATCATCACCACAATCAACATAATGAACATATTCACTACTCCTTTAAGTTTCTTCGTGTGTCATTATAGTCCTTGCCTCCTATTCTTTCCCCTGCTATTACTCCCTATCCCTGAGTAACCACTGATCTGCTTTCTGTCACTGCAGATTACTTGTATTTTTGGAAATTTATGTAAATGTAAAGCATGTACTTTTGGGGGGGCTTCTTTCAGTTAGCATAATTATTTTGAGATCCATCCATGTTACTGTGTGTATTAGTTTCTTTTTATTGCTGAGTTGTGTTCTGTTGCATGGATATATCTGTTTGTTGATCCATTTATCTATTGAAGGACATTTAGGTTGTTTACAGTTTTTGGCTATTATAAATAAAGCTGCTAGGAACATTCTTGTATAAGTGTATCCATGGGCATAAGTCATGGGTATTTTTCCCTCCCTCCCTCCCTGCCTCCCTGCCTCCCTCTTTCTCTCCCTCCCCCCCCCCTTCCTTCTCTATGCCCAGCATGGAGTCCAGTGTAGGGCTTGAACTTACAATCTTGAGATCAAGATCTAAGCTGAGATCAAGAGCCAGACACTTAACTGACTGAGCCATCCAGGCACCCCTTGCAGTCTGTTTTTGATAACTATTTTCTGGATCCCTGTGGGGGAATCTATTGTTGCTTTAAAAAAAAAAAAAAATCTTTCCTTTTATGCTTACTCATGTTTGATTGAGTATTGGATATTGTAAATAGAAAAGTTACAGAAATAGCTTAAGGTTTAAGTATAAAGATTTATGCTTGCTTCTGGCAGATGACTAGGGGCACTAGTGATTCTGTATCACCTTAATCCAGTTTAAGTACTGAGATGATTTGAGGCTAGGCTGTAATCCCAAAGACAGTTTATTTTAGGCTTTCTTGGGAGTAGCCCTTCAGGGTATGGATTCTAAACACATGGTATTTAACTATATGCCTTTTCTTGGTGGGCTTTGGACTCCAGTTTTTGTTCTTTGTATTATGTGCCTGTCAAAGCCCTGCTTATTTTCTAAATCGTTAGCTAGATTTGCAGAGTTGCACAGGAGAAAAGTGGCCCAAAATACAGCTCTTATCTCTTGGGTTCCTTCTCCTTCTGGATCTGTTTCCCATAATTCTTTTTTCTGTTTTGGTGACTCTTTAATTAATGCCTATAATCAGGTGATTTTCATGTTCTGTTCAGCTTTTCTAATTGTTTGCATTAGAATAGTTGATCTAAGTTACTGAATTCACATGACTAGAAGTGAAAGTCACACTGCTTAATTTGAACATTTTTTTCAAATGTTCGTGGTTATTTTTATTTCTTCTTTTGTACCTTTTCTGGTCATATGAGGATCATAATTCTTTCTTTTTTTTTTAAAGATTTTATTTATTTATTCATGAGAGACAGAGAGAGAGACAGAGGCAGAGGGAGAAGCAGGCTCCCCGCGGAGCAGGGAGCCCGATGCGGGACTCGATCCCAGGACCCTGGGATCATGACCTGAGCCGAAGGCAGACGCTTAACCGACTGAGCCACCCAGGCGTCCCGAGGATCATAATTCTTAAAAAGGTTATTGATACTCATGTTGGGTGGTGAATATCTAGATGTAGTTATGATTCAGGTTTCCTGTCATGGATTAATAAAATTCTCTAGGGTATTGTCAGTGATGGTCACCAAAGAATTGTGAAGAACTAGAGAAATGTTAGCAAGATAGTTGCTATGGAAGTATTTCCTCAGTTTTCACAAAAGGCAAGAAGTTTGTGTAACTATACACTTGGTGTTAGTGATGGTCAAGGTTCTCAAATGGCTTTTAAAAAAATGTTTCATGATTACCTGAAAAAGGACATATAATTAGCATATATTCATAAAAACAACAAAACATAAATTAGTTGTATTTATTGGATACTCACAAATGTTGGCAGTGAGCTAAGAACTTGATACTATCTCCTTGTAATCTTTATAGGTACTTTAAGATAGGTATTTGTAGTAGAAGACACAAGTGTTCACCAATATATGTTTTTCCTTCCTTGGCACACAGAAATGTTACCTTTGTAGCCTTCCTTATATACAAGGAGGGCCATATGACTAACTTTAATCAATGAAATATGAGCAGATTGGTGTGTCACGTCTGAACTGAGACATTTAAGAGATACTGTACCACTTGCTGTTCTTCTTTACCACACTTCTACAGCCACACGGATTTTCTTTTTGTCCAACCAACCCACCAAGCTTGTCCCCAGTGTTTTTTCTGATTTGAATACTTACATCCTTTTCATCACAGGGATAAAGGATAATTCATTTGAAAAGATGACATTTGACTTAATGACCTCAATATGAAGAAAAATAATTTTGAAATATGGGCTTTTTGATTACAAATAATTTTGTTTCCATCATTTGACAGGGTAGAAGTAACACAAATAAAATCTACCAGCTATAACTGCAAGATGTTGTTATTGATTAATCTGGTAGTAACAAAATCCTCTTGCTCTTGACTAAATTTAGATCTTTATGACCTGGGAAAAACAGAATTGGTTAGGAAAAGGAAACTCATTATGGCAGAAATTGAGCCCCCCAAAATTCACAATGATAGATGCTAATATTTAAAAAAATTTGATATGAATATTAAACAAAAATTGTTACTATAGAATGTACATGTTGAGGAATTGCTCTAGCAAGTCAGCAAATAAACATTTTTTTTTTTTTAAAGAAATGATTTGGGGGCACCTGGGTGGCTCAGTCGTTAAGCGGCTGCCTTCGGCTCAGGTCATGATCCCAGGGCCCTGGGATCGAGCCCCACATCGGGCTCCCTGCTCCACGGGAAGCCTGCTTCTCCCTCTCCCACTCCCCCTGCTTGTGTTCCCTCTCTCGTGTCTCTCTCTGTCAAATAAATAAATTAAATCTTTAAAAAAAAAAAAAGAAATGATTTGGGGTACCTGGGTGGCTCAGTTGATTTAGTGTTAATGTTTGACTCTTGACTCTTGTTAATGTTTGACTCTTGACTCCTTTTAGCTCAGGTCTTGATCTCAGGGTCGTGAGTTCAAGCCCCGCATTGGGCTCCACACTGGGCGTGGAGCCTACTTTAAAATTTTTAAAAAAAAATTTATATACAGAAAATTAATCAAGCTAGGATATTGGCTTAGTGGAATTGGCTCCGAAAAGAAAATACATCCTTGGTGTCAGAGTAAAACATTTGCCTAATCAAAATGAGGGGTAAAAAGAACTATCAACCAGCTTTCCAAATGAAACATTAAAATTCTTCTGCAGGGCGCCTGGGTGGCTCAGTTGGTTAAGCGACTGCATTCGGCTCAGGTCATGATCCTGGAGTCCCTGGATTGAGTCCCACATCGGGCTCCCTGCTCAGCGAGGAGCCTGTTTCTCCCTCTAACCCTCCCGCCTCTCATGTACTCTCTCTCTCTCATTCTTGCTCTCTCAAATAAATAAATAAATCTTAAAAAAAATAAAATAAAATTCTTCTGCATATCTATTTTTAATATCTTAATATCAGTCTTTTTCCCCCTGAAGGTTCATTCTTTATTTTGATACAAAAAATAAACCTTTTAACCTATAAAGAGTGTCAGTTGTTTTCATATTGTTCTAAAGCAATATTTTCTAAATCTCATGCTGTGAATATCCATGGAAGAACAAGGGAGTATATAAATGAGAGAAATAGATGTTTGTATTGAGATGCTAAAATTATAGTTTTATTTCTGGATCTTTGATGAATAATATTGCTATATCGGTATTAAATAATTGTGTCTGTTGGGTCCTTTGGGAAGAAGATGCTGAGTTGGAGTTAGTATAAGAGATATATACATATATTGGAGAACAGTGCCTGTGAAAAATTAAAGGAGGCAGGATAGGGCCGGGAGAGTCTCCTCACCATGATGCAGATCTGACAAGTCTTAGCTAACACAATGGGGAGCTCTAGAGCAAAGATTGCTTTTTAGAGGGGTCCCATGTTGTGCAGAAATAACCAGGTCCTAATACCTTAACCATGCAGTCATTGGTTGGGATATGCCTGGGAAGATTGTGGATTTGGCTGGAAAGCTGAGGCAGGACCTAAAGGCTCTTAACAACTAATTACCATCTCTGCAGCATAATCCTAAGTTCTTTCTTAAAAGATCTGGTTCATCTCCTTGACTGCAATACTAATTATAGTTTTTTCTTTTTTCTTTTCTTTTCTTTTCTTTTCTTTTCTTTTCTTTCTTTCTTAGAGAAGTATAATAAGTTGTTTAAAATAATACAGCAATTTTGAGAAAAAAAATTTTTTTTTTTTTTTTGGCTAGGGCTTATACCAACAGGTTAAAGAAAAATAAATGGGTACTTTTTAGTGTAGAGAATCTTAAATATCATTGGTATAGATAAGATTATGAGGTAAAGATTACTCAGAATAAGGGCACCTGGGTGGCTCAGTCGGTTAAGCTTCTGCCTTCAGCTTAGGTCATGATCCCAGGGTCCTGGGACTGAGCCCTGCGTTGGACTCCCTGCTCAGTGGGGAGCCTGCTTCTCCCTCTCCCATTCCCCCTGCTTGTGTTCCCTCTCTCACTGTGTCTCTCTCTGTCAAATAAATAAATAAAATCTTAAAAAAAAAAGTTTACTCAGAATAAGAACATCTGAACAATGATTTGGCAGTAGAAAGATTTTTTTCTTTGAGGGGGGCTTGGCTGCATAATTCTTATGCTTTAATATAAAAGTAAAATAGCTCTTTTTGTACCATCGTGATAAAGATTAGAATATATTGCTTATCACATATGTGAAGAAGTCCTGTCAAAATATGTTAAAAATGGAGAGAATAATAAAGTAACTACTCTAAAAGGGATGATAACTAAAGGCCTCAATGTGCATTAAGATGAAGCTTTTAAAGAGAGGACACTGTAAACAGATATGAAAATCAGTATTAAAAATAAGTCCTATAACCCATTTATCTCCTTTGATTGAAAATACTGACTTAAAAATATTGTCTTAGATTCAACATATGCAAATCAATAAATGTGATACATCACATTAAAAATGAAAGCTAAAAATCCTATGATCATCTCGATAGATGTAGAAAAGGTATTTGAGAATATATAACATCCTTTCATGATAAAAAAACCCTCAACAGGACACCTGGTTGGTTCATTCAGTAGAATATGCGACTCTTGATCTCGGGATTGTGGGTTAAAGCCACATGCTGGGCATAGAGCTTACTTAAAGAAACAGTCCCCCCCCCCCCCAAAAAAAACCCCACCTCTGGACAGGTTGGGTATAGAAGTAGCATACCTCAACATAATAAAAGCCATTTATAACAAACCCCTAGCTGAAATTATATTCAATGGAGAAAAATTAAAAGTGCTTCCTCTAAAATCAGGAACAAGACAAGGGTGCCCTCTATTAACCACTGGCATTCAACATAATACTGGAAGTCCTAGCTAGAGTAGTCAGGCAAAACAAAGAAATGAAAGTCATCCAAATTGGAAAGGAAGATGTAAAATATCATTATTTACAGATGATATGATCCTATACATTGAAAATACCAAAGACTCAACTAAAAAACTGTTAGATGTAATCAATGAATTCAATAAAGCTGTAGGATACAAAAACAAATCTGTTGCATTTCTATACACTAACAATGAACCATCTGAAAAATAAACTATTCCATTCACAACATCCTAAAAAATAATAAAATACCTAGAAATAAATTTAACCAAGGAATTGAAAGATCTATACAATGAAAACTACAAGACTTTGTTGAAAAAAACCAAAGAAGACACAAAGAAATTGAAGAACATCTTGTATTCATGGATTGGAAGAATTAATATTGTTAAAATGTTCATGCTATTCAAAGCTATCTACAAGATCAACACAATTCCTATCAAAATTCTAATGACATTTTTCAAAGAAATAGAAAAAACAAAAAACAATCCTGAAAATTATATGGAACCACAAAGACCCCACATAGTCAAATAATCATGAGACAGAAAAACAAAAGTGTAGGTGTCACACTTCCTTACCTCAAACTATACTACAAAGCTATTGTAATGAAACCTTAGGGTACCAACATAAAAATAGACACATAGACTAATGGAACAGAATAGAGAGCCCAGAATTAAGTCTCTGCAAATACAGTGAACTAATATTGGATAAGGGAGCCAAGAACATTCAGTTGCAAAGGATAGTCTCTTCAACAAACAGTGTTGGGAAAAGGATAACCACATGCAAACAAAAATGAAAAAAAAAAAAAAAAAGAAGAAGAAATTGGACCTCTATCTTAACATCACTTACAAAAGTTAACTCAAAATGGATAAAGACTTAAATATAAGACCTGATACCATAAAACTCATAGAAGGAAAACCTAGAGAAGAAGCTCCTCAACATTGGTATTGACAATGATTTTTTTTGGATATGATACCAAAAGCACAAACAACAAAAAAACCCCAACAATTGGGACTATATTCAACTTAAAAGCTTCTGCACATCAAAAGAAACAATAAAATGAAAAGGCAACCTATGAAGTGGGAGAAAATATTTGCAAAGCATGTATTGGATAAGTAGTTAATATCCAGAATTTATAAAGAACTCATACAACTCAATAACAAAAAACCAAACAGTCCAATTAAAAAGTGGGCATAGGATCCAACCCACCCTCCTTGGCAGGCATCCCTCCAGAGTGGCTCCTGCTCTGCCACACCTGGCAGGCAGCCGTGGCTGGGACTGTAGCCAATCCAGAGTGACTCCTGGCAAGGGTGGGTTGAAAACCCCATACAGCAGCATGTCCGTAGTTCCTGAAGCTAGGTTTAGCTGGCTTGACACACAGCAAGCCCTTTCCTTCAGTGTACCTGCAGCTGTGGTATAGAGGTTAATTGCTGACAGGCTGAGTACTAGCCCTGTCTACCAGTGAGCCCATGGTGGCCACACACATGCCTCTTAAAAATGCAGGGAGCAAGCACTGCCCAGTGCATCCACAGTAGGCAAAGAGCATCATTGCAGCTGGGCTGAAGGTAATTATGGTTCAGCCACAATAGGAAGGTGCATGCAGCCCACAGAGGGGACACTTCTAGAGTGCGTGGTTCTGGTTCAGGTGCTATAGGGCATCATCGGACCTCTTCTACACAAGGCCGCTACTTTCAAGATAAGGAGAGGTAGCTGGCCTTCTAATATGTAGAAACAAACAGAGAGAGTTAGACAAAATGAGGAGAAAGAGGAATATGTACTAAATGAAAAAAAAAACAAAATTACAGTAAAAGAGCTGAATGACATGGAGATAAGCAGTATACATGATAAAGAATTTAAAGTAATAGTTATACTCACTGGACTTGAGGAAAGAGTGGATGAACTCAGTGAGAACTTCAATAAAGAGAGAAAATAGAAAAAAGAACCTGTCAGAGCTGAAGAATTCATTAACTGAAATAAAAAATACACTGGAGGGAATCAGTAGCAATTAGAGGATGTAGAAAAATGGACCAGAAGTCTGGAAAGCAATCAAGGTGAACAGCAAACAGAAAAAAAATTAAAAATGAGAATAGGTTAAGGGAATTCTGTGATGTCATAGTATAACAACATTCACATTATAGGGATCCCAGAAGGAGAGAAAGGGAAGAGGGCAGAAGATTTATTTGAAGAAGTAATAGCTGAAGCCTTCTCTACTCTGGGGCAGGAAACAGACATTCAGGTCCAGGAAGCATAGCCCCTATCAAGATAAACTCAAGGAGACCCACACCAAGACACATAATAATTAAAATGTGAAAAAGAAATGATGAAGAGAGTTAAAAAAATTTTTTTAAAGCAGCAAGAGAAAATAGTTACATACAAGGGAAACTCCATAAGTCTATCAGTTGATTTTTCAGCAGAAACTTTTCAGGACAGAAGGGAGTAGCATGATAGAGTCAAAGTGCTGAAAGGAAAAAAACCTACCCAGCAAGGTAGATCGAAGGAGAGATAAAGAGTTTCCCAAGCAAACAAAAGTTAAGTTTATCACCACTAAACCAGCCTTACATGAAATGTTAAAGGGAATTCTATAAGTGAAAAGGGCCATAACTAGAAGTAATAAAATAATGAAAAGAAAAAATTTTACAGGTGAAAGCAAACATATATTAAAGGTAGCAGATTAATCACTTATAAAGCCAGTATGGTGGTTAAAACACAAAAGTAATAAAATAAATTGTGTCTACAAAAATTAACCAAGGGATACACAAAATAAAAAGATGTAAAATATGACATCATTTACATAGAACATGGAGGAGAGGGTAATGATTTAGTGCTTTAAATGTGTTCAAACGTACGTGACCATCAACTTAATATAGACTGCTGTGCACATATAAGGTTATATATGAACCAAATGGTAACCACAAATCAAAAACTTGTAGTAGATACACAAAAAATAAAGAGAATAGAGGGACTGGGTCAGTCGGTAGAGCATGTGACTCTTGATCTTGGGGTCATGAGTTTGAGCCCCATGTTGGGGATAGAGTTTACTTTAAAAAAATAAAGAGAATGGAATCCAAGCATAACACTAAAAAAACCCATCAAACCACAAGGTGAGAGAGCAAGAGAAGAAGGAACAGAGAAGAACTACAAAAACAGAGAACAATTAACAAAATGGCAGTAAGTTCATGTCTATAAATAATTACTTTAATTGGATTAATGCTATAGTCAAATGACATAGGGTGTCTGAATGGATAAAAAAACAAGATCTATCTATGTGCTGCCTACAACAGACTAATTTCAGAGTGAAAGACACATACAGACAGAAAGTGAAGGGATGGAAAAACATATCATGCAAATGGAAATGAAAAAAAAAGCTGGGGCAGCAATGCTTATATCAGACAAAATAGACTTTAAAACAAATACTGTAGCAAGAGACAAAGACACTACATAGTGATAAAGGGATCAGCTGAACAAGAGGTAGCAATTGTAAATATCTACACACCCAACATAGGAGCATCTGAATTCATAAAGCAATATTAACAGACATGAAGAAATTGACAATAATACAATGATAGGAGGGGACTTCAACACCCCACTTACATCAATGGATAGATCATTCAGACAGAAAATTAAGGAAAAATGTGGCTTTGAATGACACATTAGACCAGATGGACCTAACAGATATATAAAGAACATTCTATTCCAAAACAGTAGAATACACATTCTTTTCAAGTGCACATGTAGCATTCCCCAGGATAGACCTCATGTTAGGCTACAAAACAAGTCTTAAAAAATTTAGGAAGATCAAAATCATGTCAAGCATCTTTTTGACCACAGTAGTATGAAACTAGAAATCAATTACAAGGAAAAAAACTGTAAACACACAAACACGTGGAGGCCAAATGATATACTACTAAACAGTGAATGGGTCAACAAAGAAGTCAAAGAGGAGCGGCACCTGGTGGCTCAGTCAGTTAAGCATCCAACTTTTGATTTCAGCTCTGGTCATGATTTCAGGGTCCTGGGTTTGAGCCCCACATCAATGTGGCTCTGCACTCAGATTCTCTCCCTCTCCCTCTGCGGCACCCCCCCCCCCCCGGCTCTATCTCTCTCTCTCAAATAAATAATCTAAAAAAAAAAAGTCAAAGAGGAAATTAAATACATGGAGACAAATGAAAATGTAAACAAATGGTCCAAAATCTTTGGGTTCCAGCAAAAGCAGTTCTAAAAGGAAAGTTTATAGTGTTACAGGCCTACCTCAAGAAATGAGAAAAAAAATCTGAAACAATGTAACCTTCTATCTAAAGGAACTAGAAAAAAGAACAAAGAAAGCCCAAAATTAGTAGAGGGAAGGAAATAATAAAGACTAGAGTGGAAATAAATGAAATAGAGACTAAAAACCTTTAGAAAAGATCAGTGAAACTTATCTTGATAAAGTTGATAAAATTTAGTTAGATTCATGAAGAAAAAAGATCAAAGTCAGAAATGAAAGAGGAGAAATAACAACTGACACCACAGAAGTACATAGAATTATAAGAGAATATTATGAAAAATTATGTGCCAACAAATTGGACAACCTAGAAGAAATGGATAAATTCCTAGCATACAATCTCCCAAAACTGAATCAGGAAGAAATAGAAAATCTGAACAGATTGATTACTAGTAATGAAATTGAATCAGTAATAAAAGAACTTCCAAAAAAGGAAAGTCCAGGATCAGAAGGCTTTACAGGTGAACTCTACCAACCATTTAAAGGCTTTTTTTAAAAAGATTTTATTTTTTAAAAAAGTCTCTATAGCCATTGTGGGGATCAAACCCACAACTCTGAGATTGAGAGTTGCATGCTCCACCAACTGAGCCAGCCGGGTGCCCCAGAAGAAGACTTAATACCTATTCTCCTCAAACTGGTCCAAAAAATAGAAGAGGAAGGAAAACTTCCAAATTGATTTTATGAGGCCAACATTACCCTGATTTCAAAACCAGATAGAGACACTACAAGGAAAGAACTACAGGCCAACATTTCTGATGAACATAGATGCAAAAATCCTCAAAAAATTATTAGAAACTAAATTCACGAGTACATTAAGAAAAATCATTTACCACGATGAAGTGGGATTTATTCCAGAGGTGCAAGGGGTGGTTCAGTATTCATAAATCAATCAGTTCGATACATCATGTTAACAATAGGAAGGATAAAAACCATATGGGGCTGCTTGGGTGGGCTGAGTCTGTTGACATCTGACTCTTGGTTTTGGCTCAGGTCATGAAATTGAGTGCTGTGATGGGCTCCATGCTCGGCAGGTGTTTGCTTGAGATTGTCTCTCTCCCTCTCCCCCTCCCCCCTGCTTTCTTGTTAGCTCTCTCTTTCTCTCTAAAATAAATATTTTTTAAAAACCCATATGATGGGACACCTGGGTGGCTCAGTCAGTTAAGCGTCTGCCTTCGGCTCAGGTCATGATCCTAGGGTCCTGGGATCGAGTTCCACGTCAGGCTCCCTGCTCAGTGGGGAACCTGCTTCTCCCTCTCCCTGCCACTCCCCCCCCCCCCCCCGCTGCTTGTGCACGCTCTCTCTCTCTCTCAGACAAATAAATAAATAGAATCTTAAAAAAAAAAAAACCCATATGATTATCTCGATAGATGCAGAAAAAGCATTTGACAAAATAAACATTTGTTCATGATAAAAACTCACAACAAAGTGGATTTTATTTTATTTTTTTTTAAAGATTTTATTTGAAAGAGAGAGAATGAGAGAGAGAGAGCACATGAGAGTGGGGAGGGTCAGAGGGAGAAGCAGACTCCCTGCCGAGCAGAGAGCCCGATGCAGGACTCAATCCAGGGACTCCAGAATCATGACCTGAGCCAAAGGCAGTCGCTTAACCAACTGAGCCACCCAGGCACCCAACAAAGTGGATTTTAGAGGGAGCATACCTCAAGGGTGAAAAACTGAAAGCTTCTACTCTAAGATCAGGAACAAGACAGGTTGTCCTCTCTCACCACTTTTATTCAACATAGTTTTGGAACTCCTAGCTGCAGCAATTAGACATTAAAAAGTGAGAAGAGGCATCCAAATTGGTAAGGAAGAAGTAAAACTGCCACTATTTGCAGATGACATGATACTCTATGTAGAAAACCCTAAAGACTTCATGAAAAAACTGTTAGAACTGATAAGTGAATTCAGTAAAGTTGTGGATACAAAAATGATACAGGAGATTTGTTGCATTTCTATACACTAATGAAATAATTAAAGAGAAATTAAGAAAACAACCCCATTTACAGTTTCAACAAAAATAGTAAAAACAAGGAATAAATTTAATTAAAGAGGGGAAAGACGTATACTCTGAAACCTATGAGACACTGATAAAAGAAACTGAAGATAACACAAACTAATGGAAAGATATAGCATTCTCATGGATTGGGAGAATTAATATCCTTAAAATTTATACTGCTCGAAGCAATCTACAGATTCAGTGCAATTTCTGTCAAAATACCAACAGCATTTTTCACAGAATGAGAACAAATAATACTAAAATTTTCATGGAACCACCAAAGATATCAGATAGCCAAAACAATCTTGAGAAAGAACAACAGAGCTAGAGGTATCATCACAGGTTTCAAGCTATACTACAAAGCTGTAGTAATCAAAGCAGTATGGTACTGGCACAAAAATAGACACATAGATCATTGGAACAGGATAGAGAGCTCAGAAGTAAACCCACACCTATTTGGTCAATTAACTTGTAACAAATGAAGCAAGAATATACAGTGGGGAAAAGACAGTCTCTTCAATAAATGGCATTAGGAAAACTGGACAGCTACATGCAAAAGAATCAAACTGGTCCACTTTCTTAGACCTTATATAAAAATAAACTCAAAATGGATTAAAGACCTAAATGTGAGACCTGAAACCATAAAACTCCTAAAAGGAAACATAAGCAGTATTCTCTTGGACATTGACCTTAATGACATATTTATGGATATGTCTCCTCAGGCAAGGGAAACAAAAGTGACAAACTATTGGACTACACCTAAATAAAAAGTTTTTGTACAGCAAAGGAAACTATCAACAAAACAAAAAGGCAGCTTAGTGAATGGGAGGAGATATTTGCAAATGATATATCCAATAAGGTGTTAATATCAGAAACATATAAAGAGCTTAACACCAAAAAAACCAAACAATCCAATTAAAAAATGGGCAGGGGCGCCTGGGTAGCTCAGTCGGTTAAAGTCTGCCTTCGGCTCAGGTCAGCCTGCCCACGTCAGGCTCCCTGCTCAGCAGCAAGCCTGCTTCCCCCTCTCCTCCCGGCTCGTGTGCTCGCTCTTGTTATCTCTATCTCTGTCTCTCTCAAATAAATAAAAATCTTTTTTTAAAAAACGAGTATGTACAATAGCCAAGGTATGGAAATAACCTAAGTGTCAGTCAGTGCATGTGTGGATAAAGAAGATATGGCACACACACACACACACACACACACACACACAGAGGAATATTATTCAGCCATGAGAAAAAGGGAAATCCTGCTATTTGTGACAACGTGGATAGACCTTGAGGATATTATGCTAAGTGAGATAGGTCAGAGAAAGACAGATACTCTATGCTGTCTCTTATAGGTGGAATCCAAAAGCCTGAACTCAAAAAAAGAGTGAAATTGTGTTTAACAGGGGCCGGGGCTTGGGGGAATAAGAGAGATGTTGTTTAAGGGTATATACTTGTAACTAGTAGATAAGTCCTGAAGATCTAATACACAATGCAATGGTAGACAACAAAACTGTATTCTAAACATTAAACTTGTTATGAGAGTATATCTTAATTGTTCCTACCACAAGAAGTGATAATTATGTGATGTGACAGAGGTGTTAGCTTATGAACAATGGAAATCATATTGCAGTATAAATGTATGAACTCAGTATGTTGTATACCTTAAACTTACACAATACTTATGCCAATTATATTTCAATAAAAATATTGGCTTGAAGGGACTGTGTAGGACCATTTATGTTTTTAGTATTGTGTATCATAGACTGCACTCCTGACCCCAGGCAACTGGAGCCACCCAGAAGGCCAGTGTGTATTCTTGGTTACCCTAGGGCTAGAGAGAGAGTATGAATAAAACAGCACAAATGTGTCACTGCCTACCAGAGAAAACAGCTTTTACTTCTAAGTACAAAAGAGATGTCTTTTCTGAAGAACATATTTATTGTTACAGAAGTAGCAGGATTTATTTTGGGGAAATTTAAAAGTAGCCTTGGTATTTGGGAAATAAATTTTTTCCAAATGAAAGCATCTGTAATAAAAGTAGTAGATGCTCATTTAAATTAATTTTAAAAATTCAGACAAAATAAAAATATAAATAAGTCCTACCATTGAGATGTAATTTTGTGGATATTTTGGTATATGTACTACTTAAAAATACATGAGTACTACACACACACAAAATGTTTTGTTTTTTAAATATTGGCTCATACTATCATGCTGTTTTGTGACTCCCACCCCCCATTACTATGTTTTGGTTATTTTTTCATACTAATAAATAAAGATCCACACTATCTTGAATAGCTGTATACTGTCATTTGAAAAAATGAATTGTGCCTATTATGACTAGACTCTGACTGATATGTGACTACAGTATAATTCATTTAACTCATTACCAGTGTCAAATAACCAAATGATATGTGAGTCATTTAAATTTTTTCAATATTATCCAATAGTGTTACAGTAAACAGCTTTCTATAGCTTTCCTGACTACTTATTTCTGTTGAATAAAATTTTAGGAATGAAAATCTTGTTTTACAAGCCTGCACATTTTAATTTAATTTAATTTTATTTATTTATTATTTTTTTTTTTTTTTAAAGATTTTATTTATTTATTTGACAGAGAGAGACACAGCGAGAGAGGGAACACAAGCAGGGAGAGTGGGAGAGGGAGAAGCAGGCTTCCCGCTGAGCAGGGAGCCCGATGCGGGGCTCGATCCCAGGACCCTGGGATCATGACCTGAGCCGAAGGCAGACGCTTAACGACTGAGCCACCCAGGCGCCCCTAATTTTATTTTTAATTATTATTTTGTTAAAGATTTTTTTTTTTTTTAAGTAATCACGGGGCTTGAACTTACAACCCCGAGGTCAAGAGTCACATGCTCAACCGACTGAGCCAGCCAAGCATCCCAAAAGCCTGCACATTTTTAAAACTTCTGAAACACATTACTAATTGATCTCTAAATTTTGCCAATTTACACTTCTACCAGCAAGGTATATGAATGTTGTTCTTTGTTTTTGTTTTTGTTTAAATCCCCCTATCAGCTCTGGGTCTTGTCAGTTTAACTTTTGCCAATCTGATAGATAGAAAATGGTATCATATTTTAATTTACTACAAATGCTACAAATGTTTTGAGTCTAGAATGATGAAATGTTCCTGGGTCCTAGTAAAAATAGTTTCCCTTGGGATAGTTAGAAGTAAACTGCACAGAATGTTATTTTAAGAACTTCCATTGCAGGTTGGATGAATTGAAGATTGCTTTTAATAGAGTTAAAAAAATGAAAGCAAAATAATAGCTCTCTCTTTTTTTTTAAAGGTGGTGTAGTCATTGTCATCTGGTTCTCCTGTAGAGATAATAAAGGCAATAAAGATAGAACAATTATTAGGAAATAAATTTCTATTTATAATAGCACAAATACAGCCTCTACAACTAGTTTTTAGGGACAGAGAGTACTCCTTGTCTAGGATTTAGATGTTTACTGTTTTTTTAAGAACATTTTTATACCACTTAGACAACTGCTTTCTTGATAGGAAATTGAGTTTTCAGAATGCTGCAAGAGAGCATGAGTGGGGGTGAGGGGCAGAGGGAGAGGGAGAAGCAGGCTGCTCCTTGAGCAGGAAGCCCCATGTGGGACTGGATCCCAGTACCCTGGGATCATGACCTGAGCCAAAGGCAGATGCTTAACTGACTGAGCCACCCAGGCGCCCCTGTTAATTGAAATTGTTAAATATTATCAGTGATATTCTCAAGTTGTATTTTAAGATATGCTCCTGATGTGAATTAGTTTGAAAGATTGTCAGTGATTTGTTTTTGTTTTTTTGATTTATATAAGTTTAAGGATTTTTTTATCCTAATTCTGAGTAACACAGATTCTCAGAGACAGTAAAGGAAATATTTGATGTTCTCTTTATTCTTATTTTTTAAAGATTTATTTATTTGAGAGAGAGAGAAAGAGCAAGCAAGCATGGGGAGGGGAAGGGGGTGGGGGAAGAGGGAGAGAGGGGGAAGGGGTGGGGGAAGAGGGAGAGAGAGAATTTCAAGCAGATGCCCTGCTGAGTGTGGAGTCAAACACCAGGCTTGATCCCACAACCCTGAAATCATGACCTGAGCTGAAATCAAGAGCTGGATGCTTAATCAGCTGAGCCATTCATTTGTCCCTGTTCTCTTTTTAATTTTATTTTAATTTTAAGATTTTATTTATTGGGGCACCTGGGTGGCTCAGTCATTAAGCGTCTGCCTTTGGCTCAGGTCACGATCCCAGGGTCCTGAGATCGAGCCCCGCATTGGGCTCCCTGCTCAGCGGGAAGCCTGCTTCTCCCTCTCCCATTCCCCCTGCTTGTGTTCACTCTCTCGCTGTCTCTCTCTCTCTCAAATAAATAAATAAAATCTTTAAAAAAAAAAGATTTTATTTATTTATTTAAGAGAGAAAGAGAGCATGTGAGAGAGAGAATGAGCAGGGTGAGGGACACAGGGAGGGGGACACAGGGAGAGGGGCAAGCAGACGCCCTGCTGAGCCGGGTGTCCAATGTGGGGCTCTATCCCCAGACCCTGAGATCATGACCTGAGCTGAAGTCAGATGCTTAACTGACTGAGCCACCCAGGCGCCCCTGTTCTCTTTATTTTTAATTAAAATTTTGCATGAACATTTATCTGTTAAGTCAGTCTCCTGAGACCTTCTTTCCCCAGAATGGTAAACTGGGATGTTAAATAAACCATTAAAATGGAACAATATTTGAGATGTGTGACCATTTGAGCCTGTTTTTGGCTTTCAGTTAATAAAATAAAAAAAAAATTATTAAGCACTTTCAGTATTCTTGTATTAGCTATTGGGCATCCTGGTAAACCATGCAGATGTGGTCTCTATTTTGATAGAGCTAAATAGTCTTATAGGGGTCTCAGACAATAAAAAGCAAAGGAAAGGAAAACAAAAGAAAAAAACACCATAATTAGAATTTGTGACAAGTGTTATAAAGGGAAAAATAGTGCAACAGTAGAGAATAATGGGGATTCCTATTTTTGACAAGGTGGTCAGGATAAGCACTCTGAAGTGGTGACATACAAACAAACATGTAAAGGATTAGAGGGAGCCAGCTGTGTAAATAACTGGGTGTCTGAGTTCCGGCCACTTTAGTAAAGTTTCATAGATCGGATGGCTTATAAACAACAGAAATTTATGTCTCACAGTTCTGGGGGCAGTAAGTCTGAGATTAGGAAGCCAGCATTATGGGGTTCTGATGTGAGGGCCTTCTAGGTTATAGACTGCCATCTTCTTTTTGTATCCTTATATAGTGGAAATGGGGCAAGAGAGCTTTCTGGCAACTTCTTTATAAGGGCATTAATCCCTTTAGTGGGGACTCTACCCTCATGACCTAATTACCTTCCAAAAAGCCCTACTTCCTGTCTGTCCTTATCTTCAGTACTATCACATTGCAGATTAGGATTTCAACATACAAATTTGTGGTGGAATTCCGTCATTTAGTCTGCTGCACAGGGGGATGGACAGGGTAGAGGGATTAAGGCAGTTTGAAGGAACAGTCTATAAAAAGAACTTTAAGTATAAAAGATCTTGGGTTGTTCAAAGAATTGAAAGGAGGGGCTCTATAGCTGAAATATAATGGGTGAAGTTAAGATTAGACTGGGTTGAATGAGGTTGTGGAAGTAGGGACCTGATCACACACATCTTGTAAGCTTAGTAAGGAATTCATTTTTTATTCAAAGTGCAAGGGATTTTTATTCAAAGTGCAATGCGGAGGTAATGAAGGACAGTGACACAATCCAATTTTTGTCTGTTGTGAGAATAATAATAGATCGATGGGGGGAACTAGTAAAATAGGTAAGATGATGATAGCTTGAGTAATCTAGGTAAGAAATGATGATGGCTTGAGTAGAGACAATAAAGATTGAAAGAAGTGGATGCATTCAAGATATATTTGGGAGACAGATGACAGGACATATTGAGGAATTGAACATGGGACAGAGAGGAAACACAGTTTTGTCCATATTTCTAGCTTGTTAGGTTTTATAGTCAGTCAGTAAGTAAAAGTATTTATTCGTGTGTACCTACTGTGTTACTTTTTACTTATATTCTTGGTTTCATAAAATGAATAAAACTTTAAATTGTACAATTTAGTAGAGGTGTTTTAGTCTATTGGGTCTGCTATAACAAAAATACCATAGACTGGGGGGCCTATAAACAACATTCATTTATTTCTTATATTTCTGGAGGCTGGAACCTTCAAGATCAAGGCCAAGATCAAGGTGCTGGCAGACTCAATGTCTGATGAGGATGTTTCCTTGGTTATAGGCAGCCATCTTGCTGTGTGTTCACATGGCAGAAGGGGCAAGGGAGCTCTCTGTGGTCTCTTTTATAAGGGCAATAATCCTATTCATAAGGGCTCCATCCATATGACCTAATCACCACTCAAAGGCCCACCTCCTAATACTATCACATAGGGGGTTAGGATTTGAACCTGTGAATTTTGTGAAACATGAACATTCAGTCTATAGGAGGAAGTAAAGAGACTTATAGCTGGAACGTATAAGAACTGATAAAACATCCCTGAAAATATAGCATAAATTAATAAAAATGATTTACATACGGGGTTAATGAAACACATTTATTGCCTAAAAGACATTGTTTATTTTAGGTACTTATTAAGTATTTGTTCAATTAATGAATGTATTTCCAGACATTTCCAGTGCTTTTTATTCTTTCTGAAGATCTAAGTTTCTCTTTAGTATCATTTTCCTTCAGTCCAAAGAAATTCTTTTAGCATTTTTTTTTAAAGATTTTATTTATTTATTTGACAGAGAGAGAGAGGGCGCACAAGCAGGGGGAGCAGCAGAGGGAGAGGGAGAAGCAGAGAGCCTTGCTAAGCAGGGAGCCTGATGTGGGGCTCGATCCCAGGACCCTGGGATCATGACCTGAGCTGAAGGCAGATGCTTAATCGACTGAACCATCTAGGAGCCCCTCTTTTAATTTTGTGAGTAGTTTTGCTGGCTCTAAGGTTTTGTTCCTTTTGTTTTTGTTCCCTTTTTTCCCCTAAATCTTTTTTCCTTTGTTTGTCCAGATTCAATTTTATTGATCTATTTTCAACTGTACTGAGTTTTTACTCATTCATCTTCATTTGCTGTTAAGCACATCCAGTGAATTTTAAATTTTAATATTGTATTTTTCAGTCTAGGATTTCTCTTTTTTTTTTTAAGATTTATTCATTTTTAGAGAGAGAGAGAGAGAGAGAGAGAGAATGTGTGCATACGTGGTAGGAGGGGCAAAAGGAGAGACTCTTTCAGCCAGACTCCCCGCTGAGTGAGGAGCCCATCATGGGGTTCAATCCCACAATCCATGAGATCACAACCTGAGCCAAGAGGAGGAGGCTTAACCAACTGAGTCACCCAAGTTCCCCCAGTCTAGGATTTCTGTTTGGTTATTTTTAAAGTTTTTATTGCTCTGTTAAGGTTTCTTTTTATTTGTTATGATCATATTTTTCTTTTCTTTATTTTAAAGATTTATTTATTTATTTTTGAGAGATTGAGAGAGAGAGAGCACAAGTGCAAGGGGCAGAGGGAGAGGAGAAAGAAACCAACAAAGACTCTGTGCTGAGCGCAGAGCCTGACACGGGGCTTGATCCCATGATCCTGATATCATGACCTGAGCTGAAACCAAGAGTTGGATGCTTAACCAACTGTGCAACCAAGGCGCCCCTGTTATGATCATATTTTTTTCTGTATCATTGAGCGTAGACCTAATACTTGCTTGAAAATCTTTTTCTACTAATTTTAACATCTGATCAATCTGTACTTAGTCTCTATTAGTTATGTTTTCTCTCACCTTTTCTGGGTTTTTTTTTTGGTCTGTCAAAGAATTTTTTTTTTTTTTTTTAAGATTTTATTTATTTGTCAGAGAGAGAGAGAGAGAGTCCACAAGCAGGGGGAGTAGCAGGCAGAGGGAGGAGCAGGCTCCCCGCTGAGCAAGGAACCCGACATGGGGCTCGATCCTGGGACCTGAGGGTCTGAGCCACCCAAGTGCCCCTGTCAAGAATTTTGAATTGTATCCTGGACATTGTGAATATGAAGTTGTGGAGTCTCTGAATTCTGTTATATTCCTTCAAAGAGTGTTGATATATATGTTTAGCAGGCAAGTAATTAACCTGATTGGACTCAAATTCTAAGCTTTGCCTCTTGGGTGGTGGTCCTAATTTAGTTCTTTTATCCTGTTAGGCTTCTTACAGTTTACTCCTTGCATATGCAGTTTAGAGGTCAGCCAGAAAATTGGGAGTTTGTACCTAGATTTTGTTTGTTTCTTTGGCTCTCCTCTTTCTGAGACTCCTCTTTTCAGCATCTGTGGTCTCTCTGAACTCTGTCCTCTGGTTCTTCAAGATGGTAAGGTTGTGAGGTTTACATGGAGTTTTAGGTATCCCTGTGCTAACTGGACCTACCCTCAGGAAAAAGCTGTAAACGAGAAATTCACCCAGTACCACTCTTTTCCAAGTATTGACTCCCCTCTAATATTTGCCTTCTTTTGGTCACTCTTTGGTGTCTTTAGGTACTTGATTTTTGTATTTTGTTTACAATTTATAGTTATCTCTGTGAGGATTGATCTGGTAGGTGCTTACTTAGCTGTACCAGAAGCACAACTCTCCGCTGTTCCTTTTTGTGTGGGGAAAATCCTTTCAATATTAAGTTCCCTACTGTACATACCAGCTTTTAGACATATCATGTGCTAATTTAATTAGTTAAGACATTGTCATTTTGAATATTGCTTTTGTAAATTGCCTGACTCAAAGTGAAAAGTCACACTTCCTGATCTTAAAAGATAATATTCTAATGGAGAAGACAGTCAAGCAAACAGAAACTAGTAAGTGAAAGGAGACATGATAGAGGCATAAACAGGACACTAGGAAGAGCACAGAGATCTGTGTGAGGAGAGGAGACACAAGAAGACTTTCAAGGGGGTGCGATTTCTATATTGTATCTATAAGAAGAAATAAGGGTATTGAAGTTAAAAAATGGTTTAGGGGGCTTCGTAGGAAGAAGAAAGAGCATAAATAAATATGTGGGATCCTAAGAATGGATAACCTTTTAGAAGAGTTGCAGGTAGTTTTGGTGTGGCCTGAATTATAGAATATATATGGAGATGTGTGAAAATACAAAACCAGAAAGATTGGGCTGGAGCCAGATCATGAAGGGACTCAAATGTCATTCCAAGGACTTTGGACTTTAAATTATAGGTAGTGGGAAACCATTGACATGTTTTAAATGTGGATGTGACATAATCAAATTTACATGTTTTATAATGATTGTTTTGGTATCTGTGCACAGAAGGGGGAGAAATGGGAGGTAGGGATACAAATTAAGGCAAGAAATTGTGAAAGCCTAAAAGAGTGGTGGTAGAGAGGAGGGAATGAATTCAAGTGAGAACTTAGGAGAAGAAGCCCTGAGTCTTGGTAATAGCTTTGTTGTATGTATTGTGTTAAAGGACAAGAAGTCCAGTAATTGGTAGTTATCTTTCCTCCCAGAGATTATTATAAAATATGGTAACATCTCTAGGGCTCAGAGTTTTTTCTCCTTCATAAATATTATCAGGAAGTAGCAGCACATGTTGGCTTCTGGTAGAGGCATCACTGTCTCTGACTTGTAGCAGTGTGCATTTTGTGGTTTTACAGTGATGATACTTTCAGAGTAATAAATAGAAGAAACTATCTAAACTTGTCAGTGATTGTTCCATTTGCTTTTTATTTTCTTCAGTACATAATGACAAATTTAACTTTTTTCCATATTATATGTAATAATAACTTTTATTTTTAGTTGGTTGTTTTTGTTTAGTTTTTAAACAAAAGACTTAGTAACTAGAAGAGTATAAAGTGAAAAGTCTCCCTTACCTTGCCCATCCTCATTCCTATTGTCTTAAAGTAAGACCTCTTTTTTTCTGTTTGTTTTTGTTTTGTTGGTGGACACATAATAGAGGAATGAGTATATTGAATAACTTTAGACAGCATTAGTTGGTTCTCCAATACGGAATATGGGCAATTTAGTAAACCTAATAATTAACTTGTCCCTCTACTTCCTGATAATTTGTTTGCTGTGTTAATATTGTTGGTCTAGAAGATAATTTAAATTATGTTATTAAACTTCAGTTTCTTGAATTATCAAATGTAGAGTGTCTGCTGATTACTTACTATGGAAAGTAAAGAAATTAGAGTACCTCATACCTATCATTAGTTCCTAAATTATCTGTTGTGAGTTTTTAGACTGCTCATTTAGACATTAATTTGTTTACAAATAAAATATTTGTTTTTTCCTAAGATGAATTTTCTTATCTCTTAGCTTTTTAATTCTTTTAAAAGTTCTTCTTTTGAGCCTATTTTTTTCACATTCCTTAAGTTGTGTAACTCTAATTAGACACATGTAATAAGGATTAGAGCAATCTATAATGAGAAGATTTTTCAGTACCATTAGAAGAAATAGGGCAGGATGGTAGAATCATGATTATTGTCTTCATACAGCTTTGTATATGTTAAGGAATGAATAGACATTCTTTGTAATTATAGGGGATGTCAAGTGGTGAGAATATTTGGAGAAGATTTTGACTCAGTGTAAAGAAAAAGAAAGTTTTAAGATAATTGGATATTTTCAACAATAGAGTGAAATAATCTGTCAGCTCCCTTTTAGCATAATTTTTTCCCCTTCCTAGTTAGAATTCCGTAGCTATTTACTTTAACTTTGTTCTGATCTACCCTCAGCTTCTTTGTTCTCCCGATTGTTTCAATCTAATACTCCCAGCATTGAATGAGCCTAACAATTCATTTATTTCTCTTACGTTTTAAAGCAGCTAAGTCCTTCTGGAGATTACATAACTGTTGGACTTTTCCCCCTTAAAGATTTGGAATAAGATATTATGGAAGTTAGTCTTGGGACACAGGTGTCAGGAAACATTTCTAAAAAGAGATGACACTTGAACTTAATCATGTAAAATGTGTAAGAGTTAACCTGATGATGGGAGAAAAGGAGATGAGATTGATGAGGTGAGTTTCTGGCAGAAGGGACAACATATTCAAAGGTAGATAGATTAATTTGAATGGACCTATTTGGGGTGCTGTACAAAGGTTGTTGAAACTAGAGTGTGCATAAGGGTATGGATGAGAGGTAAGATTCAGATTATTAGGAATTTAATCATTATCCTGAATGTGGTGAGAAGTCAGTTAACTGAACAAATTCTGGCAGCACTGAGGAAAATGATTTGGAGTGAAGTCAGAGAGAACAGTTAAGAAGTTATTGCAGTAGTCCATGTGAGAAATGAGGAGGACCTAAAACAAAACTGTTGTAGTAGGTATGGGAGAATATTGAATTTCAAAATCATAACAGGTACATGGTTGTTATTGATGCAGGGAATTCTTTTTTATGGAAGGCCAGATGATCACACAAAGAGGTTCCTATAAGATGGTGTTTATTTTACTGTGAAATCTGGTTTTCAGTAATGCAGACTCAGGAAATTGCATTATTTATAGGTCAAAACTCAGTATGTCTCTTGGAAAAAACATTTTTAAAATGACAATGAGAAATGTAACTTTCAGAGTGAGAGTACTTACTAGTCTTCCTGACCAGTACATTCTTTCCTACCAGCTACCTTGTTTTTGAACATGATTTAGGTTCCACCTTTCAGATATACTCTGATTTGGACCTGAATCACACGGAGATAGAGGTGGGGGTGGATTTGAATTTTGTTGGCATGGACTGTGAGAGAGAGAGAACGGTTCTGAGCTAGCCGTTTGTGCAGTAGCTTCCTAATTAAGTGGGTGGCTTTCTATTTCTGCAGCAGCTTCCTTGTTTGCCAGCTCCCTGCAGTGATGGTGACAGCTTTCCTGATTGTGGCTGAGGTAGGATGGTTCTATGGGCTAGGAGTTGTTTCTGGGACCTCATTCACTCTATAGATAAGAGCCTGCCTCTCCATTTTTACAGGGATTTTGTGAGCACCTGATTCTTGTATTAAATCCCTTTTTGCTTAAACTACCTAGAATGGATTCTGATCTTGGACTTATACAGTAATTGATACCAAAAGTGTTACAGGCAGCAGATCCTCAAGAAATATGGAAGGGTCATTTGTAATCAGTCCAAGGTGCCTAGTGGTAAAAGTCCCTTGTTTTCAAAGCAGTCACCTGGATTGGCGTACCTGTTGAAGGCAATGCTTAGGTGGACTGAGTGGTGATGTATTTTAGGAGACAAAGGAATATGAAGATTATGGGAGGACTGACTATTTTTAACTCCACTGCAGAGTTTAAAGCAGTGGTTCTCAACCTGGGGTGATTTTGCACTCTAGGGGCTATTTGGCAATGTGTGGAGACATTTTTGGTTGTCATAATGGGGGGAGGAGGGTGCTACTGGTATTTAGTGGGTGGAGAACAGGGATGCCGCTGTACAGGACCGCCTCCTCTCCACCATAGCAACAAAGAGTTATCTGGCCCACAATGTCAGTAGCACTGAGCTTGAGAAACTCTGATTTAAAGCAAATGGCAGGGGCATCAGAGTTTTAAAATCTTGGCTGAAGTTATGGTTAGAGAACTAAAGAGTTTTGTGATTGGCTTAAAAGAATCTTTTACATCTTACGACTCCAGGGCTGTCGGAACCAAAATCAGGTGCAGAGTCTGATCCAACAAGTTGTTGAACCTACAATGTAGGTTGAATTCACAGCTTAATCAGGTTTCTTAGGTGTATGTTGGGGCATTGACTGGGAAAGAGTGAGATTCCAAGAATTGGAATGGATTTGGATTGACTCCAGGTATTCTTACTCTGTAACTTTTACTGAGTCTCCCTTGTCAGCAGAAGCAACCCCACTTCCCTTGACCTTACCTTGTAGAGCGAGGGCTGTTCTCATTCCCATCCCTACCAACTCATGGTCTTCAGACCTATAGCTAAAGTCAGATTTCAGCAAGTCCAACGGGCCAGTTTAAAAATGAAAGACAGGTTTTATGGATCAAAATAATTGCCAATATTTTACTCAATTATTTTAGCAAAAACCTAGGAAGTAGACATGAAATTGGATTTTGAGGGTGCTAGACCAGGAAAGGAGGAATCTAATTTTAGTTTGGGCTGAATTTATTAATGTAGTTCACTTAATGAGAGATTTCAGATTTGGTAATTGCTCAAGCAGCAAGGACTGGTTCTAATTGCTTATTTGGTTGACTACAACCTTGGTTCAGTAGTGATCTACACTGAATAAAGTTGAGATGCCAGAATTGGGGAGTTAAGAATGTTGGGGTGAATTTATTATGTTTGGCTGGCTTTCTTGATCTCTAATTATGTCCCCAAGATGGATGTTCTCTACTGTCTTTAAGAAAATACAGTGATGAGGGGAATGCAGCATCCTTAAAAAGTGCTGTAGTGGCTGTCTTGTCTAGCCTTGGTATGACTATGAGAGATGCTATTATAAGATGGTCTCCCTGAATTCAGTGGGATCCTGGAATGGCAGAGGGAAGTAACAACTTAAGCATCAGAGGCAAGGTGGGCATGGTTAGCATGGCAGACAAATTGATTAAGGTGTCCCTAAGACTGTTATGTAGGAGCAGCTCACTAAAGTACCTTCCTTTGAGGCAGAACTTTTTTTTTCCTTTTTTGGTGATATCACTGGTAGGTATAGTTAATTTTCTTCATAGCCTTCCCTAAAGAAAGGGATCTTTGGCCATTTATGAATATAACTCCATCAGGGAAGGGAAAATACTCAAACCTTTCAGGGGTTATTGGGACCTGAGCTAAAGCTAGTTCCTAGTGACTCAGGATACCACCTTGTCTCACCAAGCAGAATGGGAGCTTTATGGAAATCAGGTATGGAATGAAGCTTTGGCCTGAAACTATTTCATAGTGGGCCTGGTAAGCCTTTGAATTCATCCTGTGGTTATATCTTGTTTCTTAGTGCATATTTGGAATAAATGTGTTTTTTAAAAGATTTTATTTATTTATTTGAGGGAGAGAGAGAGAGGGAGAAAGAGAGAGAGCGAGTACGAGTGGGGTGAGAGGCAGAGGGAGAAGCTGACTCCCGACTGAGCAGGGAGCCCGATGCGGGGCTTGATCCTGGGACTCTGGGATCATGACTTCAGCTGAAGGCAGATGCTTAACCGACTGAGCCACCCAGGCGCCCCTGGGATAAATGTGTTTGACAGCTGGGAGAATCCCCCAATTGGTTTCTGTATCCATGGATTGAGAGTCATTATGGTAGGAAGAGCCAGTAACCCCCTGGAGCTTTCTCTTTCTACCAAGATAAGCCAAAACCAGTCTCATATCCTGAATTACAGAGATTAGTGCCACCATTAAAGACTTGAAACGTTCAGGGGTGGAAAGTTTCAGGCTGCTTTTAACTCTTGTTTTGCCTGTGTGGAAGGTAGATCCTGGAGAATGATGGTGTATGATCGTAAGCTGCTTCCACCACTCTAATTGTATTTGATGCTCCATATGTGGTCTGTTTACTAGAAATAGACCCCGACACCTGGTGATTAACTATTGATCTATCAAATGCCTTTCATTATATACACACACACACATTCTCTCTCTCTTAACAGAAAACATTAGAAATAGCCAACAATGTAGTATAGTGTCACCATATTCCCTCCATAGTTACATCAGCTTTTTAACTCTCTGCCATAGTTTAGTCTATAGGGATTTTGTTCATCTCACAATCTCAAAGTACATTCCACTGGTCCCATGCAGTGATGACATCATGCTGATTGACAGTACTTTGTGATAGAAAACCAGTAGGCACCCTAGATCCTTTGTAAAGACCTAGATGATGGGTATGTGAAACACAGAAATTTTTAGGATCTGACACCTTCATGAAGTTTCTGAGATTATGTTTTGGGATATGTTGAGATGTCCCTTCTGAAGTAGAAGATAAACTACTATGTCTTATATCCCCTGCTATCAAAAGAACATACAATAGGGGCGCCTGGAAAAAAAAAAAAAAAGAACATACAATAACTGGTGGGTCTCTTTGGATTTAGAGTCAGAATATACTACATGTAAGTGTACTGTTACAACCCCTTTATTGAGTAATCTGTAAAGCTGTCCTTAGGTTGCTGTATGGAGCTTGTTGCAGGCTCTGAAAGAAGAATCATTGTGAGGGCCCTTTGATTTTGGAGCTAAGCTATATCCTCTTTGGCAAGCAAATCTTCTACTTTGGAAAAAGGCTTCAGGCTTGCTGTTGTATCTGACAGAGAACAAATATCCAAGTACTGGATACCAGTGATATGAGCTGCCTATGCAGGGCATGCCTTGTAAGCAGAATTCCATCATTAAGGGGCGCCTGGGTGGTGCGCAGTCTTTGGGCGTCTGCCTTCGGCTCGGGTCATGATGCCGGGGTCCTGGGATCAAGCTCCTCATCGGGCTCCCTGCTCTGTGGGAGGCCTGCTTTTCCCTCTCCCACTCCCCCTGCTTGTGTTCCCTCTCTCACTGTGTCTCTGTCAAATAAATAAATAAAAAATCTTCAAAAAAAAGGAGAAAAGAATTCCATCATCAAAAGAAGTGGTATATCTAGGATTGGGGCAAGATGAAGGTACTGAAAGCACATGTACGTTGCACAAGGAAAAGGCTCTTTCTGTACAGCTACCTCTCATAACCCCACACTCATGGTTTCATTCCCAGGGAGGTCCCCATGTGCCTGGTTAACAGATGGTTCTAAACAATGTGTTGGCACTTTGTCAGACTAATGGGCAGACTCTGGTAGAAGCTACCAGTTTCTTCCTAACACCAATTTTTTCTTCTCTTTCTTTAGAAACAAAACTGTGTTTTGTTTTGTTTTTTCTTTTTCTTTTTTTCTTTTCGGCAGTACAATTACCACTTAAGTAAGGCTCTCATTTGGTTGTGTATGGCTATGTGACTAGGGTTTAGCCAGTGATATTTAAGTGATATTGTACTTCTAGGAATTCTCCTTAAATAATTTGTGCCCTTCTTTGTTCTCAGTTTCTACTTGAAACATGGATGTGTTATTTGGAGCTCTAACAGACATATTAAACCAAGACAGTAAGGGCCAAACCCTGTAGGTAGTGGAGTGGTGAATCCAAAGAAGCTGGATTCCTGAGACCATAGATCTGTCAGTCCTGGACTCCTACTTATGGGTTCTTTTATATGAAATGAAATAAGCCTCTATTTTGTTTAAACTGCTAATATTTTATGTTTTCTGTCATATGCTGCTAAACCTAATCCTAACAGAGACAATGAATGCCTGGATGGATAAGGTGCCACTCTCTGAGACAGGGAATGGAGGAGAAGATACAGGTTTTACAGAAAAGATGGAAAATCCCATTTTGGTCTTTATTTGCTGTGTCTGCAGATGTGCTCAATAAGGAGTATAGATGGATGACACGAGGAGCTTGAGAAAGATGATGTTTTATCTGGTAGGAGAAGGCAATGTATGTTTTTAGGTGAGCTTCAAGGGAAACAGTCTGTTGTAAAGTATATTATTGTATATTTTCAGGTGAGTTTCAAGGGAAACAGCCTGTTGTAAAGTATATTATAACCAGTCTAGAATTTGGTTTTTGTTTTGCAGGATAGGAAGTTTGATTTTTGAGAAGGGTTGGGCAGAAGATATATGGCTAAGATTATCTGTGCTATAGTTCTGCTCAAAGGTGAACTTTGAGTTGGAAATTAAGAGATGCAGAAGAACATGGATTTGTGAAGGGAAGAACATTGTAGGTGGAGGACATGTTTAAAATATTTGAGGGCGCCTGGGTGGCTCAGTTGGTTAAGCGACTGCCTTCGGCTCGGGTCATGATCCTGGAGTCCCGGGATCGAGTCCCACATCGGGCTCCCTGCTCAGCGGGGGGTCTGCTTCTCCCTCTGACCCTCGTCCCTCTCGTGCTGTCTGTCTCTCATTCTCTCTCTCAAATAAATAAATAAAATCTTAAAATAAAATAAAATAAAATAAAATAAAATATTTGAGAAGAAATTTGGCATCTATGTTTCTTTAAAAGCCTGATTGATTTGTAAGGCACAGATTGCTGGAGAGTCTTTAAAACATGGAGATTTTTCTGCCTTCTTTACTGACTTACGGTTAGGGAACCCATTGATAGGGACATGTTGAATGAGTTTTAATAAAAAATTTATGTGTATAATGCCTGGTTGCATTGTGCAACAAAAAGGAATCTCTTGTTTGAGAAAGATGAACATGCTAACCTTTGCTGTTGTTCAATCAATAACTTTTCTCCTTAGTTTAAAAATGTTCTATTTTAAAATTCTTATGCTAAAACTAAGTACCTGTCACATAGTAACTTGTCTTCAATAGGAGGGAAACTTAAAAAGCATAAAGTGATACAGCAAGTCACAGTAGAGAGGAATTATTTTAAATTTGCTATTCTCTTTTCATTCTAAAAAGATGGATTTATTATTGATACTGCTAACTTTTAGTGTTTTTAAGCTGTTTCTAAGAAATTTGTCTGAAATGTTCATGTGGGAGTATTTTTTTCTGCTATATTATTAACAGAGACTAAATATTCTGTTATATAATGGTAATATATTTCTAAAATGCTTTGAAAGGCACAGATCTATTATGCTGCAGAATTTTTTTTAAAAAAGCTGCTTCTTTTTCTCCTCCCTTCTCTTTTCTTTTTTTTTGGGGGGGGGATATTTAAATTCAAGTTAGTTAACATACAATGTATTATTCGATTCAGGGGTTGAATTCAGTGATTCATCACTTGAATATAACACCAGTGCTCATTACAAGTGCCCTCCTTAACGCCCATCATCCATTTACCCCATACCCCCACCCACCTCCTCCTCCTTTCTCTTTTCTTTACCCCTCTGTTCTTTCTTCTCTTCTTCTTCTACTTCTATTTCATTTGCAAGTTTGCTGTTGTCTCAGTATTACAAAATAAGCATGTCTTTTTGATCTTCAGTTTGGTTTAAGATAAATTTAACCAGTGCAGAAAGAAGTCTTTTATCCTACATAATACAAAATAACAATATTTAGGCAGTAGCCGGGAGTTCTTTGCCAGCAGACAAATTATTGAGGCTCAGTTTAAATTCATATAGTTTAAATAGTATAGTTTTCCTAGCAAGGTAATCTATCTGGGAGAGGTTTTCGTCAACAATCATAGTTTTATGCCCTCTAGTGGTAAAATGTATGTATTTCACGTTTTCTGGTATTATCATGTGTAGAGTTTTAGAGCCAGAAGGGACCTGAGATCATTATTCTGTGAGAGACCGTGGTTCAGAGAATTTAGAGAATTTGCTTAAGGTTACTAGTTAGAGAGAAAGCTAAGACAGGCCTGAGATCTCTTGATGTAGTGGTTGGTTTTTTTTTGTTTGCTTTTTAACCAGACTTAATGGTGTATGTGTATATCTGTGAGGACTTTCTTAGATTAGTTTGAAGGTATTTACTGTGGGAAGATATTTATATTTTGGGTTTTTTCTATTCATAATTACTGTTGATGTCTTTAAGGCTGTAAAGAAAAAAGATTGTAGTGTTTTGAGAAAAGAAAGTGTTTGGACTTAGAAGAGTGACTGACATGAGAAGGGAAATGGAAAGCAAATTGAGAAGACACAGTGTTGGCTTTAAGTAGTTGATTACTTGTGGGAGATGGTTGAGCTTATTTTTAGCTTGTTTACATTGAGTACAAAGAATGTTAATTATTATATCTCTGGACTTGCCCTGAAATGGTCTAGTTTCTTTCAGTAGAATAGAAGGAATAGGAAAGAGCCAGTGCCCTAGAACTAGACATATTTACTAGGGTCATATACAGATTAAGTTCTATGTTGAAAGCAGAGTTGATTCTGGCAGTTCCCATTCCATCCGCCCTGTCAGTACAGCAACTAAATAAAGGTTGCAAGTCAGGCAAGCAATAAGCTTCAAGGACAGAGGAATTTTAAGTGATCCTGAAGCCTATTGGAATAAGGATGAGAGTGGATGATATTGCACTGGGAAGAAGTTTGGATTCAGTTGACCTCAGGACACTAGCCATTGGTTGAGAAGCATTTGAGTAGTAGATTTAGGATGACTTGGATTCACATTTGTGGTCTGCCACTTATTTATACAGTGTGACTTTGGGAACATTATCTGATATTTATTTCTTTATGTGTAAAATGGAGATTAATATTTTTATTTCATAGGTTGTTAGGATTATATGCTTCATGTATAGTACCTGCACTTATAAATGTTGGATCTGGGTCTGAGGGTGACTGACCTGAGCAAAAATAAAACCCCAGTCCTAGGGAGACTTGGATTCTGAACAACTATTTCAACATAAGAAAGAACTATTTAATAATTTGGGAAGTAGTGATTTCATTTTCACTTCAGATGTTAAGGCAGAGGATGAACAAGTATTTGGGAATGTTATAGAAGGTATTCAGACATTGAATTAAATTGTCATAATTTTTAATCATCAAATATGATTTATGAAACTCATAAGGAGAATGACAATTTACTCTGTGTACTTAATATTTTTACTTTTTCCATTGTTCTTTCAGCTTGATGCTTCAATATTGCTTCTTGTAGCATTTCCTTTCTGTTTGAACAATTTAGCTGATCTTTAAGGGTAGGTTTGCTAGTGACAAATTCTTTTAGTTTTTTTGATCCGAAAACATTGATTTTCCCTTCATTTCTGAAGAATAGTTTTGCTGGAGATAGAATTCATAGTTGACAGTTTTTTCTTTTAACACTTGAAAAATGTTGTGCCACTTCTGATTTCCATGACTTCTGATGAGAAGTTTGCTGTCATTTGAGTTGGTGTTATTCTATTGGCAATGTGTTCTTTCTCTCTCGCTTTTTTTTTTTTTTAAAGATTTTATTTATTTGACAGAGAGAGAGATAACGAGAGCAGGAACACAAGCAGGGGGAGTAGGAGAGGGAGAAGCAGGCTTCCCGCTGAGTAGGGAGCCCAATGCGGGGCTCGATCCCAGGACCCTGGGATCATGACCTGAGCCAAAGGCAGACGCTTAACGACTGAGCCACCCACGCGCCCCTCTCTCACTTCTTTCAAGAGTTTTTCCTTTTTAATTTCCAGAAGTTTAATAATGAGGTGTCTTGGTATAAATTGCTTTTGAGTTTATTCTGTTTGAGGTTCACTCAACTTCTTGAAATTTTTTGTTGCTTTGCCAATTTTGGGAGTATTTCAGCCATTATTATCTCTGAATACTCTTTCAGTCCCACCCTCTCTTCCTCCAGTGTTATGAACACTAGATATTTTGTTATGGTCCTGTGAGTTCCCCAAGGCTCTGTTCTTCATATTTCTCTTAGTTCATTATTTTCTCTTACTTCAGATTGGGTAAATTCTATTGATTTGTCCTAAAGTTCACTAATTCTAACCTGTACCATAACTAGTCTGCTGTTGAACCCATCCATTGAGATTTTTATTTGGTTATTTAATTTTTAAAAATATTTATTTATTTATTTATTTATTATGGGGGTTATTTTGTATTTTTTGGTTTTAGAATTTCCTTTTGATTTATGACTTCTATTTCCTGATATTTTCTATTTTTTCTATTTTTTTCATGTTTCAAGGTAATTTGTGATTGATTATTGATGAATTTTTATGACGGCTGCTTTATTTTTTTAAAGATTTTATTTATTTATTTTAGAGCTAGAGAGTTTGAGTGCATAAGCAGGGGGAGGAGCAGAGGGAGAGGGACAAGCAGACTCCACGCTGAGCACAAAGCCTGATGTGGGGCTCGATCCCACCACCCTGAGATCATGACCTGAGCTGAAATCAAGAGTCAGATGCCTAACTGAATGAGCCACGCAGGCACCCCTGACAGCTGCTTTAAAATCCTTGTCAGATATTCCAGTATCTGATTCATGTCTGTGTTGATAAAGACAGTTGATTCATGTCTGTGTTGATAAAGACAGTTGACTGTCTTTTCTCATTCAGGTTTGGTTCCTGGTAGAATGGGTGATTTTTTTTATTATATCCTGGACATTTTGGCAATTAGTCATTCTTTTTAGATTTAGCACATGGAGTATGGTCTAATTTTGTGAGTTGTTGTTCTAGTGGCGGTTTAATTTTCAGAGCTTTTGCAGTGTTATTTTGGTCTTTTTGGTTTATGTGGTTCTCCTATTAGTTCATGCTGGTGCTGCCTGATGTGGCAAAAGTGTTCCCCAGGCTGGGATGTCTGATGATTCTTGGTTGGGGAGATTAATCTCATGCCCATAGGGCCCAAAATGTTGAATTGATTTTTTTTTTCTTTCAGTATTTTAAAGATGTGATTCTACTGTGTTCCAGCTTGCATTGTTTTTGAGAACTCTGCTGTCATTCTTATTTTTTTTACTCTATATAGAACGTGTCTTTTTTCCTATGGTTTTTAACATTTTTGCTTTATATCTTTTTAAAGCAATTTAACTATGATATGCCTTGATGTAGTTTTCTTTATTATTATTATTGTATTTGGAGTTTGTTACACTGCTTTAATCATGCATATTAGGCCATTGGAAGTTATTCCACAGCTCATTGCTGCTCTGTTCATGTTTTTTTCAGTCTGTTTCTGTGTTTCATTTTGTTGAGTCTCTTGCTATAACTTAAAGTTCATTAATCGTTTTTTCTGTAGTGTCTAATTCATTCATTCTATCCAGTATATTTTTCCTATCACTATTCCTTTTTTTTTTTTTAAGATTTTATTTATTCAATTGACAGAGAGAGAGAGCGCACACACACAAGCAGGGGGAGTGGCAGAGGGAGAGAGAGAAGCATAGGGCTCAATCCCAGGACCCTGGGATCATGACCTGAGCTGAAGGCAGATGCTTAACCGACTGAGCCACCCAGGCTCACTCATGTCACTATTCCTGAAAATATGCGTCATACTCATAATAATTTTGAATGTCTTTATCTCTTAATTTCATC
The DNA here is from genome assembly GCF_964656455.1 of Halichoerus grypus. Taxonomy (NCBI): domain Eukaryota; kingdom Metazoa; phylum Chordata; class Mammalia; order Carnivora; family Phocidae; genus Halichoerus; species Halichoerus grypus. The sequence goes on from NC_135722.1 coordinate 45,798,375, forward strand.
ATCTGTGTTGATTTGAAGTTTGTTTCAGTTGGTTGGTTTTTCTTTTCATTATGGCTCATATTTTTCTGCTTCTTTTCATGCCTGGTAGTCTTTGGCTAGATATTAGACATTGAGTATTTTACTCTGTTGAGTGCTGAATATTTTTATGTTCTTGTATATATTCTTGAACTTTGTCCTCAAATGTAATTAAATCACTTGGAAATGGCTTGATATTTTTGAGTCTTGTTTTTCATTTTTGTTAGGTGGGCCCACAGCAGCAATTAGTCTAGGGCTAATTTTTCCACATTAGTGAGGCAATACCCTTCTGAAATTTCTGCCTGAAGCGTAAGGAATTAAAAGAGGTGTTGTTCCCCCCGCTCCCCATCTGTTGGGAACACAAACTATTCCTGCCTTTTGTGAGCTCTGGAAATCATTTTCTCTGTTCCTTTCATGTGGTTTATTCCCTGGCCTCAGGTGGTTTTCTCATATCAGTATTTAGCTGAAGACTCAAGAGACCAACTGTGGATCTCTGGTCTTCTCTCTTCCTATGACTCTCTCTTCTCTTTGGTACTTTGCCCTGTGAACTCCAACCTTCTTGGCTTTCCCGGACTCCCAACTCTATTGCTTCAGCTTAGGGACACTGCTGGACTCTGCTTGGATTTCCCTTTACCCCTTCCTGCAGTCTGGAAATGCTCACCAGGGAGTAAGCTGGGGCAATTGTAAGGCGCACTTATTTGTATACTTTCTCTCAGGGTTCACTGTCCTCTATTGCCTGATGTCAGTGTCTGAAAACCATTGTTTCGTGTATTTTTGTCTGGCTTTTAGTTGTTACAAGTTGGTGGGTAAATTCAGTCCTTGTTATTTCCATCTTGGGTGATGTGGAAGTTCCTAAAGTAATGACTTTTAAACAATTTTTTTATGTAGCCACTGAGAGAATCATTTAATGATTTTGATCAAGAAAGTTAGCATGATGAACTTTAACTTTGCAGAGCTTATTTCCATACTGCCAGAGGCTTGAACATGTTGGAGTGAAGAGAAACAGGAATCAGGAAGTGAGGTGGTGAGGCTGCTGCTGTCATCCAGGTGAAAGATGATGAGAGTGAATTCCTGGGGTGATTGTCAGTGGTGCTTGGGGTGAGGGCACATTTGGTAGGTATTTGGAGATACAGACTTGAGAAGGCTTTCTTTTTAAAAATATTGATATGCAACTATATAGTTTTTACAGCATTTCAGACTCCCTATTGTTCTTTCTTTACTGCTATTAAAGAAGACATTTTATTAAGTAGGAAGAGGCAGTCTAAAGAGCTTCACAAAATGCAAAATTATACATTTAGTTTTAATTTCAGTTTGTGCTCTTTTCTGTTTTTCTTAATCCTGGCATTTATTCTCTAAATCATTGAATTTATGCATTATCAATGAATTTTTAGTTTAATAGAGACAAAAGTTGTGTCGCTATTGTTGATTTATTATTTTTAATGGTATAGTTTGTTCTCTATTCTGTTCAATTTTAAATGCATTCTTTTTAACTGCTGTAAAAGCCCGTGGGCTCTTTTTTTTCTAAGTTTAACTCCGGAAAAAAATAGTTTGTGTGTTCTAAATAAACCTATTGAATAATAGGAGATTATACTGGAAAATCAGAAAATCACATTACATTCCTACCTAAATTTTTGAATAACCACAAAAGCCTTGTTTCAGTTGAAATAAACAGACGTCTTTGATTAAATACTAAATGGATCAAATATGAAAGCCTTTTATGGAATAATTTCCTGCATGCTTTCATTTCAGTGAATGAGCAGTTTTTATTTTCCTTATCCTTTGAAAATTGGTCTATACTGACACAATCAGATCTACTTATTTTGATGAGCTTCGATTTTCTAGTTGATTATTTTGGCATTATAACGTAAGTCTTCTGGTGAACAAGTAAACAACATTTAAACAATTATCTTTTGCTAAAAAGCAGATTTTGTAAATTGAGGATGGGAAGCTTGGGACCTACAAGTTGAATATGATCCTCATCTTAATTTTACCTATGAACAGGTAAATTAAGTTTCTGTTGGTCAGCTTCTACCCTGTTAAGATGAGTAAGTCAATTATATGTACCTGAAAAGTCAGAATTTCTGGCTTTCTAGCCTTGTGCTTTTGCTTTAATCATTTCCCCTGAGATGACATTCTCAAGGAAGTAGAGAACAGGTGCTAGGCACATTGCTGAAGTTCCAAGCAGATTGTTTTGATACAGAATGCAGTGGGATTGGTACCAATATCAGTAGTGTGTCTATAGCATGTTTTGACTGAGACTTTTTCTAAGTAGAAATTTTCACTCCAGTTGGTAAAATAAATTAAAAATTTAATCAGACCTATACCAATATTAATGAAGTTTTTTTGGAAAATATTCTCTGGAGGAACTTCTTGAGCAGCTTTTTAGTATAACACAAATAATATCCATTTTTTAATTTTTGTTTTTCTTACTGAAATTGTTTTTATTGAGAGTTTGTCAATACCCATTGAACTGTTAACTTAAAGTGGTCATATTTTATGATATATATATGTCCTAACTAAAAACCAGCCCCCCACCCCCCCAAAAAACAGTGATATAAATACAGTGGGTAACAGACATAGGATGTAAAAAGTGAGTGTGCTGGGCTGACTAAAGAAATTTCACAGAGATATAACTTGAGTCTGAAACACCTTTGTATAGATACATGATAGTATCAAAACATGTTTTAAAAAAAAGATTTACATGTTTCACTCAAAAGTAACTTCAATGAATCTAGTTCTGTGGTCACCAAAAGACCTAATACGACACCAAACTTCACTGTTAGTGGTCCAGTTATCGAGAGCAGCCGTTCTCTACATTATATAATTAGATCAGCTCGGTAATCTCCAGTTTATGTTCAGCTCTGAGTACTACTTAGACAAACCGGCACATACTCATTTTGTTATAATCATCATGGTTGTCATCACTGTTATCATCAACAACATTTATATAGTATTTACCATATGCCAAACACTTGTTGAAATATTTTACATGTATATTAACTTACATTTTTTCGTAAGAACTCTAAGAGGTAGGTAATAGTCTCCCTTTTTAATGATGCGAAAAGATGAAGCACAGAGAGGTAATGTTATTTTCCGAGGGTCACATAGCAAATAGATATGGAACTGGATTAGGATACAGGTAGTATAGATCCTGAGTCCATGTTCTTAATCATGTAAAAAATATATATATTGGGATCCATGGGATAAATTGAAAATATTTAGTGAAGATTGGGGCATTGGAGAGAGGCATAGAGGAGGAGGCAGGGGGACAAGATTTTTGTTAGCTGTATTCAAATATTTGAAGGACTGTCAAGTAGAAATGGGACTAAATTTATCCTGTATCCCAAGTAGGTAGACTGTGACCAACAGGTAGACGTTACAGCAAAACAGATTTTTTTCTCAAGTTTTTTTTTCATGTAAACAAAATCAAATACCTATTAATGTAATGAAGTATTTATTACCAAATATTTCAGTTTTCTAGGAGTGCTATAACAAAGTACTACAAATTGGGAGTAGCTTAAGACAACATAAATTTATTCTCACAGTTCTAGAGACTAGAAGATTGAAATGAGGGTGTTAGGCAAGGTTGTTTTTTTCTGGAGGGCTCTGAGGGAAAGTCTATACTATGCCTCTCTCCTAGCTTTTGGTGGTTGCCTGCAATCCTCAGCATTCTTTGACTTATAGCTACAACTCTACAGTCTCTGCTTTTGTCTTCATGTGTAATTTTCCCTGTGTGTTTATCTGTGTCTCTGTTTATTTTATTTTATTTTAAAGATTTTATTTATTTATTTGAGGTGGGGGGAGCTTGAGGAGGAGGGAGGGGTAGAGGGAGAGGGAGCAGGGAGCCTGATGCGGGGCTCGATCCCAGGACCCTGGGATCATGACCTGAGCCAAAGGCAGATGCTTAACCAACTGAGCCACCCAGGCGCCCTGTGTCTCTGTTTTTTATTACCAGGGCACCTGTCATTGGATTAGGGCATACCCTAATCCACTATGACCTCATCTTAACTGATTATATCTTCTAAGACTGTATTTCCAAATAAGGTTTCATTCTGAGGTTTTAGCTACTAGACATGAATCTTTGAGGTACACTATTCAACCTGGTGTATCTAAAAACAACACATTTCCTATCCCCTGGAGTTTTAAATTATTCAAATTCATCTAAAGATACCTATCTATTTTGTGATGAAAAACCAATAGGTATATAGAGAGAGAGAAAAGAGAGAAAAATAACTAATCTTAAATTTTAACAGACACACTTGTCTTCTCAGTTTTAATTCACATATTACATTTAGTGTCATTTTTAAAATAAAAGAATTTGATAAATTGATTATGATAATATACATGCATAATTAAATATTTCATGTTAGTTTCTCAGAAAGGTCTTCTATGATAATCATCCAAAGATAAGATAGGCTGCCTTGAGATACTGCACATTTGTGTCACAATACCTGTCCAAATACAGACTAGAAGAGCATGGTGAAATATAGGAGGAATGTATATATTACAGATGAGTTGTGTCAGGACTCTTTTCATCCTTCCAGAGATTATGGTAGATTATGGTAAATTCTATTCTGACTGTAGGCAAAATTTAAAGAAGACATATAATTCTGGTAACAGAAGTATATAAGCATCATTGCAATGAAAATAAGATTTTCATCACTCTAAAAAGGTCTCTTGCACCCTTTTTATTCACATTAACCTTTGATACCCATTCCTAGCCCTGGGCAAGCACTGATTTCCTTTCTATCACTATAGATTAGTCTTTTCTGCAATTTCAGAGGAATGGAATCCTGTAGTATATCATTATTTGTGTTGGTTTCTTTTGCTCAACATAATTGAGATTTATCCATGTTGTTGCATATATCAGCGATTTTCTTTCCCATTTAGTGCTGAATAATATTCCATTGTGTGGATATACTACAATTTGCTTATTCATTTACCTGTTAATGACCCTAAATATTCATAGTTTTTGATGCTATGGCATTTGGTATTTTTTATTTTAATTTTTATTCCTAGTATATAGAAATACAGTCAATATTTTTATACTGACTCTTTGAGGTCTTGCTAAACTCATTTATTCTAGTGCCTTTTTTTTATTTCTTAGGATTTTTTTTACAAGTTGTTTGCAAATAAAGACAGTATTCTACTTTTATTGCACTAGTTAGGACTTACAGTACAGTGTTGAATAGAAGTCATGATAGCGGACATCCTTTTTCTGAATCTTTGTGGGTAAACATTCAGTCTTTAACCATTAAGTATGATGTTAGCCATAGGCTTTTTATAAATCCTCTTTATCTATTGAGGAAGTTGTATTTGTGCTTTGCTGAGGTTTTTGTTTTGTTTTGTTTTTATTTTTTTGTTTGTTTGTTTGTTTTTAATCATGAATGGGTATTGTATTTTATCAAATGCTTTTTCTGCATTTATTGAGACAGTTCTAAGGTTTTCCTTTTATTGTCTTTTAATATGATTTATTTATTGATTTTAATGGCAGTACCACATTTTCTTGATTTCTGTAGCTTTATTGTAAGTCTTTAAGTCAGGGAGTGTAAGTCCTTTCCTGCTCGATTTTGATTCCACTCCCTGTAGTTTCTCCAGTATGAGGGGTTAGATTGCTCCGGCAATTTTAGTTCTTGTTGTGGAAGTGTTGTCCTTGCTCTTCCATTTTTAGTTGCTGTTTTTAAATTGGCCATTCAGCTTTCCAGTGAATACTTGCTGGCTATCTTGGGGTTCTCTTGTTTTCTTGTCTGCTCTTCTCAAGCCATTATTGTTGCTTCCTTCTTACTCTTGCACAAAAGATGCTGATACTTGCAGGCTTTGTGATTGTTAGTAGTTTTCCTCCAGTTGCAGTATTTTGGGGGATACCTTTTCACCTAGTTTTGTTGTAAATGTTGTCCATGAGTTTTTGGTTGTGCCATCTTTTTTTTTTTAATTGTGGTAAAAAACACATATAAAGTATACCATCTTAAACATTTTTAAGTATATAGTACAGTAGTGTTAACTACTATATGTGTACTATAGCGCATTGTTTTGCAACATATACCCAGAACTTTTTCATCTTGCAAAACTGAATCTTTTTACTAACTGAACAACTCCCCTTTCCACCCTGCCCTCGCCCTGCCAACTACCATTTTACTTTGTTTCTAAGAGCTTGACTACTTTACATACTGCATGTAAATGGAATCATGCAGTATTTGTTTTTTTGTAATGGATTTATATCATTTAGCCTAATGTCCTCAAAGCTCATTCCCTTGGTAGCATATGACAAGATTTCCTTCTTTTTAAAGGCTGAATAATATTCCATTGTATGTATATGCCTCATTTTCTTTATTCATTCATCTGTTTTTGTTTTTGTTTTTTAAGAGAGAGGGAGAAAAAGGGGAGGGCCAGAGGGAGAGAGAGAATCTTAAGCGGGCTCTACACCCAGCGTGGAGTCGATGGGGGACTGGATCTCACACCCTGAGATCATCACCTCAGCCGAAATCAAGAGTCTGAGGCTTGACAGGCTGAGCCAACCAGGCACCCCTCTCCATTCATCTGTTAATGGATGTTTTGGTTACTTCTACCTCGTGGCTATTATGAATAATGCTCCAGTGAACACAGATGTGCAAATATTTCTTTGAGATCCTATATTCAGTTCATTTGGATGTATACTCAGATATAGGATAGCTGGATCATATGGTGATTCTGTTTTTTATTTTTTGAGGAACTTCCATACTATTTTCCATAATGGCTGTAATCATTTTACATTCTAGACAACAGTGCACAAGGGTTCCAGTTTCTCTGCATTCTCACTAACATTTTTTATTTTTTGGATTTTTGATAGTGGCCATCCTAATCTGTGTGAGGTGATATCTCATGGTTTTGATTTGCATTTTTCCAGTGATTAGTGATGTTGAGCATCTTTCTATATGGTGTTAGCCATTTGTATCTCTTCTTTGCAGAAATGTCTATTCAGGTCCTTGCCTATTTTTTTTATTGGATTACTTGACTTTTGTTGTTGTTAAGTTGTAGGAGTTCTTTAAAAAAAAAAAAAGATTTATTTATTTATTTTAGAGAGAGAGAGAGCACAAGCAAGGGAGAACAAAGGGAGAGGGAGAGAGAGAATTTTGAGCCAACTCCCTGCTGAACGCAGAGCCCAATGCAGGACTCCATCTCACGACTCTGAGATCATAACCAATGCCAATACCATACTATCTTGATTACTATAGCTTTGTAATATAGTTTGAAATCAGGGAGTGTGATGCCTCCAGCTTTGTTCTTTCTAATGATTGCTTTGGCTATTCGAGGTCTTTTTTTGGTTTCATACAAATTTTAGGATTGTTTGTTCTATTTCTATAAAGCCATTGGAATTTTGATAGGGATTACATTGAATCTATGGATTGCTTTGGGTAGTATGGACATTTTAACAATATGGAAGAACTCTCCCATTAATGAGTATGGAAAACCTTTCTATTTATTTGTGCCTTCTTTAATTTCTTTCATCAATGTCTTGCAGTTGCAGTATACAGGTCTTTTATCCCCCTGATTAAATTCATTTGTAGGTATTTTATTCTTTTTGCTGTAATTGTAAATGGGGTTATTTTCCTAGTTTCTCTTCCCAATAGTTTTTTTTATTATTAGTGTATAGAAATACCATCAATTTTTATGTATTGATTTTGTATCCTGCAACTTTTCTGAATTTGTTGATTAGTTCTAATTTTTTTTGGTGGAGTCTTTAAGGTTTTCTATATATAATATCATGTCCTTTGCAAATAGTGATAATTTTACTTCCTTTACCAATTTAGATGCCTTTTATTTCTTTTTTTCTTGCCTAATTGCTCTGGCTAGGACTTCCAATACTATGTTTTAAAAGTGGCAAGAGCAGGCATCTTCATCTTGTTTGTGATCTTGGAGGAAAAGCTTTCAGCTTTTTACTGTTGAGTATGATATTAGCTGTGGGACTGTCATATATGGCCTTTATTATATTGAGGTACATTCCCTCTACACCCACCTGTTGAGAATTTTTATCATAAAGAGATGTTGAAAAGACCTTACTCAACTTATACTTGAACGTTTGTACCCTTTTACCAATCTCTCTCTATTTCCCCCTACCTCCCAGTATAATGCTTAGTGAAAAAGCTACACAGAAAAAGACAAATATGCTTCATTATTAATAGAGCTAAAGAAACTTTTGTTTTTGCATGTAAATAATAATAAATTTAGTTTGAAATGTGTTAGCCAGTCAGAAAGTCCATACTTAAATTCCCACAGTTTTTCATGAATATCTTAGCAGTATTAAATTTTAATACTGGACTGAGTATAAAGTTTGCTAGGTGTATAAATCATTTAAAAAATAAAGTCATTGGGGCGCCTGGGTGGCTCAGTCATTAAGCGTCTGCCTTCGGCTCAGGTCATGATCCTGGGGTCCTGGGATCGAGCCCCGCAGTGGGCTCCCAGCTCCGCAGGAAGCCTGCTTCTCCCTTTCCTGCTCCCCCTGCTTGTGTTCCCTCTCTCGCTGTGTCTCTCTCTCTCTGTCAAATAAATAAATAAAATCTTTAAAAAAACAAACAAAAAACAAAGTCATCGTGAGAAGAAGTCTTCATGTGTGCATCCTGCACTTGTAGACAATTTTGAATTGCTTTTTAAGCCATGAAAGGATGTCAGCTTTTAAGCTTTTTCTTTTGGATACTCCCTTATTTATTTATTTATTTATTTTTTTGGATTCTTGAAAGTTTACATTTCTCATCTTTGGGCTTAAATGATGCTGCTAGTACGTCAAAATAGAAGTAAGAAATAGCTCTTTTCCAAAATGTGGAATTTTTTAGTTTGGAATTTTGTAGTCTGTCTCTGATTTCATTAGACTCATGACCTGATTTCTAAACAATACAGTTTTCTTTCCTAATCTTTCCTGTCGTTATACTGAGCCTACATCTGCCCTTTTATTTGCATTTCAAAAACCTCAATTCAAGTTCTAAATATTCTCACAGCAAGTTTTATCCTTCTCTCCTTAGCACCTAACACAAGACCTGACATAGTGTTATTGTTGAAGAAATGAATTTATGTGATAGTTTGCTTGCCAGCTTTTATGGATTTGTTCTCTTACCATTCTGCATGGTTTCCTAGACCAGAAAAATTGGTAGCTTGTTCTAAAACTTCAGGTATGATCATTGCTTTCTGTGGCAGATCATTCTGTTTTTTGATAATTGTCATTCTTAGAAGGTTCTTTATGTTGACTCAAAATAACTAAAAAATAACTCAAAATTATATCTTTGGCTCTAGTCTGCTTCACTCCATCTTCTTTCATGTAATAGCTCTTCAGGTATTTGGAACACAATATTCTCTTATGCCCTTCCTACTTTTCTTTTTAAGTTTTCTGACTAAATTTCTTAATTAATTGTTTCCAGATCTTTAACCAGTTTGAAAGAGCTGATCTATCAAGGAGCTTGTTACGTGTGTATTCTGGTTTGGATTCTTCAGTGACAAGTAATACAGACCTATTCATTCTAGCTTGAGGGAAGGATATCATAAAAATACTTCCAGAGTTTGGTGACAGACATTATGGTGCTGCCAGAGTTTACTGGAGGTAGAACTTAGCTGTACAGCCTTTTCTTGGGGCATCTCTGCTTCCTTCTACATATGTGTATTCTTTACTTGTTTCTGCTGGCAGATCTGCCTAGAGTTTCTTTTGTTCTATAACTTGGGTTTTACACATGACCCCCTGTGGTGCCTGACCTTTTTCTACATCATAGCAAGTCTTTTTCTTTGTTTTTTGTTGTTGTTGTTGTTATTTTGTTTTAAGATTTTATTCATTTATTTGACGGAGAGAGAGAGAGAGAGTGAGCAAGAACAAGCAGGGGGGAGCGGCAGAGGGAGAGGGAGAAGCAGGCTCCCCACCGAGCAGAGAGGCCCCTGTGGGGCTCCATCCCAGGACCCTGGGATCATGACTTGAGCCGAAGGCAGATGCTTAACTGACTGAGCTACCCGGGTGCCCCCATCATAGCAAGTCTTGATACCTTTTTTTTTTTTTTACTGCTTTAGTCTCATTTTTCCTAATCAAAATTCTTTCACAGTAGGATTTGATTTGTCTAGCATACCTTTCACAGTCAGGTCATTCTGGTCAAAAGTTGCTTGCCAGTTTATAGATGCCCTTGCCTACCCAATAGTCCCATTTATTTATTCAACAAGTATTTTATTAAGTATGTAATAAATACCAGACCAGGAATTAGTCTAAGTGCCTAGATACATCAGTAAACAAAGTAGGACAAAAATCATTGTTTTCATTCTAGTGAGATGAGATAGACAAGTAACAGTAAATATAATAACCAAATAAAGGATTTAGTAGTTTCTTTCTGGCTGGTGAGAGGAGTGATAGGATTGTATGTTCTTGAATGTGACTGCTGCCCTTCCTTGAACTGTGAGTCATGCCATCTTTGATAGAAAAGGATGTGAGCAGATGGACATCATATAACAAGTCTAGTGTAGGTAACCTCTGATCTGGTTGTTTAGATAAACGTATCACAGAAAAAGACTTAGTGAATGGTATATTAGAATAGCATCTCTCAAAGTTCAGAGTCTATATTAAACCGAGCAGTATATATTTTGTACATCTATACTCTAAGCACATGTAGAAGGCACTCAAATAACTAATTTTTGTCAGTTGGTACAAACAACAAATAACAAGTATCCTGTTTTGTGTAGAGCAGAGTATTACATTTCTCTGCCTTATCGATCCTTACTCAGTCAATAGTTCTTCTGCAGATATACTTCTTCCTTTTTTTTTTTTTAATTTTTATTTATTTATTTATTTTTTTGACAGAGAGAGAGAGAGACAGCGAGAGCAGGAACACAAGCAGGGGGAGTGGGAGAGGGAGAAGTAGGCTTTCTGCCGAGCAGGGAGCCCGATGTGAGGCTCAATCCCAGGACACTGGGATCATGACCTGAGCCGAAGGCAGACGCTTAATGACTGAGCCACCCAGGTGCCCCAGATATACTTCTTCCTTATAGCTTCTGGCAATGCCACACCTATAGTATATTAGTTAGCAACCCCAGAGAATACGTTGGGCTCTTCTGGGGTCATTGGCCAAAGCTAGAACAGTCACTTTGTCAGGGGGGTGATGGGTGGTTGGATCATCCTGGGTCACTTACTAATCTTTGTGGCTGAGCTGGGTAGCCTGCAGCCCTAGCAGGACCCAGGGGAAAGTGGGTTACCAAACATAAAGGAGGGAAAAGTGTGCCTGACCACACCAGTATTTCCTCACCCTTCCTAAATTTGTTTTTGGACAGTTTGTCTAGCATATATACTTTTTTCAAAGAAAAGCATTTCCAAGTGTGCTGGTGTCCTGCTGAACATCCCCTTTTAATATATTAACTACATTAGTCATATTTCTTAGTTTTATGATGGGGTAGGAGACTAGGGACTGGAAAGAAAACATGAAGGCACTGATTAATAACTACCCCTTCCTTTTCCGGTTTAGCTACATACAATGCAGTGGACAATCACAATTTTGTCTGCCTAGCACCTCTCCTTTGTAGGAAGTGGTCCCCTTTCTTTTAAGGAATTTCTTCCTCCCCAACCCAATAACTCAGCTCCACTTAATATGCGGTGCAAATAAGAACTGCTTCCACAGCCACTCTGGTTGACATGGCATACTTTACTTCTGGACATAGGGATCAGTCCACAGTGGACATCTGACTCTAGAACACTCTTCCCTCACTGTGGCTTGCTTCTCAACGTAAAATGCCATTTTCTTAGCATTCTTTCATACAACCAGTATTGCCTATAAGTGTCAGATAAAACATATAAACTAGGAAAATGAGTTTAAATATTCAGACTAAATGCTTAAAAATCAAGAAACAAGAATCAAACAATGTTCGTTTACTTTTTGTAAGATACTTTCATAAGTTCCTCAAAAGTTGGTAGCTGCAGCAATTTATATATTTGAAAACCAAGTTATTGTAGCTCTTTCCACATTTTATTTGTAGTGAGATACTATTTTACCATTTTTATTTGTCATTTTCTAACCTAATTTCCATTTTCAGATAACATTATCATATAGCTGAAAATCATATCACTCATGAATCATATTTCTATGTGCATTTAGAAATGTTATATCAGTATTTCAAACTGAGCTTTCATGTTATTGAGACACTGCATATTATTTTAAAATCAGTAAATATGTTACTTCTGAAGAACTTTTGAAAGTTATACTGCTGCCAAAGAAGAACTTTTAATCTCTCAAATTGATAGTAATTAAAGCAAACAAATGTTTAGAGTAACAATAGTTGGTAAGAATGTGGTGAAAATGCTAGTCTTTTTTTTTTTTTTTAAAGGTTTTATTTATTTATTTGACAGAGAGAGACACAGCAAGAGAGGGAACACAAGCAGGGGGAGTGGGAGAGAGGGAGAAGCAGACTCCCCGCTGAGCAGGGAGCCTGATGCGGGTCTTGATCCCAGGACCCGGGGATCATGACCTGAGCTGAAGGCGGACACTTAGCGACTGAGCCACCCAGGCGCCCCACTAGTCTCATACTTAAAGAATTTACAGAATGACCCAGTAGTTGTATATCTAAGAATTTTTCTGGGGAAAAGGGAGATGAGGATAAAGATTCATATAGAAAGATGCTTTTTGTAGCATTATTTATAATAGTGAGAAGCTAGAAAATGTATGTTTAACAGCAGAGGCTTATTGTGAAATACCGAGTAATAAATGAATACATAAAGCTAGAGTTTAGTGTGATCTCAGTTCTGTAGAAAAAAAATACATGTGTACAAAAATACATGTGTACACAAAAAAACTTGGGATAAAATAGTCTGAAATATTAACAGTAATTTTCTCTAGCTGTGGAATTATGGGTGATTTCTTCTTTATATTTTTATGTATTTAAAAAATATTCTATAATATTTATAATTTAAAAAAAATTTTTTTAGAAGATTTTATTTATTTGACAGAGAGAGATAGCAAAAGAGGGAACACAAGCAGGGGGAGTGAGAGAGGGAGAAGCAGGCTTCCTGCTGAGCAGGGAGCCTGATGCGGGGCTCAATCCCAGGACCCTGGGATCATGACCTGAGCTGAAGTCAGACGCTTAATGACTGAGCCACCCAGGTGCCCCACATTTATAATTTTTATAATTAGTAAAAATTAATATAAGGTATTTATTGGGCCTAAAATAGATTACATGTCACTCTCAGAACTGAATAAACAGTATATGGATACCTTGTTAAATATAAGATAAATAAGATGCATTTATCTCTGAAAATACAGGGAGATGTGAGTTGAAAACAATTTCTGTCAATATTAACAAATTTATTAAAATTAACATTTAACTCAGTATGAACTAAATGCCAGATATTCAGGATGCTCTGTGCTTGGGGATACAAAGATGGTACTGAAAGAAAGAAAAAGCTTGTTGTCATTTCTTCTAGAAAGTTTTCCATAGTGTTCTCTGCTGTGCTGGGTTAGGTTCCCTTCTATCCTTGCACTTACCATAATATACTGAAATTATCAGTTTATTTGTGTGTACCTCCTAATAATTATGAGTTTCTTGAGGATAGGGGCCATGTCTTTTTTATTTGTTTATCCCTAGTATTTAGCAATTTGTTGAATTAGCTCTGCTTGCCATGTCAGAAGTGGTTATGTTTGAGGTGGATTTTGAAAAAGTGCCTGTGATAAACCACTTTTAATTTAGGTTTACCTTGAATGAAATCTTTCATTCCCCTATAATGACGAATATATGAGGAGTTATTATACTGCAGCAGTTGTTCATTTAATTGAGAATGTTTTTATTTTGCCTTTTTCAAATGTGACCTCATTTTTACAACACAGTACTGAGTTGTTCAGTTAAATGAATTAAACTTTTTATTTATCTCTTAAAGATAAAAATTTGGCCATAAAGTGATTGAACTCTAGATGAAGGCCACGGGGGAAGTTGAATTCACAGGGAGAGGGTAATAGATGATGGTGGATAATTTTTTAAATTAGCAAATTGAATCAGGTGTTAAAGGCTCCCTTAAGGTAGGTGTTGTTGCTTTCGCTACAAAGTCAACTGGGACAACATGTAAAATATGCAAGCACCCGACACTCTTTAAAAGGTGTCTTAGCAGGGGCGCCTGGGTGGCTCAGTCGTTAAGCGTCTGCCTTTGGCTCAGGTCATGATCCCAGGGTCCTGGGATCGAGCCCCACATCGGGCTCCCTGCTCCGCGGGAAGCCTGCTTCTCCCTCTCCTCCTCTCCCTGCTTGTGTTCCCTCTCTCCCTGTGTCTCTCTCTGTCAAATAAATAAATAAAATCTTTAAAAAAAAAAAAAAAGTATCTTAGCAAAAAGTAATTTAGATCTAACATGTACTTTCCATCCCTAAGTTACTCACAGATTATCTCTCCAGTGTTCAATTATAAGTTGATCTATTCTTTAGAATCACAGGATAATTTTATAACAGTCATATTATAGGCTGGTGGTTTTCAACCAGGGGCAATTTGCCCCCTTTTCCCAGGACACTTGGCAATGTCTGGAGATGTTTTTGGTTGTAATGACTTGGCAGTGATAGTGGGTTGAGGCTAAAGATGCTGTTAAACTAAATATCCTAGACAGGATGAGCCCTCCCCTGCCTCCCAACACACAACGGAGGATCACCCGGCCCAAAATGTCAATAGTGCTGATGTTAAGAAACCCTGCTTAGACAATTGTCCAGTTCTCAGGCCACTCTAAAAATCCTTATTTTACCTGTAATAGTGCTTATGTAGCCCATAACTGAAGCATAGTGCTAATAGTCCCATTTCATTTGTCACTTAGGATTATTTTGTCTCCCTAGAAGAGTTTTTTTTAAGTTTCAACTAGAGGTACTGAGAAGATTGCTTTCCTTATTGGGACCAGGAGCAGTTCTCTCATGGTATGGTAGGGGCTCTAGATTTTAATGCCTCTGTTTATTTTTCCTAGCTTTTCATATGTGTCCCTCTTTTGAGAGTCTATAGGATAGGGATTGCTTGTTATTCCAATATTATGTTTAGAAGGTAAATACTTTTATGCCCTTTGAAACTTGAGAATATTTAATTAATATATTTATTTATTCAGCAAATACTCATTTATAAATAAGTATTAATATAACGAGTATTAAGACTTTTTTTGTGCTATATAACTAATTCACTTTGATTTTAATAGGGTCAGGAGCAGGTCTGGGGAAAATAATCCAGAGATTTCCACAGAAGGACTGGGATGATACACCTTTTCCACAGGGAATTGAATTGGTAAGTTGGTGTTGCTTTATTGTGCTTTTATAATGATACTTTTCTTTTTATTCTACATTTATGGTTATATTTGTTGTATAGTTACTGTTAAATAATCTGGTGATTTACTGTAACATGTTACTAGAAATAATCCCCCTGTCTCCAAGTATAGTAACCTTTGAATATATTGATTCTGGAATGCCTGTTTTGCTATTCTTTTCTCATTTAAGCTTCTTTATAATATTCAAGAAGAAATTAGTGATCTTTATGTACATGGAAGCTGAAAAATTCCTCTGATTCATTAGTCAAAATCTTAGCCTGTTAGCTTCAGTGATAGTGTGCCACTAAACAAATACTTACTATATTTTTGTCTGAACATTTTCACGTTATTGTTTTGGTGAAAACTAAACGAAAAACAGACACCCTCCTCTCCCCTCCCAGAGGTTGGTTTAATGATCACCAGTCATGTTCAGTTTGGTCTTGAGGTCACAAATCTGAATTCTTTTTAGCACATGATCTGCAGATTGCTTTATAATAGTGAAATTCAACTGCTTTATTTTTGTCAGTCATTTTAAAGGAGTTTAACGATTGAGCGTAATTTTG